>NC_055966.1:31018584-31063584 GCF_018492685.1 Alosa sapidissima | reverse complement strand
TGATTAGAGAAAAATGTATAGGACGTTTTGTGTCTCAATATTTCATACAGTTCTTACACAATTGCTTGTAACTAGCACACTGCATCATCAACCACAGACCACCACCAAGTTTCATGATTTTGCAATACCATGGTTTGCAGTGTTGACATATTTTTGAGGCAAACACTTCATGATTTTCTTTCTCTGTGTGTGTATTCAGCGTTGGCTACTGGTCACAGTGTTTGTCGTTTCAGCAAGGAAGCACATATTGGCCACGCTGCTTGTGTGTTTTGTTGAGGAGAGTATTACTACGCGGGACGGCCTGGCCACAAGCATAACTATGACATCTGTCCCGCTGCGCTCTACCTCGGTCATCCTTTTCTTGCAAAGGGTGTAACCAAAACAGTTGACTCTCAGACAAAACAACGGGACCGTGGGGCCATGACGCCCTTCTCCTCTCATCCAAACCTTAACTCAGTGCACCCTTCCATTATAGCATTTACACAGGAGAGAGGAGCTCGCAGGCAAGAAGAGGACACTAGGAAACAACTCATCACATCAAACACAAACAAACACACACACACACAAAGACACAATGACACATATACGCTGAACATACACATACCAAACTCACAAACATATGGACACAGGTAGAACATGCACACACTAACATGCACATCCAAAGCATGAGCACACACACACACACACACACAAACTAGTTTTCCAGTGCAGAGACTTTAGTAAGATCTCCGAGTAGCACAGGGAACATCCCTCATGGTACTTGTCAGCCACAGCATCACAGGAATGTGGAAAAACCCCTAGTTTTGAGGGAAGTGAGAAAACGGGAGCACCAGGTACCACTGGGCCTCCAGGAAGAGACCGAAACGCAACGCTCTGACATTCCCTCTATGTTCATCTACATCCATCAGATTGAAGGAAAAAAAGAAAAAAAGAAAGTAAGAAAGAAAGAAACTCTGTACCTACATCTGTCTGACTATTCTGAGGAAGTCAAGCAAGGAGGAGATGATGTGCAAGCTCGCTTAAACCGGATATACAAAGAAAAGAAGTAACGATACAGTGGAAGAATGAGTAACACTACAGTATATACAGTATAGTGAGAGCTAGTTTTATCGCAGGACCCAGTTGAGACTAGGTTACTGTGGAAGGTGACTCAGAACACAGTGCGTGTGCTTAGTATGCTGTGTGCTATTAGTCATTGGACTGATTACATGGGCGTCATTTCAAGGTTATATCTTTAAATGTCCAATGACATAAAAGAGCAAATCATTGTCTAATTACCACAGTGGCACCTTGTTGCTAAACACAATCACACTTTTATGATGATATCCATATTCAGCACAGAAACACACAACACACACACACACACACACACACACACACACACACACACACACACACACACACACACACACACACACACACACAGAGACAATGCTCACTTGTGCAGTTCACCTGACATGATATCACTTGATACATCCACATTCACTGCCGCACAGGGTGATTTGTGTAAGGATAAGATAAGGCACTCTGAACAGTAGTGGTGACACACCTTAACAATAATGACGCACCGGAGTACCAGAGAATAAAGGACAATTCAGAGTGTCCTGTCCACACCTAATTTTGTTTGGATCAAGACTGGCACATTTATGGTTACATAGTACCATTCATGAATGTAGTCATTCATACCAATTTCTACAATATGGCTCCTAAAGCACCCCTCGCCATCCTAAGCCCAGAAGTTGACCAAGAACTTTGACCTTGTAGCCGCCCGTCTTGAACAACTTTGTCCAACTCATTTCAGGCACGTACTTAAACGGCGTGCCATTGCTCTGCCATAGCACTTGACCTGGGAGGCTCTGTGTGTCCCCCCTGAGATTCCTTACCATGAGGCCTGTGAAAAGGCACACCACCTTGCCACAGCTGGTGACCGGGGACACGTCTCCATAGCCCACGGTCAGGAAGGTGATGGCCGTGAGCCAGAGGGCCGTATCCATATTCCCCGCTGTCTTCTGCATCTGCCTGT
The DNA here is from genome assembly GCF_018492685.1 of Alosa sapidissima. Lineage (NCBI taxonomy): Eukaryota > Metazoa > Chordata > Actinopteri > Clupeiformes > Clupeidae > Alosa > Alosa sapidissima. The sequence goes on along the minus strand of NC_055966.1, from coordinate 31,061,561 downwards.
AGGGGAGCAGGGAGAGTTACGGAGTTAGTTTGGCCTTGGGCCGAGCAGCAAGAAAAGACAAATGTAGTGTGTACCTGCTTTTCTTCCTGCTCCAGTAAACATTTTGTAAAACAAACAAGGTTTTCTAATATCACACTGGAAACAGGGGACCACTTTTGCTTTGTGCTTTTATTTGATCGGTTTGCTTTGCTTTTCTACGTGTACAACACTAATTTTGTATTATTTTTAAATTATTATTCTTATTCTTCTTCTTCTTCTTCTTCTTCTTCTTCTTCTTCTTATTATTATTATTATTTTGCATGAAATAATAATATGATATTTTATATCATTTGGAGCCAAAAAGTAGATATCTAATAGACTCATACTGGTAATTCTTGGTTAACATTTTTCTAGAAACTACAGATCTACAAAGCTGTAGGCTATTCCAGGTATGATTTACCCTTTTGGACAGGGTGCAATTAAAAAAAAACAAAAAAAAAAACTTTTCCCACTTTTTGTCCAAATGAGGAAAATGTCTTGATTGACGTGTCTGACTCTGAACAGATGGGCCTCAGGCAGCAGTGAAAGTGTATGCGCAGTTGGCTCAGAGCTTCTGAATGGACCCCATTAACAACAAATCTTTTATTAGACATCCTTTCCGGGCAAAGACTTCAAATTGACCATCAGAGGCAGAGCCCAGCTGGCCAGAAGTTAGGTGCTGTTTCTAATCAACAGATGTGAAAAGGAACAAAAATGTGCACGTTCCCAAATCTGGCTACCTCGGACAGTAACGTAGTAGACATAGTAGTGTATGTCTGAGCCGATGTCTGTGAATGCATGCACACCTTTGCACATGTTTCTGCTTGAGAATGACTGTGTGTGCATTAACATGATATGATTAGGCTATGCCCTGTAGTGCAAATGAGTTAAGGTAAATTAAAAAGCTTGAACTGTTGTTTAAAGTCCAGCTTCATGCTTAAGATGTGGAAGGATGTGAAATGTGGATCTGTTTCTGTTTCATATGGAAAGACGTCCAGATAAAGACAAGAGCACAGCTTGAGGCTGACTTCTCCCCCGTTTGGACTGGACACCAGACAGGAGATAATAGGGTAGGTTCGGCTGGACTCAAACCGAGGTCCGTGTGGGCACTGAGCCCTTGTCTGGTGGAGGATGTTGGGGCTACTGCTGCATTACGGCTCCCTTCGTCGATTTCTCTCTTCAGAGAGAAGCTGTTACGGCAATTCCCCTCATTGCAGCCAACAGATTTCATTAACCAACTCGGACTGCTAACCTGGTGTAGTTTGATCCCCTCATTGCAGCCAACAGATTTCATTAACCAACTCGGACTGCTAACCTGGTGTAGTTTGATCCCATCATTGCAGCCAACAGATTTCCAACTCGGACTGCTAACCTGGTGTAGTTTGATCCTCACTAGCTCTGCTAAGCCATGAACTTTAAGCCAATTATTATCAATCCAAAATCTTAGTCTATTCATGGGTTTCATCAGGTCCCTTTCCACAGGTGTATTAATCAAGCACCATGCAGTCTGCATTGATAATCTAGGTGCTTGATTTATTACACCTGTGGAAAGGGACCTGATGAAACCCATTAATAGTAATCTATGTGCTTTCCAGATGCATAGATGTTTGTGTGCTTGTCCTTACTGACTCTAGAGATGCAGAGTAGTTAAGGCTATTGAAACGCTGAGGAAACGGGACCACGCATAGCAGTACAACTCTTGCATAATAAGCCATGACTTTCATAAGCCATGACTTTCATCACCCCTAGCATGCCCTCATAAGGAAGCACTAACATACCAGCAACAAGGTAACTTTCCACTGATGCATAACTATCCATTAAGCAATTAATTGGACAAGCTTTATGCACTTATGCAAATAATGATTTGATTTGAATGTTTGTATTTATTTTATTTTCTATATATATTTATTTATTTATATTGTCTACTGTACATCTACATCACTAACCCTGGTCTCAGTCACTGTTTTTGGATCATTTCTGCACATAACAACGTCATCTGCAAGAATCAGATGGAAAGGTGACTAGCTTGATATTCCTTGAACAAACAAAATCTGATATGTGGATTTGTGGATGGACATGTATGAGCGTGTGTGTGTGTGTGTGTGTGTGTGAGTGAGTGAGTGAAAGGGCGGGGATATCCATATATGTATTTGATTGAATGCAGCATACAGTTAGTGTGCAGCCTAATGACTATGTTCTCCCTGAATCAACAGAAAGCTTGATTAATCACTTTTTAGAGCCTAAAAAATATTGCCAAACTGTCAAAACAAAACATGATCTAGAAAAGCTCACTGATGCATTTATCTCCAACAGCGTTGATAACTACAATTGGCTTTTCACAGGCATTCCTAAAAAGACCATCATGCAACTATAGGAGATACAAAATGCAGCAGCTAGGGTTTTCACGAAAACAGGAACTGACATTACTCCACCTAATTAGCTGACATTCTTCAGCAGTACACACCTTCCAGATCTCTCAGGTCTCAGGAGAAATACTTGTCAAAACACACTGTTAGAGCTAAATATGGTGAAGCAGCAGCTTTTAGCCACATGCAGTTCAGCTGTGTGTGTGTGTGTGTGTGTGTGTGTGTTTGTATACGTGCGTGTGTCAGTGGAAGTGACAGTTGACATATTTGTGTATTTGTCGAGACCAGGGGCAATGTGTGTGTGTGTGTGTGTGTGTGTGTGTGTGTGTGTGTGTGTGTGTGTGTGTGTGTGTGTGTGTGTGTGTGTACCTCTCACACAGTGTGAGTGTCCAGGAGGCCAAGAACCAGAAGAGCAGGATGAAGACCAGCAGGGTGCGAGCCGGGTACTTGTTCATGAGCACCTTGAGCAGGAAGCGGAAGGAGAAGTTGATCTTGTTGAGCGAGCCGATGGTGCGGTACGAGGCGTTGAGCAGCACCTTGCTGTGCAGCAGGATGGTCCTGTGCACCAGGTACAGCCGCAGGAACATCATGGCCGACATCAGGATCTCCACGTCCCGCAGCGCCTTGTGCCTCGTCGAGAGGCACAGCGGAGAGGAGGCGTTCGCCTCGGACGCCTCGTGGGGCGGCGAGGGCGCCCTCTGGCCGTTCACCTCCGTCTCTGGGCTCCACCAGTACGTGACGACGGGGTGGATGGCGCAGACCAGCAGCTCCAGAGAGATGCCCAGGACGCGGTGTTTGGTCATAGCAATGCGCCAGTCCAGCTGATTGTGGTCGATGACAAAGAGCTGCGAGGCACAAGGAGGATTAGAGTCAGAGGAGTGGAGTCAGTGAGTGAATGAATAAGTGAGCTAGTGAGTGAGTGAATGAGTCAGTGGGTGAATCAGTGAGTGAGCGAGTGAGTGAAGCAGTGAGTGAGTGAGTCAGTGAGCGAGTGAGTGAATGAATGAGTAAATGAGTGAGTGAGTGACCGAGTGAGTGAATCAGTGTGTGAATCAGTGAGTGAGTGAGTGACGAGTGAGTGAATCAGTGGGTGAATCAGTGAGTGAGTGAGTGAATGAGTGAGTGAGCGAGCTTGTGAGTCAGTAAGTGCGCGAGTGAATCATTGAGCGAGTGAATCATTGAGCGAGTGAGTGAATCAGTGAGAGTGAGTGAGTGAATGAGATGATGATTGAGTGAGTGACTGAGCGAGTGAGTGAGTGAGTGAGATAGTGATTGAGTGAATCAGTGAGTGAATGAATGATTGAGTGAGCGAGTGAGTCAGCTAGTGAGTGAGTGAATCAATGAGTGAGAGAGTGAGAGAGTGAGAGAGTGAGAGAGTGAGAGAGTGAGAGAGTGAGTGAGCGATTGAATGAGTGAGCGAATAAGGGAAAGACTACAAGCAGGGCAGAGGACATGGGGTAGAGATACAGAGACAGAAACAGAGACACAAGGGTAACGATATATGGAGGCAACAACTCAGAAACTAGGAAAAAAGAGAGAGATAACAGACCACTACAAAACCCTAAGAAAGAAACCCTCATGTTAGCTTTGGTTGACCACATAGTGATGATTAACTAAATCAGGAACATAACTGGGGTGAAACACAGTGTGACTTCAGATAAACCTAACCAACTTGATACAAATAAAGAAGAACAAGTCCTTTGTCTGATATACATCAAAAGGCAGTCGTGGCTTATCATGGAAAACACTAAAATATGAATTCAGCATTGAGCTCCAGCATATATGGGTACACAGGGCTTACACTACGCAGATAAAAAGAAAGCCCTTTGAAGTAATAAATAAATTCTCTTGGGAAAATATTTTCATAATTCCATGAGCTCAACCAACGATATACCATTTCCAGTCGCCTGTTGAGCCCGTTACTGGGCAAGTTCTAGGCTAAGTGTGCACAGCACAAGTTGTGTACTGTAACATAAATTGACCCAAACCTTAAGCAGTGTTTCCCATACATTGACTTATTTGTGGCGGCCAACCACAATATCAACATTGACCACCACACAATGATTTTCCTGGTTGTACTAAATTGTGCTTAAATCTGGTTAGAATCATAACCGCGCTGCACTAATTTGTTAAAAACTGTTGCATTCGAGTTAATTCTGCAAACCTACCACCACAAATAGAAATTCTGTGGGAAACACTGTTAAGGGTATCAATGTTGTTTGATTTTTGTCAGTGCCCAAACAAACATAAACACGTCGGCCATGACAAAGTTGCACAAATCCTTTGAATTCGAGCATGATCTTACATGCTGTTACTTGGATACAGGCAAAACTCTTGCCCCAATCCCTTAAAATGCATATGCTGCCTGGGCTCAAGCTTGCTCCCTCTGCTCTGCACAACACACTTCCAGCTGTGCAAATACCCGCCCCCTTTATGGGAGACCATTTCGATTCACAAAGCTGGACTCAGCGAGAGGGCCAGCAGCTAGTAGGGACAGCACCACTGCTGGCCGTCCGGTCATGAGGGAGCCATTGGCAGTTGTCCTGCGGCTCTCCCGAGGCAAATGCTGCACTGGGACTGAGGGTGGGAGTGCACTCTCTGTATGTGAGGCATGCTATGCAAGCCAAAGTGGAATTCCACATGGGGCAGGTGGCACAGAGTAGCTGGGTGGGGGTAGTTGGGGATTGGGGTGGAGTGGTAAGAGGGTGGGGGGGGGGGTTGTGAGAGGTCGGGGTGAGACAGGGATCATGTAGAGGCAGGTGATGTGTTGGCAGACTATAATTTTTGGAACATGTGTTTGGGCACTCAGTAAGACTACCAGAAGCTGGGGGCTAACACTAAATGCTGTGGCAGACTACTGTATGTCAACAGATAGACTATTTCAGGCTGGACAGACGGAAATAAACAAGCTCTTTTTCATGTATTATATCTTTTCCCTCTTCACAGACAAAATGGATCTCTAAGATGACATATCTTCTATACTTTTTAGTTTAGTAAGGTTACAACTACACTTAATAGAACCAACACAAAATCTAATTAGGAATTCCATTAGATCAATGTACGGTATGTTTTTAGAGAGTTCCTTTTAGAGAGTTTTTGTCAGAGTAGAAACCATCTCAGTAACGAGTTTCCCAGCCCAAAGTACTGTATTTCACCATCTTGAGCGTCTGCACACAAAGCCCAATCAGCCCGCTACACAAGGAGGTGGAATGACCTCGACCCCCTTCAGAAGCTTCACTGGCCTTATCTTGACACAGCATTCGCAGCAGATCTCCCTCCCACTGGTATGTCTCCTGGACGTGTCCCAACAGCCATTATAATCAGTCCGCTGGTCTAGGTGGGTGATTTCTGGCAAGGCCTCTGCTCATCTGGCTGGGGCCTCATTGCCCCTCTGGACCCTTTCATGAATGACTTCTCAGTGTTTCTGTGGCACCATGGTGAACCAAAGGTATCGTCACAGACACACCTCTTTTTCTCCTACTCTCGCTCTCTCTCTGTCTCTCTCACACACACGCACACACACACACAGACACAGACGTACACCCATGCACACAGCATCTGACATTCTGAGATCTGAAACCCTTGGGTTTGGCAAGGTGAGTTGCTGGTTGGCCGAGGAGCAGTGAGTGGCCTTAGTGTTGAGTTACAGCACCTTCTCCCGATCTCTCGCTCTCGGGAGCATAGAGGAGATCTTACAGCATGGGGACAAAAATAAGCTGAGATGATCACCCGGCGCAGAGAACCTCGGTCATCACATATCGTGCCATTTCATCTGATCGTGTGTCATCTCAACTCACTGACAACAAACTCGGACAAACGATAGAAAGTCCCCATAAAACTGACTCAGCACAACTGCCTCAGTACAACATTACATTGCCAGAATCTTCCAGTGGGGATAAGAGGGAGCTCTGGGAAAACTATAACAAATGTCACAAATGTTACAGTTTTACAGACCAGACTTTCAATAATACCAGCTAAGAGAAGGGGCTTATTGGCCATGGCAAAGAACACTTAATTGGGACACTGCTGCTTGGGTTCATTACAAATTCTTATGAGATTTCTCAAGTTCAGTGATCATGCTTTGGAATTACTTGCTCTTTGACAAGAGCAAGCGCTTCAGTTTCACTTCACTGATTTGCACGGGACAGTTCATGTCACCCTCTGGAAGGGCCATCTGCAGTTTAGCCTACTAAACTTACTACTGATACATATTCTGATACTGCTGCCAACTCCCATTGATGGAGGGTTTGTGTTATGCATCAGTTTCGATGTAGAAGGGGCACCACCACACTCACCCTGACATCCTTGTAATGGAAGGCTATGATGAGGATGAGCAGACAGCCAGTCGAGATGCTGATGAGGCTGCTAAGGGTCTGGGCGTACACCGATCCCTGAAAGACACAAAAAGTGCAAATGTTTTTTTGTTTTTTTTTAACAGAAAACTGAGGAGCAGAGAAAATAAACCAGACCAGTGAAGAAAAACAGGGCGATGGCTTCGCTTCTCTTGGGCCGATAAGACCGCGCTCGGTTTTCAAAGACTTTCCGCTTGTCGTTTTCCCAGTAGCTGGGCAGATAGCGGAACGCTGTGGCCTGGAGGCAAAGGTCTGCACCTCTGCACCGGTCCGGGGCGACAACTTTCACTGGAGCCGTGCATGGGAATAATAGGAGTGCCTCACAAACACGCGAGAGCAGACACGCACTCACGCTAGAGTGAGGAGTGAGTAAGACAGAGAGGGTGGGTGGGGGTTGGGGGGGGGGGGGGGGTGCCGTGCCAAGCACTGGCTCCGCAGATGACTGAGCCTTTACCAGAACTGCACAAACTGCCAGAAAGTTGGATGGAACTTTGCGTGTGGGGAACCACCAATTTCATTGCTCCCTAATGATACTTCTGGACATTCCTTGTGCAAACAGCTTGAGATAGATGAGCATCTGTGGTATATAAATAACCTCCCTCCCTCGCACATGTGCGCCACACACATACATAGAGGCCTACACATGATCACAAGTGTGAATCATTAGCCATGTAGTAACACGCACATAGAATTCATCTCCTCTATGATCAGAGGTAATTAATCTCCTCTATGATCTGAAGAGATTGGGGCAATCATACTTTTGGGCGATTAGTTTGGCTTTACTTTTACACTATGTGTTCATGTAATCAAGTCAAGACTAATTGATAACAAATGGCTATGTGCCTACTCCCTGCCTACTCCCTCCCAACCATAGATAAGGCAGTTTGACACCGCCACACAAGATGAAGCAGTTTTTCTTCTTGTGTCGGAGAACACTGGAAAATGCAGGAAAAACACCAGACTGCAAACTTTTACACAACCTGAGATTAAGATGTGTCATCAGTTGTCAATGCAGATCTCTGATTTATTTTGTGTGTGGTGTTGAAAGTTGTCTCGACTTTCACAAACGAATGTGCCTCTATTTAAACAAAATTATTTGTCAGCATCAAGTATTATCTACAACATAAAATCTCATGTTCATCTTAAAGGATGAATAAAAGTACAATGACTGAAAGATCACAGAAAAAATGTCATGTAGGCTAGCTTGTTACTTTGTTGTCACTCTGAACATCCTATTGTGGCCTTCTATGCCTACAAGCACACTGAGTTTCACAAATCACCACTATGGGATAGTGTAAACAAGGGAATACATGCCAAATTGGGTAAGGTACTTGCTTCTTATAGGGCATCTCATGACTAGGAGTATCATTTCAAGTTCTCCCTGGAATAACTCCCATTTATGGAGAACCTCTCAACTTTGTGCCTCGGGATTATACAGTGTGTACATGTAAATGTTTGTGGTCCTGACCACCACCACCATACAGCTGCATCTTTATTAACCTATGAGGAAAGCAACAGAGGCAACGTATCCAACCCATACCCTGGCAAAAGATTATGCTTCTGAAAACTGTAGCCTAATCAAAGCAAAACATTGATGCTGAAGTAAAATCTTCAGTTTGGATTATTGTCTCTGTTGAGCACTAGTGCTCCTGTACAAAACTGAGGAGGAAGCTCCTGACCTAAAAACGACTTGGTAATGGCAGTCTCGACATTTAAATGAAGAAAGGTGTGTTGTTTATTGCCATGACGTAGACTTGCGCTACTGATGTAACTTCCATGGAAGGTTTAATGGGGAGATAATTTAATGACAACTGGTCAGGGTTTACAGTGTAAAAGATATAAGTAATTGCAAAGCGTCAGTCTGCCGACGGGAAACTTCAACACATTAAGGTATGTTCTGACGTGCGTTGGCAACATACATTGTTTTCCGCAGTTTCACTGTCAATATTTTCAGTGTGTCTAATTTTAGAAGACTCCGGGATACTTGACTAAATTGTTGCAGACTACCTAGACTAGACCCTCCATCTTTAAATAATAAACAGACTAGGAGAGATTTGAATGAGACGCACTTGATCCGTGTTCTGTAGATAAACTATTAGGCCTAACGGTGTTGTCGAGTGTCGAACAAGGGGGCAACCAGTCATTTTTACAGTAGGTCGATTACTAACCTAACAAATTGCACCCACACTTGATTCCATGTTTCCGTGTCTTCAAGTGTAATTATTAATCAGAACAAAGGCTTTTGTTTTTTTAAGGCTGTGCTGTCTGCCACACAGTCTAATGGGCCTGTGTTTAACCAAATAACTGCTGTCTTTACGATAGACCACTTTTGAATCAGCTGGGAAGCTATAACTTTGCGCAGTGTGTTATCACCAGTGGCTGATGGCAGAGTCAGTCGCGCATCAGGTAGTGGAGTACAAGTAGTGGAGACCGACGGTTACAAATGGTTGCGCAATTAATTCCAGACCAATTTCTGCGGTATGTTTGTGGGATAGCACATGAAAATGAGCACGGGTGCTTGTGTGCCTTTGGAGGTCAACCCACGAATCCCACGAATTATTCAAACAAGCACTAATTATGCACCAAATGATGTGGAAAGATAGAATATGACTCTGGGCAATCACGAAAATCACAAGGGGGGGGGGGGTGCAAAATGTGGAAAAACTTCCATAAATAGCCAGTTTTCCTGCATAACCTGGTTTCCAAGAAATGTTATTCTTAAATACACGGTCACGCCTTGAGGGCGCAAGGCGGCTACTCCTTTGCATGCAAATTAATTTTTCTCCAAATTGCCCCAGAAACTTTTGAAACAACGTGCGCATTTACTAAATGGAAACTGAAGAAGTTTATACTAATTTGCTAAATCAAGATAATGTATAGGAAAATTCAACCAAAGGCTAATTAGGTGCCAGTGGTTGAGATGCTGGAAAAACTGGAGAGCATGTGTGCAAGGGATTGCCTGCCCACAACCAGCGGCTACGTCCCACAACAAGCCTACCTGACTAGAATGAAATAGCCTGGAAGTCTGTGAATGAAATCCACTTTGTTAGTCATATTAAAATATTGTCGTGGATAAAATGTTCATATTGTGACACATTTTCTCATAGTTAATGGCATTTTCCCGACACTGATAAACAGAATCATGCACTTTGTGCTTTAGAATCTTTCCTATCATTTCAAGCTTTCTGCATGATTAGTACAATTATGTTCTTTTGGGTGTAATATGAAAGAACAACCGTAAAAATGGTAGCCAATTTAGTTTCACAGTGTGTACCAAGTTGTGCCGCGGTAGTTTTCTTTTTTTTCCCCTCACACAATTACAAAATACATTTGTCACCTGTAGAGAAAGCAAGCATTCAATCTCCTGACCTGAGTATACAACAGAAACAAAGTTATCTCCTGCGTGGACTCGGTGTGAGCGAACTGTTTGACAGTACACAAGATATCTGGTTTCCTGGCTTAGTCACCTACATGTGAATTGCTACAGTGGTCTCAGTCAGCTGCTGTGTACACGTCTAGGTTACATTAATTGCTTAGGGCTGCGATTGTTGGTGAAAACCATCAGGTTAAGGGAAACAAGGTCGCTCAGACTAAAATAGCACGTAACATCGACAAGGATTTCCTATGTTTTAGTACCCAAATCCAAGGAAGGACAACTCTGTGGGCGCGTTTGATGTTGACGCTGTTGGCCAGGGATGAGATCGCAGATGAGCGCATGAGAACAATGTTGTGTTTTAGAGACGAAATGATATTGTGGGTTAATTTATAATTCATAAAAATGTCTAACCACTTTGCCACCTAATATTATTTAGGCTATATAGCTTTCACTTGTGGTAGTGTTTATTATCGATATGGATAACTCATGTGTGCTATATTTTGCTCTCAAGTGACACGCTTGTTCTTTCTAAGCTTGTTCTTCTTCGTCGTTTGCTATAGTGTAGTTTTAAGTCCACACACACACACACACACACACACAGACACACACACACACACACACACACACACACACACACACAGGCTAGGCTACAAGTTAAATGAAATGGCAGGTGAAATCAACACATTTAACTAGATAGATTGTGCCAAGAGCGTATCACACTTACCGATTGATATATGACAGGACACAGCTCATTATGGAGAATCATAAGTGTTATTCCAAACAGCGCGGTGGCGAGTGCCCACGCACACAAGCGCTTTTTATCCTCCAGTAAAAACTTTCTGTCTCTTAACCTGTACAGATTGTTGCCCTCGATAGGACTGATTTTCTTACAGCTGAGGGCATAGGACAGCGGAACGGTGATCTCCGTGTCGCCGCCGTTGCGTTTGATCAGACCATCACAAATGTTCTCGTCTGCGTTTGAATCGGAGCACAGGTTGCGGGCAGTCATCTCCATTGCTCGCATACGCCGACTATCTGTACTGTCCCTGTCGTCCTCCTCGGTCGCCTCGTCTTCCTTTTGTCCCCCTGCCGCGCTTTCCCTCCGACTACGAGAGGGCATTGCACGCATGAAGAACAGAACGCCAAGCTCTCGGGGTGTTCTCCACACATTAAAATATCAGGACTAAACTCCAGCGGTGCGCACCTTCCCAAAGTTCAACGATTGTGACTTGTTCCAGTTGCGTGGCTTCGAAGGCGCTGGACGTTCAAAAGTCGTGCAGTGCGTGCGTTCTAAAGGCGCTGTGCCTATTTGCATCGGATATAAGTTCGCCTGTAGAAGAAGCTTAACCCACATGTCTCGCACTTCTCCCTGTTGCGTTTTTTTCTCCTTCGTTGAAATAGACGGACAAACACAAGGAGGAGGAAGTAACAGCGTGTGTCTGTCATTCTACTGAAGAGATGGAGATACCAGCCTGGCTTTCACTGCTCTCAGACTATTTTCATTTTCCCCGTCGCACATGTCCAGTGCTGTCCAGAGCTGTTATCACAACCGACCATGTGTCAGCAAACACACATGAGATAGTAAGTCTAACACTGTACGTAAAGGAATAACTTCTAAAACATTAAACCAACCTCTTTCAAATATGCCACAAAGTCAGATGTATGCAGTATGTTTAGAAGCCTTAGATTTCCATTGTCATATAATTTTTGAAGACCATGGTTATTTTATCGTATTTTAACTTGTTTTTAGTTCTTTGAGGAGTATACTGCGCTATTTTCTCTGTGTGCAAGTACAAACATTAGCTTATTTTCTAATAATACACTATAGCCACGTCTTACAATTGAATAAGGGGGTGAAACTTGTTCATTCGAGAACAAGCCATTACGTTTTATGTGGGCTATACAGTAGATCTACATACATTAACTTATACAATTCATTTCATTTATTGGGGAAGATGGGGAGCGCCAACATTCAGTGTAGAAATAGAACTGACTTAGTGGGTATATGGTGTGCACATACAGTCACTGTTAGGTTGAGGAGGGACAGCAGACAGCTATATTAGTGATGCTATTTGTTTATATTATGGCTCTTGAGAGGCACACAGCATGTGAACGCAACATAGTGAGAGTGAAACTGCTAAGGGCAGTCCAGTGGGAGTGGACAATACTGTAGCTATGATGTGGATGCATAGCAGACCAATGGGGATGGACTACATAGTCGAGATGGCACAGGTCCAGCGTGAATGTTTATGTTTATTGTTTATGTTTGTATGTATGTCCAAAGCAACTTACAATGACATCAATAAACATTACATCAATATTAAAATGAAGGTGTATATATAGTCATAAGGCCTAAATAAGAAAAATATGAATAGACTTAAATAGAATTAGCAGGATAATAACTGTATAGCGTGAATATCCTATAAGATGCACTAAAATGAATGCTTTTATTCCACATGAGGGAGAGGACTCTGCCTCCCATTGTGTTTTTTGATATTCAAGTTAAATCTCTTTTTATCTAGAAAATGTCTTCAACTCAGTCAGCTATATGTATTCTTTTTATTCTTTTTTTAATTTTGTAATTTTAATTTTCTTTTTTATTGTGATAGGACAGTTAGAGAGTGACGGTAAGTGACAGCCAGACTTGGGCCCTTGGGCACCCCGTGGGCACTTGAACCCATGTGTGGTACGGGCTGTGCCACATATGGAATGCCATTGTCATATGTTATTGGCATGCCATACATCATCATTCAACTCACCTCACTTACCTTCAGCCAGAAATATCCCAATTAGTAATCCCTCACTTATGCACCTTTGGTAACAATGTCAGCCAGTCTTGGGAATGACCCTATAAGCTTGGCAGATTTTTCTTCTAGGAGTTTCTGATACTATAACCCTAAATAACCCAATAACCCTATGTTTCACATCTTCACAAAAATGATTTTTTCACAAAATATGTACAGCTGTGTAGCTAGTGAACGCTACTTATTTGAGACTGCCATCCTCCCAATTCTAAATGCTTATTGGTAGCTCTTTCAAATGACAGCAATAAACCTCGGCGGCCTTTTCTTTTCTCCTTTTACTGTATGCTACTGACCACCTCTTAAAGGTCAATTCAAAAAGGACATCTAATGGGCAAAACTGGCAGTGCAGTCAGTGTGCAAATCCATTTTTGCAGTAATTAAACAGAAAATCCACAGTGTGAAATCAGGTCAAAGCCAACCGTTTTGTACAGTAACATAGCACTTACTGCTCATCACAAAACGCAGATGCTGTCTGAACTACAAGAAGCTCTAACTAAAGTTCAAAGCACAAAGAGATAAACCACAAAGTCCTAAGAAAATTACAATCATCAGGCCTTATTAGTGTACTTTCTAAGTCATAAGGCCTAAATAAGAAAAAAATATATGAATAGACTTAATAGACTGGAATTAACAGAATAATAACCATACTGTAAATATCCTATAGGATGCACTAAAAATGAATGCTTTTATTCCACGCTTAATAGCTGAAGACACCTCCTCCAAATGTGTTATTTGATATTCAAGTTAAATCACTTTTTATCTAGATAATGTCTAACTCAGTTAGCTATGTGTATTTTTTTTTATTCAAGATGAAAGCCTTATAAGTGACAAGAGCCTAGCACCTGACTCATGACTCCTCCTCAATCTAAGTGGAACAAAATGTATAAGTATAAATATTTTTTTATGATTTATATTTGAATTGCCTTCATTTTTAAGTGCAACTTTATGAACATGAAATGGGACCCCAATGGATCGACCTTCCTAACTACCAAAGTCACCAGAACTCCCTCCCTCCCTCCCTCCTTCCCCCCAGCGTAGTCTCAGGTTGACTTTGAGGAACTACGTAATGACCTTGGGCCATGTGACGCACCCTGCGGATCCTTCCGTCAGGGCATCCTGTCTGACCAATGCTGACGGCAGTGACCCCGCTCTCACGCATTCACACCAGTGTTTATGCCAGTGCCCACTCAAACAAGGCCATGGAGTCCACATGCGTACCAAGCGAGTTGCAGTGTTACATGAGCAAGTTACCGGTACTTTTATTGGTTTGTATGAATGTGTGTGTTATGTGTGTCTATATGGATTTACAAGGTTGTAGGACAGTATTTGATGAGTATATAATGTGTATATAATGTGCAAATGAAAGAGTCATAAAGCAATTATTTTCTCATATATTGTATTTAAAAAAACAAAAACAAAAAATTAATTGTGATTGAGCATGTGAGTGAATGAATGAGAACACAGAATAACGCCTCCCAAGAACAAACTACAACAGGCATGTAACATCACTGACAAAAAGTGACCGTTTTTTCTTTGAAAATTGAAAATAAATAAGCACACACATATCAAAGATACAGTAAACCAAGCATGTTTAAGGGTGACAGTGAAATGTTAACAATAAATTAATATGCAGCTCCATGGACAGAGTTTTGGCAGAATCTTAGCCCGGAGACGAAATCTATTTACATTAAAAGTGCACCCTTATAACCCGCTTGAAATGATCCATTATGAAGGGGTTTGTAGGAAACATAATGAAAGCCACAGCTCCAAACACGAGCACTGACTGTATTACAAAACCTACAAGGAAAATTACAAAAAAAATCCCTGATCTGAAGGGATTTGCAATTTCTCAATGAGAAATACGAGCAGTTACATAGACTGTACAAAGCTTTTTGTGACTTGGAAAACAAACAAAGACACATGCATTTGTATTAAAAAAAGAGCCATAAATAGATTAGGCAGGATAGCTTTGAGCTGTGTATAGCACCACCGAGATTAGATTAAATACAAACAAAAAAACCCAAGCATGCCTATGACACAGTACGTATTCAATTTCAGACAGGCCATGTAGAATAATCGAGCATCCCTATTTACAGTTGTTGTTTTGCGCATATTGGTTAATTATGCCCTGGACCACAGAGATTCTGAATATAAATCACAGTGATAATTCTCCTGACAGCAGGTAATCACATTGACAGGAATCACATTTTTTTTAATAGTAGAAAAACAAAGATTGTGCGTGCGTGTGTGTGTGTGTGTGTGTGTGTGTGTGCGCATGCATGCATGTGTGCTCGCGAGGGTGTATTCATGTTGCATTACATCCAATGTATCCTTTGCATAAAGCATTGAAGCAGAGGCATGTTAATTTGTCTTACATATAGAGGAAAAATACTCCAAATGAAGAGGGAACATTTTTGTAGAGGGGAAAATGCCCTTATGGCACTGCTGAGTATCCCCGAGACCTCTGCTAGACCTAGACCTCTGCTAGACCCAGTGCAAAGACTTTTCTTTGGAACACTAAAAGGCGAGGTTCCATCATTCCCCCAGTTTCTAGTACTACTCATAAAGGACACTGGGGGGCGCTCTGACACGATTTATCCATTCTACTTTGGTCTGTATGCAACTGCAAATGTCAGATTCTACTAAGAGAGGATTTTTAGTTTAAAGGATAGCCCTACAGAACAAGCTACATTCCTTGTTTGGTTGCATAGAATAGATAATGTTGTTTTTCACTATATATAGACTGGATGCCTATCATCGCATCCCTAATAATCTCCACCATTCTGGGATAGGGCACATAACATATTGAACTTTCATTAAAATGAAGAAATTCATGATACATTTGCCCCTTGTGTGACCTGTAAGTGTCTGTGGTAACAAGATTGGAGGTCATTTATACGGTCATGTCGCCCTCTCCGACGGAAATATCAATGGGGTTTATACAAACATTGCGTAACGTGAATCTATTTTGAAATGTGTGAAATTTGCCAACTGGCCATCAAACCTCAGTCAAGTCCAAAGGTGTAAGGTAAGAAATAAAATGTGTAAAAATAAATATCGTCATATTAAAAGCTATTGTGTTTGGTTAAAGACATTTTTCTTTTCTTTTTTTCTAAAAAAAAAAACAGGCATTGTGTTGACCCAAAAACAGATATGACTATGACTCATTTCATTTCAAAACAACTATACAGTGGAATTCATATAAAAGAAATTAAGAAAATACCAGTCCTGAGTGGCAAGACTGGTGGTCCTGGGGGGTGTTTATCCCTTCACTGCACCCCACGGTTGAAGGGTGGCATGGGGCACGATGAACTGGGGCGGGGGCTTGGGCAGCAGGTAGTAGCCTACCATGGGGGGCGGTGGGGGCCCACACACCGTGGTCAGGAAGACAGGACCCTTCTTTTTATACTGAGGCCACATGGGAGCTGGGTGGTAGAAATACTGCGGCCCTAGGATTTGCTGCTTCTGCTGCTGCTGCTGCGGGTGCTGGTGCTTCTGCGGGTGCTTCTGCGGGTGCTGCTGGTGCTGCTGTTGCTACAAAAGATGAACAGCAGACAGTCAATGAATAGGAACACTTCTAAATTGAACTGAATGTCTTGGGATATCGGTCATTTCAATCTGAGGTCCAGAAGAACATGAATGACTTTAGTGTTGCTATTCAGAGGCGTTTCCCAAGGGCATTGATGACTTTCCCTTTTAAATGAGAGCGAGACTACTATCGTTAATAGATAGAGACTAACATTTTGCTCAACAACTCTTACTGGAAACACAGTCTAGTTTAGCTCAACGCAATATTATTATTCTTTTCAGCGGTTGTCGCATGTCAAGTAAGTATTAATGGGAAAGGGTCAGGGCGAACCAGACCCGACGCGCAGCGGAGGAGTCTTGTTCCGCCCTGAAGGGACTTATTTTCCCAATAATGACCGGCGTTCTATGCATTATCCCGCTTATTACACGGCTACTTGCCAAAACGAAACAATAAACTCCCCACGATATGACTATTTAGCCTACATAGCCTAGGCTATAGCCTATTTGTTACCGTTCATCGTGGGTTTTGCTGAGAAACAAATAGTTCGCAACAACACACGCTGAACTTGAATCAAACATTCTTTAGAACACAGCTGATCAACCGTCTTCTTTTCACTTTTGAATGAAGTTCCAATAGTTGCGGAGTGATATGAAAGACCTGAATTAGAAGCACAAACTAGAACTTTGGGAAAACCCATTCAAGTCAATGGAGCGTTCTACTTGCATTGTGAAGAGCCGTGTAATAACTGCTGAATAGTACACATTTTATATACCTGAGATTTTGGGCCCTTGCGTGGTCCTCGTGTCCTGGGCCTCATAGTGATAGTAAACGGCTTCTCCTCAGCTTTCTCCTTCTTCTCCTTCTCTTTCTTTCCCTCCAACTCTCCATCTCTCACTTCTTCCTCGGCGTCGCTGGAGGCCTCTGACCCGCAGTCGGACGAGCTGGCCGAGTGGTAATCTGAGGTTTCCAGGTTTGCGAGGTCCGAGGGGGACACGCTGCCATCTTGGTCACTCTTATCCACATGCTCCTCCTCCTCACTCTTGTTGAAACTGGCCACAGTGAAATATCGGCAGTTCTCTCCAGACCTAGGGGGAAAAGAAAGAGAGAGATTCAATAAGGAGAGGAAACAACTCACAAATGACATGTTATATTGTGTGCACAGTTCTGTTTGTTGTTGGTCTACTGTTTGTCTGTCTTTTTGTAGATGAAGTTTCTCTATTTTATTTACAGTTTTGCCTTTCTTGGCCAGGGACCATTTGAAAAAGAGACTATAGTCTCAATAAGATCCCCCTGGTTAAATAAAGGAAAAATAAAACAAATAAAAAATAAACATTTCTTCTCAGGAGAAAATGAATGGGGTGTTTCACAACCATGTACAAAAACAACTGACAGCAACATAGAACACGTGTGTACATAGGAGTTGTAGATGTTGCGGAGCAGGTTGAACGGTCAAATCTTTGGGCACTCTGGTATGCACTTAAGCAAGGACAGAACTTTTGTTATTTATTTCTAATATACAGCTACAAACCGTACAGATGGACTTTTATGACCACAATCACAGACTGCATCATCTACAAGTAAAATAATATAATAATAATAATAATAATAAAAAAAAAAAATAATAAGCTTTATTTGTATAGCACCTTTCATACACAGAATGCAGCTCAAAGTGCTTTACATTTGAAGCATGTAATAGTCAGTCAGTCATTATCAATCACTTTCACTTTTTTTCATTGCTGTGGCCGTTTATGATCCAATCAGCAACATATCAGAAATATAGAAAACAACATGTCATAAGACTGGCAGCCTTAACCCTTTACCCCCCACAAGCACGCCATATGGCAAAAAGTCATGTAGCATTTGGCCTGTGCATTGTTTGCACCCACGTGACAAGCTTAAACTTGCTGTGGCAGCCAAACACTCTTTGCTCCAAACTCTTTGAGTGAATATCAGCTCACATTTTTAGCATACAAGTCATGACAGGCTTTGGGTCCACAAGATTCAAAAAACAGGGATTCATAGAAACGTTTTCTGCCTCAAATTGCCAATAGTCCAAAACAAAAACATTAGAAGATGTGCACAACAACATGTATTAACCTAGAGGGAAACGGTTTTTACTTCCAGCCCAGAGTTATCACTGAACAATTTCAATTCAGAGATTTCACTGTCAACAGTCGCGGAACCAAGGTAGGATGATTATTGTATTACTCAATCCCTAACGACTAACAGAGCTAGTCATTTTGGTCTTACGGGCATAGACGACGACACAGGTGGTATTTTGTCTAACAGGGTTTGAGTCAGACGATAACATCACCTGTATATAGGGGGTGTGTCTTGGGGATATGTGTGTGAATGGGAGTATGGGCACATACACACATGCAGATGTTCACACAGTTTGTATAAGCACACACCCCCGTGTTTGTGTTTGTGTGTGTGTGTGTCAGAGTAAACATGCCCCAGTGGATAGTGAGACTCACCGTACGCACACCTCCAGGGGGTCGATCCAGAGTGTGATCTCGCGGGGCAGGCGCAACTGGGACGGTAGGAGCTCGCTGTCCTCACAGGCCCGCACAATGCAGTCGTCACAGGGCGCTGCCGCATTTATCCTGATGCACCTGACATGAGCAGACGCAGAGGGGCCGTTAGTCCGACCAGTCAACAACACTATGTGAACCATGATTTCAAGTTACAGATCTGTGTTTTGACTCATCTGTGTGAATAACAAACAAAAGCCAGGTATGACATTCCAGGAATGACATGACATGACATGACATGACATGACATATGAAAGGGTGCCAAGGGAAATCCCAACGCCGTATGGGCTAGTGAGGTTTGCTAAGTGTACCTGTAGGCCTGGCCTTTGCTCGGGTTCTCCGGGTACCAGTGTTCGGCGTATTTCTCGCACAGTAGTTTTTGGAGTTTCTCGCTGAAGTGCTCGGCTTTCGCTTCGTCCACTCGGCCTCGCTCTAAAGCGAGCCGCTTCAGGAAGTTTGCCGCTGCATTCACCTCCCTCTTCATTTCCTTAACTGTAACGAAACAACAGCAGGTCAATTTGACTATGAGCAACATGAGAGACATGTGTTTTACATTGCAGGAAGCACTGTTGTTGAACACTGTTCATACGCTACACTAATATATATTTATACACTATCACACTAAAGTAAATCAGTATTGTGTTAGATACATTGATGAAATCTAAAACCACTACCAACAAGTGAAAACAAAAAATGACCCAACTTAAAAAAAAAAAAAAAAAAAATAAAAAAAAAAAATGCTAAAACAAGGCACCACCATCATTTAAAAGATCCTGAGAATTGCTGACCTTTTAAATAAATACATGTGTGTTTGTATAGCCGATTTGAAGGCAGACACGGGGAGATCCATTATTTTTGAGGCCATTCTGTAGGCTCAAACAAATCCCCCTTGGTCTGAAGCTCTCGCATTTTTGACATGTCTATGTCTATACCAAGATACAGCCAGGGACCTGTGCTTTTCTGATGGGGATGTAAACAACCTTCTATTGAGTGACAAACACACTTGCATGTTGCAAAATGTCAAATGCAAGGAGTGGGCATTAGATTTTTATCTGTGGCAGATCAGGGATGTACAGCGGGGGAAATAAATATTGAATACGTCAACATTTTTTTCAGTAAGTATAATTACAGTGAGGCTATTTGCATGACATTTTCACCAGACATTAGTATTAACTTAGGTAATCCACAAATATAAACAAATCCAAAAATGAATGTTCATAAGTAGTTATGAGTAAAAAAGTGGAATGCCACAGGAAAAAAGTATTGAACACACCTACTGAAATTTCTTAAATACTTTGTGGAAAACCCTTTATTTGTAATGAGAGCTTCAAGGCATTTCCTCTATGACGAAACTAATCAGTCGCAGTATTCAGGTGTGATTTTGACCCATTCTTTTAAACAGATAGTCTTTTAATATTGAAGATTCCAGGGGTCCCTCTTGTAAATCCTGATCTTTAGGTAACTTCCAAGATGAAAAACAGCCCCACACCGTGATGCCTCCACCTCCAAACGTCACTGTTGATATGGTATTTTTAGGGTGATGCACAGTGGCAAACTTTCAATGAGCTTCGACATGTTTTTCTTCAGTAATAGAGTCATGTGGGGTGAGCGTGCATAGAGGCCATGGCGGTGGAGTGCATTACCTATGATTTTCTCTGTAACAATTGAACCTGCTGCCTCCAAGTCTTTCTGGAGTGGTCCTTGGCTCTTAGGCTACACTTCTGACTATCCTTCTGACTTCCTGGTCAGAAATCTTGTGAGGAGATCCTGTGCATGGCCGATTGATGATGCAGTGATGTTCCTTCCACTTGCAGATAATGGCTCCAATACTGCTTACTGGATGATTCTGAAGTTTTGAAATGCATCTGTAACCAGTTTCATTGATATGTTTTGCAACAATAATGTTGCAAAGGTCTTGGAAGAGCTCTTTGCTTTTACCCATCATGACATGTTTCTTGTGTGACAAAAAACCTTTTTATAACTCATCAATATGTTTCTTGTGTGACAAAAAACCTTTTTATAACTCATCAATATGTACTAACCCAGCTTACATTAATTTGCACAGATAGGAGGGATAATTACTCTCTAACTATGTATAGATTCCAGCTCGTTCCTTGCCTTTGTGTACTGTTTTTTTCTTAGTGTGTTCAATACTTTTTCCCTGTGCCATTCCACTTTTTTTACTCATAACTCTACTTAGGGACATTAATGTTTGGATTTTTTAATATGTGTGGATTACCAAGTTAATACTAATGTCTGTAGAAAATTTTATGCGAATAGCCTCTCTGGAAGTATACTTACTGAAAAAAATGTTGACGTGTTCAATACTTATTTTCTCCGCTGTATATATAGTGTGTGGTAGGAACAAAACCAAATCGAGTCAGGGGAAACATTTACATAAAAGGAAAGTCATTTGCAAATAGAGAAGAGTGTGGTTGCTGTTTCTCACCATGGTTTTAGCAAGAAAGAGAAAGGGGGTGACATGGTTTTGAATTTTTGAAAACATGTTCTCTGAACAGCAGCAGCTAGTAAAAGGTGCTAGCCCGAAACCATTGCACCAGTTATCAAGAGGACTAAATGTTGTCCAGTAAATGTTGTAAAGAAATTCTTTACGGATTTACATTTTTCACACTGGGAGAACTTTTTTTGCTGACATTCATTTTGCTGAGACCTCTCAGTTTGATACAAACAAACCTTGGGGTGTGGCAGAATATCCTGCTCTAGGCCTTTGCTATGTAGGACACTGCTACATTGCTACATTGCAGCAGTGCAACAGCCTAAATGTGTCAAGACTGCTAGATGCTAGACAGCAAATCCACAAGACTCAACCTCTTCCTGATGTTCTGAGGTCTGTGAAAGTGTAATCATGTGTTTGTATGTGTGTTTTTTAGTAATTAATTACTGGCGTCACTCAGAACAGTTCAGAATGAACCTTCAGAGTAAGTAAAGGTAAGTACAATAAATTGATTCCTGAGTTTACAGTAACAAGTCTTTTTTTTTTTGCACATCAATACACTTTTTGCAATCACAATCTTAGCCATATGCTTATTTGCCTTTTGTTTTGCTGATTGCACTTCTTCTTACTCTGTATTTAAGTGAAACTTGATGACCGGCTGTTCTGTGTATCCTAT
Organism: Alosa sapidissima; assembly: GCF_018492685.1. Classification (NCBI taxonomy): domain Eukaryota; kingdom Metazoa; phylum Chordata; class Actinopteri; order Clupeiformes; family Clupeidae; genus Alosa; species Alosa sapidissima. Next base: position 31,039,451 of record NC_055966.1, on the reverse strand, counting down.
CGTACAGTATCTAACTTAGACAGCAGCCACAGACTATACACACAACTATCCTACAAGGTCCTTTGCCCAAAAACAATCTGTGCTTTGTGGTTCACTTGTTTTTCCTCAATCAATCTTGGGGCTTTCCACCAGATAGCTGAAAAACATCAGCCTTGAGACAAAACCTTCACTTGTGACCTTGTCTGACTTGTTTTGAAGGTAGCAAAGTTTTCTTGTTTTTAATAGATGGCAATGACATTAGAGAAACCATTTCAAGATCCCCCAGCATGGCTAGTTTGATTTTGATAAGACATGATGGTCATACACGTCATGTTTTCTGAATCCACAACAAACTATTCAAAACAAGACAGAAGTACACAGCCAGATTGACTGATTTTATTTTGCGCTACATACGTCAGAATATCAAAATCTATTAGACATTTTCTTAGAAATGTGGAAGGTTTTATGTTATTTTCTGTCTGTAGTGCAAATCAATTAGAGCCAAGGGTGTTGTTCTAATGTCTTAAGAAGCAAAGGGGTACAGTACGAAGCAAGGTTACTGGCTTACCCCGGTAACTTTGGGAGTAACTGCTAATTTTCAGAAGAATGCTTTACTTTAAGTATTGCTTCAGAAGTGATATCTTGATGAGATCAACAGCAGCTCCCAAAGTTACCTGCTATAAGCCAGTAACCTCGCTTTGTGATAGGCCTCAGAATATGCTCTAGTGAGTCAATCATGAGCCAATATCCCATCAGTCCACTGAAACTAACTCAAACCAGCGTGGAGAGTAGCATAGTTATTAACTATATTACAATATAGTTAGTGAATTCTTGGAAAAGAATTGATAAATAATATTATGAATGAATTTTGACTGATGCTGTGGAGTTTAAAGTATTTCAAGGCCCGGGTGTGATGAAACACTGCAGTAACGCCAAAACAACTACTCAAGCCTGAGTCATCCCTGTGTTCTGGGTGACACAGCACTGATGAACCTAAAATGTCAGACCACTTTAGCATAAGGAGGCCAAACCCTCTAATTTACGACCACTCTGAACGTGGAGTAGCCTAGGCTGGATAATCTGAAGAGTCTTTGTCAGACCAACTGTTCGACAATTCACGTCAACCCCATTGATATTACTTTTTTCATCCATCAGATGTATACTACCCTACAAGGGCTACTGACAACAGGTGTGTTTTTGGTGCTAGTTTTCCCTCTCTGTGGACATCCATAATGTTCATAATAACTTTGGAACTGCATAAGGCAATTTTTGTATGGAGTACAAAGGTCAGTCTTAAATCAGTACATTAAAATGTGAACAGATGGAGACCTTGGGGTGTGGGGTAAACTTTTAAGCGCCAAAGCAGAAGAAGATTATTTCCATTTTAAAAGAGATGACTTCCACCAGGCCCATCTTAAAGGAGTCTTGAATTGATCACTGTTGCTGTTTCAATTTCAGGGCATCAGTCAGACTTCACTTAGAACAAACCTTGCAGGATATCTCTGGTGATAAGACAATACAAAACTGTCAGCCCTGGTGAGGTCAGCATTTGTTGACAAAGTTCTTTGGCAAAAGTGAAGTGACCTGACAACCTGACATTTATAAATGAGAGTCGTGGCCAACTGTTACTTTGTTTGTTCCAAACGAGGTGTGTCAATAGGCCAAATTCACGAACTAAATAGGTTAAACGACCTCCACTCCACTCCCCCTACCAAAGTTACAGGCCTGCAAAGCAAGTTAGACAAGTTGGGCCACGCTGATGCCCTGACCAGACCAGACAGACAAACAAAGACGAACACGCACGAGGCGATTACAGAGTAGCCCCCACACCACGCTGTCACATGCTCGGAGAAGCTCCTAGTCGAAACAATGTTTTCAGTTAACTCAGTTTAGACTTAGAGGGACATACAGACATACACCTCAATTACTTTTCGGGTGCACGGAAGCAAGGTTAACCTATTTGTTCAAGATAAAAGATTAGACATTTTCCACTGGGTGGCCATACTCAGCTGCGATGGATATTTCCGCGTGGTGACGGCAGCTGCCTTGTCTTGTTGACTGAACAAGGCTACGGGATCTTTTGAGCGAAATTTGGGTAGCGGAAATCCCCATGTAAAAGGGCTCACAATAGGCTACCCGAAAGTTGGGTAATTTGGGTAACTTTTCGATTACCAGAGACACTTTTATAAAAGTAAATGTACCCCCGGAGGTTTCAGAAAATATGTTGTTCTTTTGTCCCTCAATAAAGTTGATCTTGTTCAAATTAGATGTCATTTTCTAACTTTTCAAATTCTATTTCATTTTTTTCTTTACACTAAATAATAAGTATAGCCTACAACACATAGTTTCGATGAGATGCACATGGGCAAAAACTTCAAACTTTAATGGCATAGCTAGCCTACCGTAGACAGCTTTGTACAGTGACTTATTGTTCCCAACAATACCATTATATTAAACTAACTAATACAAATTAACAATAAAGTGCTTGTTATTATGACAGTAAATATCAAATTACTTACCAATAGTAAGCTACCCCAGGTGACTTAACAGAGTCCACAAATAGACTAGGCTAGTATTGACAATAGTCGCTGACAATTTCACTTCACTATTGCTAACCAAATTATTTGTGTCTATAAGCGCATGTTGCTTCCTTGTTCAGTGGTACAGTCAAAGTGGTCCACGTTCTGCTTTTTTGCGTTGGTATTGGCGAGTCGTTGCATGACCGTCAATGATTAACATATGACTCACTTCCTTATTCAGACACAGCGGCGAGGACAATCCTACTGCGTCTACAGTCCTAATATGGGTAGTCCCGGCTGACGCGATCACGCAAGATACATTAGACACGCAACTAGTCATTTACAGAATGGTAGTGCGCCAGAACAATTTATATTTGGACTCTTGCGTGTTAATTTTACGCAGCCTCTGATTGGACATGGTGGAATATTTTTTAACTTTGAATTTATTTATACTTTTTATGTTCCCTCTAGCCAGAGAACCAGAATGATCAAGAGCGCATTTGGCAGATCCCACTAGACACTGGAAACGGATTTCCAAAATTACTGAAATCCCAGGAACCAATCACAACCACTTTTCTGGTATGGCTTTATTCCATATGTCAACACTCCCGTTTTTCCCGGGTTCTCCCGTATTTCAAGGTCATCTCCCGCCACCCTCCCGTTTTGTTATTTCTCCTGGAAAACTCCCGTAATTTGCATGGCCATCAAACTTCATTTTAAAATAATTGATCCATTCATTTTTTCTATTAGTCTGACATCTCACAGGTTGCCAGATTGTGTATGAAATACACCCTACACATACACGATCACTTAGATTCAATTTCAACCGTTCTGTCATAGGCTAAAACCTGGCAACCCAAAACCCAAATAAGGAAGCGGGTGCCGACTGCGCAGCCTGAGTCTCACCGTAAGCAAGCGGGCAAGTTGAATGGCTACTCCGGAACTAGCTGTTGTGAAATTGTTGGGAACTTAATTGATTAACACATCACATAAACTTTTATTGAGTGTTGTTGATACACTGAACTTGTGCCCTCGGAACCAACTCTGACAGCAAGCAGCTTTGGAGTTTTGGAAGTAGGCTGCAGGCAGACAGCTGGTAAGATACATAACTGGCATGCGTAAGGTAATGGTAAGGCAAAAACAAGGACCGAAATGCAGTGTTGAAACACGTGTATGAAACGTATTAAATATGCATATCCCCCCCTCGAAAACAAAAATCTCCCGTTTTTGGAAAGCTAAATGTTGACAGGTACCGGTATGCTTTATTCAGTCATACCAAGAACATGTTTGTCTTCCACCTTACAAAGTTTGGGCTGCCTATGAATAATACATTTCATTATGTTAATGCCCAAACATTGCTTACCAGACAATGTGATTTTCAGGCTGTAAAACTGAAGTAATTTCAAGGGCTGAAAATAATACAAAGACATAGGATTTGAACAGAAATATTTGTAAAGGCCTTGGTTTTGGGCCCCATTATTGATATAGACAAAGTTTGAACAAAAATCTGAGACTGTGCAGCAACAATCATATACTGATTTGACACGATTTTGATTATGATTATTTGATTTGATTCTGATTTTGCATTATATTGCAATAATTTTGCATTCCTTTACAATACATTTGAGTTTGTATGGGAATACAAAACTGTTACAAGGAAAAGGATAATATTCTTGTGATGCCACCCTTGTAATGCAAAAGTATTGTTAGGGAACATAAAATTAGTTGATCCTTCTGCCTCCCTTTTTAAAAAAAAAAAAAAAAATCTATTCTGTACAGAGCCCTAAAGGGACACTTTTTTCTGCTTCTGGTGAGTGCAAGAAGCTTCATTGATCTGCTGTTTAATAATAATAATAATAATAAATATAACCGCAAGCGGTGATTTACGGGGTCCGAGCAAAACGAACATGAGGTAGCATAGCTTTTTAGTTTTACATATGCTTTGATTGTTTGGGCCCAATTGTTCAAAAGAAACGCGATTGGATTTCGGTTATCGGATTTCAGTTACCGGATTTCGGCTATCGGATTGGATCAAATCTTGAAAATGGCTTGTTCAAAGGGAAACAAGGATCCTGAAATTGGATTAGATCACATAATCTATTCTTGATTTTGATCTGGATAAAACCTTCACTTTGTGTTGTTCAAAACTTTTGAGTTGGATTGGAATAAATTTGATGCATAAAATTAGGATTACCCTGTGCTGTAACGTTATAGTGTGCTAACCTCCACAACCTAATAGTATTCTAACAATACCCTATTCTAGTGTGCTAACCTCCACAACCCAACAGTATTCTAACAGTAGCATTCTAGTGCGCTAATCTCCACAACTCAATAGTATTCTAACAATACTCTATTCTACAGGACTATGCTATCTGTTAATGGAAGGCAGTGTTTCCCACAGAATGGAATTGTATTTGTGGTGGTAGGTGAAGGGGGGTGGGGGTGGGTTCTGTGTTGGAGTCAATAAGATGAACAGCCTATAATTATGCAGTTATACTTGCCATGCACGACAAGTCCTGACAAGTAGCTGTAACGTTATAGTGTGCTAACCTCCACAACCCAACAGTATTCTTAACAGTATTCTATTCTAGTATGCTAACCTCCACAACCCAGCTGAAGGAACTGTAGGGGGCGATGTGGGTCGAGGTAGAGTGAGTGTGTGGCGAGCAGGCAGAGCCTCGGTCAGAAGGCTCAATGGTATGAAGTGATGACACGGAGATGGCAGGTTTCGGTGCAACACAAGTGAACTTTATTTGAGTTTCAATTCATCTGTTCTTTTGTTCTTTACTTGTATGTGTGCTGCATCAAAGAGGAAACAAACAGAAAATGGAGTAATCAGTGAAATGGGGTAAATCAGTACAGATCCCAACTCACAAACAAACCAATTGACATTTGAACAATAAACTAAAATCATATGGCTATATAAGGTACAACTAAACAATACTTGACATCCCAAGTCAACCAACATCACCTAACCAACAAACAAAGACCTTAACTTTACACATGATGGCAGAGCTACTCTACAAACTGATAAACATCACAAAAGTCATAGTGAGGGTCATTAAAGTGATGACTTGCGTTAACTCAAAGACGCACACAAAGCAGGACACACTGGAGTGCTGGGTTGAGATGAACAAAAGAGTGAACTGAGGGCGAGCAAACAATTTATCCTGGTCTGAGCCCCTGCTCCGGAGCTACAGGGTTTCCCAGCAGGTAAACTGGGTGTGGTTAGGTTAGATCCTGCAATTTCTCCACAGCACTTTCACCACAAGCCCTCCTTACACTGACAGACTTTGGAAAGATTTGCAAAGATTTGGAAAAGATTTTTGAAAGATTACAGTCTCAGACCCTCTCACATCTAAAGACAAGTAGTAGAGTTTTAAGTCACAGACTATGATTTTGCAATGACTAGGGATCTTGCAGGGTCACTATTTACAAGACTGCAACACGATTCCTTTAAATTATTACCCATCGTGCAATAGATAAACAGGAACTGAAAATTATAGCCTACTAAACTCAAAGTCGTATTTTCGTGTTTCTGCAGCATTGTTTCATGCGTGACATCCTTAACCGATACAGAGTTGTTCTGTCAAGTGGAACAACACACTTGCCGACTAAATATGTATAAGAAATGACAAATATTATAAGAATAACAAATAATTATAGGCTACAGCTGTGTCGGAGTCAATAAGAAAAACAGCCTATAATTATACAGTTACACTACAAGTCCATATTGACAAGTAGCTGTAATGTAATAGTGTGTTAACCTCCACAACCCAACAGCATTCTATTGTAGTATGCTAACATCCACAACCCAACAGTATTCTAACACTAATGCTTCAAGTGGGATTTGAACTCTCAACCTAAGGATCACCAGTACAAGGCATTATCTCACTGAGCCACTGTCAAGCCTACATGTTGGCCAGTCACATTCACATGGTGAAAATGTGTATTGGTAAACACACAACAAGAAAAACTCTAAGCATACATTTGACAATAAAATGAAGGGCTTTCCTAAAAGAGTACACCTGAAATCTTTTTGAAATTCTGGGGCAATAAGACATTTGTAGAGAAGAACACTAATGGATGAAATATAAATATGATAGACTTTATGATGAAGGAAAAATAGTAAACAAAGAAGTTCCCCTGAATGTCATAGAGTGTCTCGGCATTGTGATTCTTGACAACTGATGAGTGTGAATGTTGATTGGCTGATGTCATTCAGGTGCTGTTCAATGGTGTGAATCTTCAATAACCAATAGCATGTGCAGCTTGATCCTGAAGTTCTAATGGGGATTCAAACACTCAACCTAAGAAACACCAGTACAAGGCATTATCCCACTGAGCCACTAACAATCATACACATTGGGCAGTCACATTCAAATGGTGAAAACGTGTGTTGGTAAACACACAAGAAAAACTCCAAGCATACATTTGACAATAAAATGAAGGGCTTTCCTAAAACAGTACACCTGAAATATTTTTGAAATTCTGGGGCAATTAGACATTTGTAGAGAAGAACACTAATGGATGAAATATAAATATGATAGACTTAATGATGAAGGAAAAATAATGAACAAAGAAGTTCCCCTAAATGTCAGAGTGTCTCGGCGTTCTGATTCTTGGCAACTAATGACTGTGTATGTTGATTGCCTGATGTCATTCAGGTGCTATTCAATGGTGTGAATCTTCAGTAACCAATAGCATGTGCAGCTTGATCCTGAAGTTCTAATGGGAATTCGAACACTCAACCTAAGAAACACCAGTACAAGGCATTATCCCACTGAGCCACTAACAATCATACACATTGGGCAGTCACATTCACATGTGAAAATGTGTGTTGGTAAACACACAAGAAAAACTCCAAGCATACATTTGACAATAAAATGAAGGGCTTTCCTGAAAGAGTACACCTGAAATCTTTTTGAAATTCTGGGGCAATTAGACATTTGTAGAGAAGAACACTAATGGATGAAATATAAATATGATAGACTTAATGATGAAGGAAAAATAATGAACAAAGAAGTTCCCCTAAATGTCAGAGTGTCTCGGCGTTCTGATTCTTGGCAACTAATGACTGTGTATGTTGATTGCCTGATGTCATTCAGGTGCTATTCAATGGTGTGAATCTTCAGTAACCAATAGCATGTGCAGCTTGATCCTGAAGTTCTAATGGGAATTCGAACACTCAACCTAAGAAACACCAGTACAAGGCATTATCCCACTGAGCCACTAACAATCATACACATTGGGCAGTCACATTCACATGTGAAAATGTGTGTTGGTAAACACACAAGAAAAACTCCAAGCATACATTTGACAATAAAATGAAGGGCTTTCCTGAAAGAGTACACCTGAAATCTTTTTGAAATTCTGGGGCAATTAGACATTTGTAGAGAAGAACACTAATGGATGAAATATAAATATGATAGACTTAATGATGAAGGAAAAATAATGAACAAAGAAGTTCCCCTAAATGTCAGAGTGTCTTGTGTTCTGATTCTTGGCAACTAATGACTGTGTATGTTGATTGCCTGATGTCATTCAGGTGCTGTTCAATCTTCAATAACCAATAGCATGTGCAGCTTGATCCTGAAGTTCTAATGGGGATTCAAACACTCAACCTAAGAAACACCAGTACAAGGCATTATCCCACTGAGCCACTAACAATCATACACATTGGGCAGTCACATTCAAATGGTGAAAACGTGTGTTGGTAAACACACAAGAAAAACTCCAAGCATACATTTGACAATAAAATGAAGGGCTTTCCTAAAACAGTACACCTGAAATATTTTTGAAATTCTGGGGCAATTAGACATTTGTAGAGAAGAACACTAATGGATGAAATATAAATATGATAGACTTAATGATGAAGGAAAAATAATGAACAAAGAAGTTCCCCTAAATGTCAGAGTGTCTCGGCGTTCTGATTCTTGGCAACTAATGACTGTGTATGTTGATTGCCTGATGTCATTCAGGTGCTATTCAATGGTGTGAATCTTCAGTAACCAATAGCATGTGCAGCTTGATCCTGAAGTTCTAATGGGAATTCGAACACTCAACCTAAGAAACACCAGTACAAGGCATTATCCCACTGAGCCACTAACAATCATACACATTGGGCAGTCACATTCACATGTGAAAATGTGTGTTGGTAAACACACAAGAAAAACTCCAAGCATACATTTGACAATAAAATGAAGGGCTTTCCTGAAAGAGTACACCTGAAATCTTTTTGAAATTCTGGGGCAATTAGACATTTGTAGAGAAGAACACTAATGGATGAAATATAAATATGATAGACTTAATGATGAAGGAAAAATAATGAACAAAGAAGTTCCCCTAAATGTCAGAGTGTCTTGTGTTCTGATTCTTGGCAACTAATGACTGTGTATGTTGATTGCCTGATGTCATTCAGGTGCTGTTCAATCTTCAATAACCAATAGCATGTGCAGCTTGATCCTGAAGTTCTAATGGGGATTCGAACACTCAACCTAAGAAACACCAGTACAAGGCATTATCCCACTGAGCCACTAACAATCATACACATTGGGCAGTCACATTCACATGTGAAAATGTGTGTTGGTAAACACAAGAAAAACTCCAAGCATACATTTGACAATAAAATGAAGAGCTTTCCTGAAAGAGTACACCTGAAATCTTTTTGAAATTCTGGGGCAATTAGACATTTATAGAGAAGAACACTAATGGATGAAATATAAATATGATAGACTTAACGATGAAGGAAAAATAATGAACAAAGAAGTTCCCCTAAATGTCAGAATGTCTCGGCGTTCTGATTCTTGGCAACTAATGACTGTGTATGTTGATTGCCTGATGTCATTCAGGTGCTGTTCAATCTTCAATAACCAATAGCATGTGCAGCTTGATCCTGAAGTTCTAATGGGGATTCGAACACTCAACCTAAGAAACACCAGTACAAGGCATTATCCCACTGAGCCACTAACAATCATACACATTGGGCAGTCACATTCACATGTGAAAATGTGTGTTGGTAAACACAAGAAAAACTCCAAGCATACATTTGACAATAAAATGAAGGGCTTTCCTAAAACAGTACACCTGAAATCTTTTTGAAATTCTGGGGCAATTAGACATTTGTAGAGAAGAACATTAATGGATGAAATATAAATATGATAGACTTAATGATGAAGGAAAAATAGTGAACAAAGAAGTTCCCCTAAATGTCAGAGTGTCTCGGCATTCTGATTCTTGGCAACTAATGACTGTGTATGTTGATTGCCTGATGTCATTCAGGTGCTGTTCAATGATGTGAATCTTCAATAACCAATAGTATTCGAGCTAGAGCCTAAAGCACTACCAGGGATTCGAACTCTCAACCTAACAAACATCAGCACTAGGCATTATCCCACTGAGCCACTGACAATCCTACATATTTGGCAGTCACATTCACATGGTGAAAAGGTGTGTTGGCAAACACACAACATCAAGAAAATTCCTAGCATACATTTGACAATAGAATTAAGGGCTTTATAAAAAAGAGTACAGATCTGAAAATGTGCACTGTTAATGGTATCCACATAATGATGGTTGTATGGTTGTTCACCAAGGAAAAAAAATTACTCATATAGGAATATAGGTGATATAGGAGAAATGGGCTGAGTGGTCGAACTTTATTGGTCTTTATCTCTGAAATGGAAAAACATATCCAAATTCTTTTGATAACTTTTGTGAGGCTTTGTCTAAACATTGTCTGTGAGAATTTTGGTGAAGATTTGATAATTTTTGAAGTATGTGAAACTTTTTATGATGTTTGGCTTTTCTCTGAAATTGTGGCAAAAGTAAACATTTTTAGAGCATAAGACCAGGGTGAAAAAGATGCATCTAAATGTAGAGATTAATATGATGAAAGAATTTTGAGTCTAGGTCAATCTGGTAAGGAGAAATAAGCATTTTTGACAAGAGCGCCACCTTTGGGTGCAGTACCCCAAATTTTGGGTTATGGGTAGTGGGGGGTACTGGTAACAATACTTGAAAATGTTTAGTTTCTAGGACTTACGGTTTATAGAAATATAGGTGATCTAGGAAAAATGGCCTAAGTGGTCTAACTTTATTAGCCTATATCTCTGAAATGGAACAAAATATCAAAATTCTGATCCATAACTTTTGTGAGGCTTGGTCTAAACATTGTCTGTGAGAATTTTGGTGAAGATTTGATTATTTTTGAAGAGTGTGAAACTTTTTATAATGTTTGGCTTTTCCATGAAATTGTGTCAAAAATAAACATTTTTAGACCATAAGACCAGGGCCAAAAAGATGCATCTGAGTTTAGAGATTAATATTATGAAAGAATTTTGAGTCTAGGTCAATCTGGTAAGGAGAAATTAGCATAATTAACTTTTTTTTCCAACAGCGCCACCTTTGGGTGCAGTACCCCAAATTTTGGGTTATGGGCAGAGGGGGGTACTGGTAACCATACCTGAAAATTTGAAGAGTTTTGGAGTTACGGTTTAGGCAGCAGTATGACTTTTACAGAATTTTGGCCAAAAATGAACGGTACAGAAACAATAGGGGTCCTGCAGCTACGCTGCTCGGACCCCTAAAAATGAACGGTACAGAAACAATAGGGGTCCTGCAGCTACGCTGCTCGGACCCCTAAATAATAATAATAAGCTTTATTTGTATAGCACCTTTCATACACAGAATGCAGCTCAAAGTGCTTTACATTTTAAGCATGTAACACAATAATAGTCAGTCAGTCATTATCAATCACTTTTCTTCATTGCTGGGGACGTTTATGATTCACTCAGCAACATATCAAAAATATAGAAAATAACATGTCTTAAGACTGGCAGCCTTAACCCTTTACCCCCCACAAGCACGCCATATGGCAACTGTGGCAAGGAAAAGCTCCCATATTCCAGGAAGAAACCTTGAGCAGAACCTGACTTAATAGGGGGAGCCCATCTGCTTCTGGCTGGCTGCGCCCTCCAATAGCAGCAGATGTAGAATAATCTGAAAAAGTAGTCTACAGGATAAGATGAGTTAACTAAAAGCTTTCCTGTACAGGTATGTTTTCAGATCTTTTTTAAAAATATTTACTGAACTCGCCTGCTTGATGTTCAGAGGCAGGTTCCATAGTTTGGGGGCATAATGGATAAAAGCAGCTTCTCCACTTTGTTTGTGGAGCACTTTGGGTACGATTAAAAGATTAGAATTGGATGATCTAAGTTTCCTTTGTGGTTGATAAGATATTAAAAGCTCAGAGATATATGAAGGTGCTATGCCATTCAGAGCTTTGTAAGTATTTAACATAACATTAAAATCAATTCTATAGGAAATAGGGAACCAGTGCAGTTCAGCCAACACAGGGGTGATGTGTTCTCTCTTCTTGGTCTTAGTTAAAAGTCTAGCCGCAGAGTTCTGTATGAGTGCCAATTTCTTTAGATGTTTTTTTGGGAAGACCAGTGAAAAGTGCATTGCAGTAGTCTAACCTGCTAGTGATAAAGGCGTGAATTAGTTTTCTGCATCTTGTTGAGTTAAAAAGGGCCGCACTTTGGCAATGTGGAAATAGGCTGCCTGAGTAACTTTACTGATATGGGGCTTAAAACTTAACTCTGCATCTAAGATGACACCGAGGCTTGTTACTTTTGGTTTGACCTGGTGCGCCAAGTTCCCCAGATTACTAAGAACAATATCTCGCTTTAGTTTTGGTCCAACCAAAAGTACCTCTGTTTTGTCATCATTTAGTTTCAAAATTGTTTTGCTCATCCACTGATTAATGGAGGTTAGGCATGCAGAGCAAAGGCCATCTGGGTTAGTTGGCTCCACAGAAATATACAATTGGGTATCATCTGCGTAGCTGTGGAAGTTTACATTATGCTGAGTTATGACGTTTCCCAACGGAAGCATATATAGGGAAAATAGCAGGGGACCAAGGCAGCTCCCCTGGGCCACACCAAAAGGCAAGTCATGTTTTTCAGATACATGATCTCCTAGACTGATATAAAAATCTCTGCCAGTAATGTAGGTTTGAAACCAGTTTAGAGCATTATCAGAGAGACCCACCCACTTCGCAAGGCGGTGAATTAGGATGCTATGATCAATGGTGTCAAATGCCGCAACTCAAATCCAGAAGAATAAGGATTGAGACTTTGTTTGAGTCAGTAGCCAGTCTGAGATCATTGACTATTTTTACTAGAGCCTTTCTGTGCTGTGATTTGATCTAAAACCTGTATGGAATTTTTCAAGGATACTGTTTTCGTTGAGGAAGGTATTTAACTGATTACAAACGACTTTTTCAAGTACTTTGCTCAGGAACGGTAGATTTGATATAGGCCTGTAGTTGCTCAAATTGGTATGGTCAAGATTTGACTTTTTAAGTAAAGGTTTCACAACAGCGGTTTTAAAAGCAGTTGGAAATATACCTGTTTCTAATGAGGTATTTATTACCTTGAGAATAAAGGGAGCTAAGCTATCATATACTTTTTTGAGGAATCTAGTAGGGATTGGATCCAAAACACATGTTGAGGAGCCGGTTTGAGTTATAATTTTACTAAGCTCAGATTGAGTGCTAAAGAACCTTAATTTTGGGGGGCTGTTTTTGGGTGTACTATCAAACATATTACTTGTGTTACCAATAGCCTCCCTTTTAGAAATGACTTTGTTTTTGAAGAAGTCTGCAAATTCTTCGCATCTTAGAGAGGATGCCTGACTGAGTGTATCAAAAGGTGTTTGATGCAATAGCCTATCAATGGTAGAGAACAACACCCTAGAGTTTCCACTGTTTTCAGCAATTACCTTAGAGAAGTGGTTCCTTCTCTCATTCCGAATAGCTCTATTATAATTTGCTATTTTTTCTTTTAGAATGGCACGGTGAACCTGTAACTTAGTTTTTCTCCATGTTCTCTCAGCTTTTCTACATGATCTTTTTAGATCATGGATATTTTCGTTCATCCAAGATGTCAGTTTGCTACAGGGCCTTTTTTTAGTCTTTAAGGGTGCCACTCTGTCAAGCAGAGCGCCTAATTCACGATTGAGAGCCTCTACCATTTGATCTATGGGATGATGTAAAATATCTAAATTTATGGAGTCTATAAGAGCTATGAACTGCTGTTCTGCTCTAATGTCCAAGAGTCACGATTTGATTGCAATTTCGGGAAGAATTTTTTGAGTATGTAGTACTATATTAAAAGATAACAGATACACAATAATGATCAGACATATTTATATCATTTACTGATAAGTCTGTGACTTCTATCCCTCTAGAAATGACTAGATCGAGGGTGTTGCCAAGGTTGTGGGTGGGTCCTGTAACATGCTGCTTTAGCTCTAAACTGTCCAACACATTAAAGAACTTACTGGCTTTAGCATCAGTTGTCTTATTGACATGAATATTAAAGTCGCCATTTACAATTATCCGATCATAGCTAGTGATGATGAGCGACATAAGTTCAGAAAACTGGTCGAGAAAGCCAGTCCATAGTTTAGGAGGGCGGTATAAGGTTAATAGAAGTACAGCTGGGTCAGCCTTCAGAGTGAGGGCAATATACTCAAAGGAAGCGAATTCGCCAAAGTTGACTCTAGTGCAGCTATGTTTGTTTGAGAGAATGGAGGCAATTCCACCACCTCGTTTGCCTTGTCTAATTGAGTGGAAGAAATTATAATTTGGGGGACATGTTTCAACAGTCTGAAGTCAGCCAGGTGCACCTATATTTAGTAAACCCATGTTAGCTGAAAATGCCTCTGGCTTTTGAGGAATATGCTGAGGTATGGAAAGAATATTTGTTAGGGTTCTAGTTTTAAATTTGTCTTTTCTTTTTACTATACGTTGGGTAGAAATCAACGTTGGAATAGAACTATAAGCATAAGTAATGCTATTGCATGAAGCAGCTTGATCTATGGTAGTAGTATTGTATGTTACCCTGCAGAAAACATTCTCAGACCCATCCACATGTATAATGCCATTCGAATCAATACCTGGGGGGCGTGAATCTGTAATATTTTCTACAGAATGTCAATGCCTCAGTGTGGACGCTATGCTGTCAGAGAGTAGCCTGGCTCCATGTTGGTTTGGGTGGAGACCATCACGCTTCAGCATACTGGGCCTCTCCCAGAACAAGCCCCAGTTGTTGACATAGGGGATGCTTAGGGAAGCGCAGTAGCGTTGGAGCCAGGTGTGGAGATCGAACAGTCTGGACCATCTCTCAGCACATTTTCTGTAGGTAGGGAGAGGCCCAGAGATGACAAAGACATGGCAACAAATCACTGAGTCTGCATTGCTTTATGGAGCCCCTACTGGGCTCAAAGTATTTCAGGGAAACACAAGGGATTTAGCCTAGAAATCTAGATGCACCCTAGTGGCAGCAAATTACATTTGCTTCCAGGGCTAGTCTAGCAACTCTCGGTTGACTTGTGAGCTCGAAAAATTAAACTTCTATCAGGCCAATCAAATCATGTATAGAGTCGTTAGGAGAGCTTAACATAATGATTGATGGCAGAGTTGCAACTATTTGGCTTGAATTCCCTGCTACTTGAAAACAAAGAAGATGGATGTTGCTGTTGGCCAACAGTGTGACACGAGTTAAGCTTTTTTTAAGTTGGCAAAAGTTTGAACTAGCCAACTAGCTCCGCTGGTGGAAAAACGCATGGGACTCATAGCGCTGTCCTATTGCGTGCAGAGGGAATTTGAAAGACAACCGATTATCCCACCCCTCGGACTGAGCACTGCGAACGGTGAGTGCCCAGACCCTACATTTTAATGTAGGTCTGGCTCGTCAGGCTACAAGGGATCAGCAATTGCAAGAGAATGCAAATGTTATTGAGAGGGAACGGAAAAGTAGCTCAAAACATTATTCTCCACCTCATACAAAAATGAATTCCCAGAGTGACACTTTGGGGGCTTTGTATAGCTGTTGATTTTGTTTTCAATAAAATTCTGAAACAATCATTATGTGGGAAAATCTGAGCGTAACAATTAGGCAACCTGAAAAGACCTTACGTCAAGAGATCAAAGGATTTAGTTGTTCTGTAAACAGGTAATAATAGCCTACTGTTTACAATTTTACTAGAACAAATATTGCCATGTTTTTTTTCTTTTCATCAGGAATTAATCCTATTTCTGGAATCTCTGGAATTAGGAGCCAGTCAAAACATGTCTACACAAAGGCCAGCCTTGCAACTTGGGACTTTTAAAGTTAAGTGTGTTATAAAAGCTACCTCATCACAGAATAGGCTGATTTTCTTGTGGATTCCCTCACGATGGTCTGCACTGAGGATTTATTGGATAGAACTCCAAAATGGTGCAGCTACAGTGTAATGCTTTTGAATGCTCCCATGCATGTGTTTGTAAAGCAAAGATATCTTCTCTGCTTCTTTGGGAGTGTATTGCTAGAAATACATTAAACAACTTAAAACACCATAATGCACAATTAAATTGTTTCCCACATCTGAATGTTTATGCTCCGAACAAATTTGCTAAATGGTTTCCACTGTATTAAATTCATAGCTCCAAAGCGTCAGCTCTTTTGAGTCCTTTTTGCTGCAGGGTGCCGATAGCCCTGTCACCAGTAGAGGGCAGAAAAGTACCCTCATTCATCTTTTCCATCAGTTCCTGTCCTTTAGATTTGTCATTGCATCTCTTGCCACCCCCCCCCCCCCCCCCCCTCTTCTCTCTCTGAGCTAGCTATTTTATACAAGACTACATACAAATTATGGGCAAACATAACTTTGCATTGTCTTAATATATAATGTTCCGGTTCTGTCAATATAGACCAATGAAGACATTATTGCAAGTTGTTTCGAAGTTGTTTCGAAGCTCTCTTTCTCAGTTCTGTCATCTGCAAACTCGAACACAGACACATGCCCTGGCCTCCCGTAAATCAGAACACTGTGTTTACATTCACACACACACACACACACACACACACACACACACACACACACACACACACACACACACACACACACACACACCTATCGCACAATACCTATTTCGCTATAACCACTTTGCTATAACACCATTTCTTATCTCTCGTCCTTGCCTGTCACTGTCTTTCTTGTATACTCTTTTGATAACAAACAAACAAACTCTTCTGTCCAGTAAAGGTGTTCTGTCCTGATTATAAAACTGAATCTCCCTCCCTCTCTCTCTATCGCTCTCTCTCTCTCTCTCGCTCTCTCTCTCTCTCTCTGTGTATGCGCATATGTACGTGTGTGTGTGTGTGGGTGTGTGTGTCAGTGTCTGTGTGTGTGTGATGCCCTTGCCCACACTCTTTTTTTCGGGACCATCGTGTCTGTCCCAGATGCCAACTCAAGAGGAAATGATCTTGGTGAGAACAGGTCAGGAGGCAGCGAGAGGAAGGGAGGAGAGGGAACAGGCCAGGGAATGGAGAGATTGGTGGTAGAAGGAGAACATAGGCTACACAAGACATTGACTAATAATTACGTGCTGCAAACCTGACGTTTTTTTTCTATAGTCCTTTGAACAGTTAATTGTGTCAAGGATACCCAAGTGTCATGGCCAGCTTCCCTGGTTTGCAGTTTCCTCAGTATACACACAGGTAAGAATGTATCTCAGGCTTCAACAACACGTTCACATTGATATGAACTGAATATTCAGTTTAACTGGAACAGTTACATTCTGTAACCCACAAGCCGTACCACAGATTTTTGACCATTTGGTAGCCCTCCTCTTTGTCATAGACTCAGTCACCAGGTATCAATGAGGCTCTCACACCACATGCAGCCCTCTTTGCCTTTAAAAACATATTGATTTCTCGCTTTCGCAGCAAGCTTTAATGCAATCAATACCCATGGCCTTTCAAGATCAGCACCAGCATAAGCCTTGCAAACACACACACACACACACACACACACACACACACGCACGCACGCACGCGCGCTCGTACACACACGCATGTAACCACATTACCAGAACAATCCCATTAGAGACACTTCACTCCTAATGCAGACAAACTATTCTCCTATCCAAGGACAATCATTACCTGAGGGAGAAGGAGGCCGGGTGGACCATGTGTGTGTATGAGAGAGATGGAATGTGTGACTGTATGTGTGTGTGTGTGTGTGTGTGTGTGTGTGTGTGTGCGCGCGCGTGTGTGCGCGCGCGTGTGTGTGTGTGTGAGGGTTTCGGGGGCGGCTAGAAGGCCTTAACGAAGGTGATGGAGATTGCAGCACACCTTTCCTCTGACCTTTACTATCCTGCCACGTTCTCCACAACAACCCCAGCCGCTCCCTCCCCCCGCCCGCATCCACAGGAGATCGATGCCCGTTTGTATTTGCAATGCACCTGGGGTGCAGCATCCCTGTTTATTCTGAAGCAGGAGGGCAAATGAGAGAGAAAGAGAGAGAGAGAGAGAGAGAGAGAGAGAGAGAGAGAGGCAAAGGGGACCACGTTTACTCGACTCTCGCCTGAGGCAGTTTCCAAAGGGAACGCAGGGTTGTTGTTTCTTTTGGCCAGCTCTGATTAGGCTGTTGTCCTTGACCTTAATGAAGTTCGTAGCGAAAGCATTTCTTCTTCTTTTCAGTGCGTTATAAGCTTGAATTTGTTCTAAGCCTGACTTATAGCCCCAATCTAAATAACGGCACTGATGTCTTAGTTTTACCACCAAACAAGGCTTACAGAATGAGGAAGGAAAGTGAAACACTGTTTCTCAACATGCAAAGCTTTTCTTCTTCTTTGATTTTCAGATGTTGCTGATGCACACAAGGGGGCCTCTTTGCATACCTCCACAAGAGCTCTTTTGGGGATCTTCACAATAGCCCTTGTTACCATGGTGATTGGTTCAGTTGTCCAGCATTTATTTGAGAGATTCATTACACCTCTGACTGAAGACATTGATTTTATTAACATGAATTGCTGCAAATATGTTCCAAGTTCATATCAATCATAGCCCGTAAAAAGCTTCCTCTTAAGTAGAGTGTGTGGATTGCGCTATACATGGGACCATGTGTCTTTGAATGACAATGCGACTTTTTTGGAATGTGCAAATGAACAGATTGGCATGTCACACCAAATTTCCGTATTTGATACAACCCTTGTTTTAGTCTCGCTCTCTCCCTTTATCCCTCTCTCTCTCTTTCTCTCCCTCTTTTACACACACACACACACACACACACACACACACACACACACACACACACACACACACAACCACAGACAGACAGACACACTCTCAAACACACACATCCCCATACACAAACCCCCCCCCCCCCCCCCCCCCGCCTCATTCTTCTTGTTTTGTCTGACCTTGCACAACCCTACGTTTTGTGGCCAGAGGCGACGTGAAGCCTGTGCTAATGAGCTCTGCCTGAGAGAGAGGGAGAAAGAAAGAGAGAGAGAAGCAAACTGGAGAGACTTGGAGTTCGCTCACACCAGTCAGAGTACTGTGAAAGTTTGAGTTCTTGTCATA
Organism: Alosa sapidissima; assembly: GCF_018492685.1. Taxonomy (NCBI): domain Eukaryota; kingdom Metazoa; phylum Chordata; class Actinopteri; order Clupeiformes; family Clupeidae; genus Alosa; species Alosa sapidissima. Next base: position 31,020,538 of record NC_055966.1, on the reverse strand, counting down.
CACAGTGGCAATTGCAATGATGAGAAAATATGTTTTGATTTTGAGAATTGTTTGAGGTATTAGAAATTTAATTACCACATGTTGTTATTTTCTGTAGTTCTGTAGTTTTTGTATAATGTTCAAATAGATCTGGGAAGTAATGTTAAAAAGAATAAATACTCTAAAGATATAACCACTGGCTTTTTGTGGACGTGAAGGGCATTGATTGTTTTTTTAGGAAATATCAGTGTTGCTGGCGACAGGTGAAGATATCTAGGCTTTAGCTCTCCGCCTGGAAGTAGCCCTGGCAATCTCTTCCCATCCCCTCCCCCTCTCTCTGCTTGATCCTCACCCCCTTCTTGTCCCCCCCAGTCCATCCTTCTCTCTCTCTCTCCCTCTGTTTCTCTCTCTCCCTCTCTCTCTCATGTTCACTCACTCTCCAACAAATAGTGTCTCCTGCTCAGATGTGTTGAAGTAGGGAAGGGGGTCTGGAGAGGGTGGCAGTAATCTTCACACTCCAGCACCCGAGTGCCAATGTGCCTGAAAACGCACAGAGACGGTCAGCAAACAGCCTGGCGGAGAGAGAGAGAGAGAGAGTGAGTGAGTGAGAGAGAGAGAGAGAGAGAGAGGGAGGGAGATTCAGTTTTATAATCAGGACAGAAACACCCCTCACACCAGCCACCGCCACTGCTGCCGCTACTGCTACACAAGAGCTGTGTTTGATAAAGGGTTGCACTCGCAGGGAAAATTTAAAAAATGACCGGTAACAGCAGACGTCACCCCCACCCCCTTCAGCCCGCTCCACTCACACACTCCTCCTCTTTCCCTCCCACTAAGATATTCCGTCCCAGTCCCAAGCCCTCCCTCCCTCCCTCTCTCTCTCTCTCCCTCCCTCTTCTTTCCTCTCCTGCCAACCATTCCTACCCTACACTTAGAAACACTCTCTCTCTCTCTTGCTCTCTCTCGCACGTTCACCATTCTCTCACTGCTGTTGCTCTAGGACTTTTTTCCCTCTCCTGTGTGTTTGTGTTTTCCTGGCTGAGAAACCGGTTCTGTGCTGCTCTCTCTCTCTCTTTTTCTCCCTCTCTTTCTCTCTCTCTCTGTCTTTTCTCTCGCTCTGTGTAACACACTGCTCCAGTATCGGTGGTAGGGTTGACAGCTGGCGTCCTCTTTGAGGCCCCTTCTTTCGTTTTTGTTTCAGCACAATTTGTGCTCCAGATTTTTTCTCTCTCTCTTTCAAACAGTTGATCTTTTCTGTTTCTCTCTCTCTCTCTCTCTCTCTCTCTCTCTCTCTCTCTCTCTCTCTTTCTCTTCGTCTCTCTTTATTCCCTGCCTCCTCCCCTTCTCTCCCCTCTTCTGACGCTGCTCCATGGAGGAAGAGGAAGAGAAAAGAGAAAGGTGTCTCTGGGAAACGGAGATGAGGGAGGCAGCAACTGTGAGAGAGCGTGAAAGCCAGTGAGTGAGCGAGCGAGAGGAGGAGGAGGAGGAGGAGGAGGAGGAGGAGGAGATGACGGAGAGAGAGAGAGAGAGCCGGACCGAATCAGAGAGAAGTGAAAAAGGGGGAGAAAGAGAAGAGTTGCAAAGAAAGGAGACAGACAGAGAGTGGAGGACGAGAAAAAAAAATGACGGCCGAACCGAACAAAATCGCGGGAAAGAGGGGAAGAACAACGGGCCGAGACGAGTGGACTCATCCGACCTCTACTGGTATTTATTCATCCTTTCGCATTTGAATTCCACTTCTCAGCTGTTTTATTCCCATCCTGTCCCCGGTCCTCTCCTTCCCTTTTCATCCATGTGTGTTTATGTACCTGTGTTTCGTATGTGTTTGTGCTTTGAGCACCTTTCCTCTCCGAGTTCCCTATACTCCCCTCGGCTATTTGGTCGTGTGTTTTTTCCTGTCCATGTGAAAGAGTGCCTAGTTTGCTTGTGTACTTAAAAAACCCTTTTCCTTCCTTCCTCTCCCATCTTGTTTCTT
>NC_055966.1:31011084-31013584 GCF_018492685.1 Alosa sapidissima | reverse complement strand
TACCCTCTTCTTCTTTCCACACCTCCTTTCTTTTTGCCAATCATTCTCCTCACTCAGTGCTTCTGTTTTGCATTGTCCCATTGCATTTCCTTCTTGCATATTTTCATACTCCCTCTCCTCCTCCTCCTCCTCCTCCTCCTCCTCTCCTCTCCTCTACTCCACTTTGCAGTCCTCCTCTGCCTATCTGACAGGTATATAAATATATGTGTGTGTGAGAGTGTGTGTGTGGTGTCTGCTGTCCCCACATCTGCTCTGTGTGTGTTGGTGCTCGGCTGTCAGAGCGCTGTTAGTATGCCGCAGTGGTCCTCTGCACTCTCGCCACCGCGGCTGATGTGCTCGCCGTCAGTCATCTACAATGTCGGACGCTGTCCATCTCCCGCTCCATTGGGCTGTCCTTGTGTGTGTGTGTGTGTGAGGGAGAGAGAGAGAGAGGGAGAGAGAGAGAGAGATGTGTGTGTGTGTGTGAGAGAGAGAGAGATGCCATCTCCATGCATATGTGAAAGCATATGGCTTTTATGTGTGCACATATGGGAACATATGTATATGTCTGTTGCGTGTGTGTGTGTGTGTGTGTGTGTGTGTGTGTGTGCGTGCGTGCGTGTGTGTGTGTATTTTATTGCTGTTAATGACAGCCTGTCATGACAGATATATAAGGCCAGACAGAATCCTTCATGAAGACAATTCTTATAACTCCAGGCCTTGGACTGCTTTTGTCCGTGTTCTTCATTTACTGGGCGTTCTATGTCTGGACTCCTGGTCACGTACTGTAGGTGTGTGTGTGTGTGTGTGTGTGTGTGTGTGTACTGTAGGTGGGCGTTCCATGTCTGGACTCCTGGTCACGTACTGTAGGTGTGTGTGTGTGTTTGAGTGTGTGTGTACTGTAGGTGGGCGTAGGGTTAGGACTCCTGGACTCCTGGTCACGTACTGTAGGTGCGCAGAGGTGCTGTGAACCCAGTCGTCTGGCCCCCACTTTCGCTGGCAACCCCATTGCCCTCTGGGAATGTGGCCCGATTGGTCTCACGCTGCACCTACAAGTAAATGAGGCCCAACCCAATACAAGTGTGTGTGTGTGTGTGTGTGTGTGTGTGTGTGTGTGTTTGATTTATGACGGTGTGTGTGTGTGTAGTGTAGCTGCAGTAACCTTGGGCATCAAAGTAGGCTTACCTAGGGCAGCCGTGGCCCACTGGTTAGCACTCTGGACTTGTAACCGGAGGGTTGCCGGTTCGATCCCCGACCAGAGGGCCGCGGCTGAAGTGCCCTTGAGCAAGGCACCTAACCCCTCACTGCTCCCCGAGCGCCGCTGTTGTAGCAGGCAGCTCACTGCGCCGGGATTAGTGTGTGCTTCACCTCACTGTGTGTACACTGTGTGCTGTTTGTGTTTCACTAATTCACCGATTGGGTTAAATGCAGAGACCAAATTTCCCTCACGGGACCAAAAAAGTATATATACTTACTTATACTATACCTACCAGTAGTGCACCTGAATAGCTCTCAAGGGCTCTTCCTTTATATACAAAAATTAATTATGCTCAAATCTGTTTTATTTCTAACCTCTGTTTCTGTTTCTGTATGTATCCAGTGTAGCATGTAGTCGTTTTGTTGAATGTTTTGCAATTTTGTACTCGTCGCTCCTTGGTTACAGACAGATTCGGGGCTCTTTTTCTTGGGAGTTGTGTGACGGGGTGAGGGGGGGGGGGGTGCAAGCCTGCAAGATGAAAGGCGTTGTCATGGTAACTCACGCCTCCTGGGGGAGGGGAGGGGGCAGGGGGGACCAGGGGTCAGGAAGCAGCCCAAGCGCAAACACCGGCCTTATTGTTCAAGTTCAAGGTGAAGTTGAATGGCACTTTTCATCCATTAAGCCACACACACCCACCCACCCACTCCACACACACACACACACACACAGCAGTGCACTACTTAAGACGTGCATAATTAGGCAGGAAGAGCATGTTATACCTAGCTGCGTTTTATAAATGTGTAATTGCCAGGCAATTTGGACCTATTACATTCAATTTCTGTTCTGTCTTTTCGATTTTACCCATGTTTGAGTTGCGCATGTAACATGGATGGTATGCTATTAGAGAATTAATGTGAAAACACATAAAGTGGAAGCGGCCACATTAGAAAAAATTGTTTAGAAGGGGTTTTCACACTGAACATGAGGATAGAGTCCATGGACTTGAGTTATTGCTCGACTCTCTGCAGGTCAGACATCACCGCCTAAGTCAAGCTAGTGAACCCAATACATGCTAATACATGCTAACACTCTGTGCTTCGCCATTGAACCCAATACATGCTAATACACGCTAATGCTCAATGCATCATCAACTGCAAGCTAATGCAACCACAGGTCTTTTCAGCCTGAATAAAACATTTTATTAGATCATGATCTGAGTTTGGGTTTAACGGCAATCAAGATAGATTTTTACCAATCTGTTTTGGAGTGGTTGGGAACAGTTTGTACCTCTCCAATGTTCCCAGTAGAAAGAGCTTCCCATAG
>NC_055966.1:30694627-30993125 GCF_018492685.1 Alosa sapidissima | reverse complement strand
CCCTCTCCCCTCCTCCTCTCCTCTCTCCTCTCCTCTCCTCCCTCTCCTCTCCTCCTCTGCTCTCCTCTCCTCACTCCTCCCTCCTCTCCTCCTCTCCTCTCCTCCTCTCTCCTCCTCTCCTCCTCTCTCCTCCTCCTCTCTCCTCCTCTCTCCTCCTCTCCTCTACGCTCTCCACCACCCTCCCCGTTCACTCTGTCTCTCCCTCTATTAGACACACACACACACACACACACACACACACACACACACACACACACACACACACACACACACACACACACACACATACACACATGCTCTCACTCACTCCCAGGCGCACGAGCACACAGACTGCAAAAGAGGGGATGGGTGTGTGTGTGTGTGTGTGTGTGCTGTGTGTGTGTGTGTGTGTGTGTGTGTGTGTGTGGAGAGAGGGGCGGGTGGTTTGTGGGAGGGGGTAACGGAGACGTGATGCTTGGAAAACGTGTGAGAGAAAGAGAGCGAGAGACAGAAGGAGGGAGGGTGAGAGAGAGAGGGAGAGAGGAAGGGAGGGAGGGAGGGAGAGTTTGAGATCGGGGACAGGGCATGCAAAAGTGAGAGAGAAAGATGCTGAGAGCAGAGACACAAGGAAAGAGAAAGAGAATGAGAAAGAGGGAGAGAGAGAGAGAGACAGAGAGAAAGAAGGCTGTGAGCATGGGAGCATGATGGAGAGAGGGAGGGAACGAGAAAGAGAGAAGGGGGTGTGTGTGTGTGTGTGTGTGTATTCTGTGTATCTGCATGTGTGTATGCAGTCACATCTCTTGCGTGAGCGTGCACATGTGTGTGTGTGTGTCTGTGTTTTTGTGTATTCTGTGTGTCTGCATGTGTGTATGCAGTCACATCTCTTGCGTGAGCGTGCGTGTACTCATGTGTGCGCGCCTGTGCGTCTGTGTGTGAGTGTGTGTGCATGCGTGTGTGTGCGTATGTCTGACGGCGGCGAGGACAGAGGCTGAGAAGGCGGCTGTGCTGGTGGCTCTGATGGTGGGGGGGGGGGGGGGTATGCTGTGAATCAATACCCCTGTCTTTAATGCACCTGCCGGTGGGCTGGCTGGCTCGCCGTTCCCACTCATCCAAGCAGCCGGAGAGGAGAGGAGAGGAGTGGAGAGGAGAAGAGAGGAGAGGAGAGGAGAGGAGAGGGGAGGGGAGGAGAGGAGAGGAGAAGAGAGGAGAAGAGTGGAGAGGGGAGGAGAGGCAACCGAGAGGCGGCAGCGACAGGCAGCAGACAGCAGCACTAGAGGCACCAGAGTCTGGCAAGGGGCTGTCTGTATGTCTGTCTTTTTTTCCCCCCTCTTTCAAACACCCCTCCGACTGTTAGCAGAGAAAGGAAATCGGCAAAGAGGAAGAGGAAGGCAAAAAGGAAGAAGGGCGAAAGAATCTGATTCTTCCTCCTCATCCTCATCCTCTTCCTCTTCCTCTTCCTATCCAGGGGAGAAGGAGGCAGACACTCGCTGGCTTGGCTTCCTCCGCTGCCTGCACACTTGAAGTGGAGGGATATGTTTGGCTTTTATTGCTTTATTGCTTGGCTTTTTTTCCTCTCCTCTCCTCTGTGTCTCACTAGGTCTCTTTCTTTTCTTTTCTCTCTCTCTGTGTCTGTGTCTGTCTGTCTGCATGTGCTTGTGCTTGTACTTGTACGTGCGCACATGGGTGCACTTGGGTGTTCACGTTTATGTTCGTTTAAAACCCAAAGTCATTTGGCAAAAGAAGAAAAAATATATATTTTGTTGATTAATAATGTGTTCTTTTTGCCGTTTTCTCTTTCAGATGAAGATATTGAATCTCGCTTCGCGGTATGGAAGCCTGTGTGCCTGCGTTCCCTCTGTCCCCCTTCGCACTTTGATGCCATACCACCGTGCCTCTAGTGAACAAAAGGAGCTTGCAAAATGGGCAGATGACACACACTTTTCCTGGGCACATGAAACGCAAGCGCAAGAGGAGCTGACTCGGTAAGCGTTTGGTTACGTGACATCCTCTGGGTTGTGCTCATATTGTGCATATTGGTGTCTGCCTTTCTTGATTAGTGGCTTGAGTTTGCATTATATTGAGGGGTGGGCGGAAGTGTGTGTGTGTGTGTGTGTATGTCTGTGTGTGAGTCTATGTGAGTCTGTGTGTGTGTGTATGTTTTTGGGGGGGGGGGGGAGAGGGGGGGTATTTAAGAGCTAATCATTATCCAATAGAAGCCGGACCACTTGATTTAGCAGATGCACTCCTTGTGATGGATGGCAAGAATGGTTCTTGTGCAAGGTGTGCTCCACTGGCTGGAGGTCTGAACTTTTGCTGCAGGCATATACATAATTTATCACAAGATGTTGGCCAAACCTTTAGTCAAATCGAACAGGTTTCATCGACACAATAGCGGGCAACTTCATCATCGTTAATGATTTTATTAAACGTGGAAAGTGGGAGAATTACCAGGTGCGTTTTCTGGAAAAGATGTTTTATGAGTGAAATGAACCTTTGCTTGACGAGCTATTGACCGCTGCTGTCCTGTGTCATGTGTTGTGAATTTATCAAGCTCATTGTGGTGAGGTTTATTAACTGAGGGGATTTTCCAAGACACAACACTGTCTCAGGTCTAGTTTCTAGCAAGGCCAGGTGTCTGACACTAGGGGGCACCCTACTGCAGTTCCATTATGTCGCAAGTATATGTCTTTTACACGGTTGGACTACATTTTTGCATTTTATGTACGATGCAGTACTATAAGGGGACATGTTTAACAATAGCAAGTGTTTAAAATGCCCTACTGATAATTTTCAAACAATCGTTTCTGTCTCCACAGGTTGATGCGGACTTTCTTTCTCTTTTTTGGAGGAGGGTGGGGGGTGGAGACAGGATCCTGCAGGATCTCCATCTTGCCTTGTCCTCACATCACCTGGAGTGTGTTGGAGGGTGTGAGTGTGTGAGCTCGCGGGGCTGAGAGTCTGCCCGACACACACAGAGCAGTCGACAGCCAATTCTCAACAGGCAAGTCAGGGAATTCTGCAGCTTACAGTATACCGCTGCCTTTGTGAATAAAGGTTAGGAATTACCTGTGAAAAGCTTTCATGACATGGGAGCTCGAAAGCGATACCAATATGCATAAGAAGATGCAATAAAAACTTGTCGCATTGGGGCACATTGCTGTGGTTAAAGGGACATCTCAGCGCTTCTCTGCAGCACGCTGTATTATGGAGAAATACAGATTTGAATTTTGCCACAGTTGTCATCCTGACACTGGTCTGGAAGCATTTTGTCATCTGTAAAAATGTGTAATGTTGTGTATTATCCATAGAATGGTGTTTAGTGACACCATATAGCTCATCGGCTGCAGCTCGATAAACTGCCGCATTTGATTCTCGAAGGTTCGTCACATCTTTATCACAGATTGCCGAGAAGAAGAAAGAAAAGAAACACTTCAAAAACGTGTGTCAAGAATTGTTTTAGTTTTTTTTTTTAATATATTTCATGTCCCAGCATGCACCTCTGTCCCTGAGACCCTTAACCTGTGAAGTCATAACAGTTCACAGGTGAGGTCCTCAGGAACAGAGTTTCATGCGTTTGCCGCCGCAGTTGTCCTGTGGAGAATCAGGAGCTCTTTTAGTTCCGCTTTTCGTTAATCTTCCCGAGATAGAGTGACCGTAAAGTAATCTACGGCTTTAAAACCACTCACAAATTAAGTGTGCCGATGACCTTTCCTGAAACTGCTGATCTGACCAAAAAGGACTAGACGACCGCAGATTGAGCGATTCGTCTGATGAATATTCATCACAACGATTGCCAGCCTTTCATCAGACATTTTGAGAGCGAAGGCAGAGAGAGGAGAAAAAAGAGATGAGAAGAAAAAAGGGAAAGATACTTAAACGAAGGAGGACAAGAAAGGGAGGAAGAGGAAGAGGAAGGGGAAGAGGAAACTGTTCCTGACTTAAGGGGGCATAGCCTTTTGGCTGTCTTTGTTATTCTCACCTCTGAGAAATGTAACAGGAAGGCAGCCAAGGCCTGTGACCCCGACACACATAGTCTTCGCTGAATGTGAAGGCTAATTAGTGCACCTCTACCTATGATGCATAACGCAAAGCTGATGTGCCGTAATTCCCTTCTCTCACACTCCCTAAATAAACATGTCTTCCTACAATAGAGCATCTGTTTTTTTGTGCAGTATTTTACAGAATGTGTATGTATGTACTGTATGTATTTGCGTGTGCGTGTGCGTGTGCGTGCGTGTGTGTGCGTGTGCGTGTGCGTGTGTGTGCGTGTGTGTGCGTGTGCGTGCGTGCGTGTGCGTGTGCGCGTGTGCGTGTGTGCGTGCGTGTGTGTGTGCGTGCGTGCGTGCGTGCGTGTGTGTGTGTGTGTGATAGAGAGCTAGTCTCAGAGTGGTTTCATTTCACTTTAGCAGACGCGCCAGAGGAAGCCCTGAGCATCTGCTGTGCTGGAGTGTATAAATGATCCGAAGGCGGAGCTCAGAATCCAATCAAGCCCCGTAACGCACACCCACTGACTTTGTTACAGATTCCTCCATTTCCTATATGACTCCTAAAGCTGTTAAAGAACATTAAGAACGCATTAGTAATGCAAGCACTCCACCACAGTCCAACGAGCACAGCATATATAGACAGCCTATGAGGGGGGTACAGTCTGCTTTACCAGAAGCTTACAGTTTCTAATTAGAGCTGTCTGTAACTCTCACTGTTCCTAGGGTGAGGAAGTCTTAGCTACCAAAGGTGACCTGTCAGTCCTGTGTTCTCCTTTCGCCGGATGACGGAGAACATGCTTGTATTCTGGTCGTAAACCCCTGACCTGACATGACCCCTGTTCATAACGGTTTATTTAGAGTGGGCTGCTAAGCCATTTGTTAAATAATAAGCCCGTAATGCAGACTTATATATTCTGCAATGGGAGTTTTCTCAGAGAGGGGCCAGAGGGAGGGGGTGTGGCTGGAGCTGGGGGTTGGGGGGTAGCAGGCTTTCTGCTTGGCTCTGGGTGAGTGGCAGTAGCCCTGTCCAACGGAACGGATTGCTGTGACCGTGGCAGGCCGGGAGCAGGCCTCTTGCACAATATTGATTGGCTTGTCTTTGTGGAGACAGATGAATGCATTAGTACCCAGCCCGCCCTGCCACTGGAAATATATTAACTTCGTGTATTAGGCACCCTGTCTCGTTGCTATGGCGACGCGCCGAGAGAGAGAGGGATTGGGGGAGGGAGGGCAAGCGAAGAGGGGAGGGGCGGGGGGTGAGGGGGTTGCTGGTGGGGGTTGAGGGGGAGGGGTAGAGGATCCGGGATGCAACGAGGCTGTGGGCTTGATTGGTAGTCTCGCTCTCCCTTTAACACAGCCACACACACACACACACACACACACACACACAGGCAGACTCTCACAAGCCCACTTTCTCTCTGTCTCTAACCTTTTTTTATTATTATTATTGGTGTGCCTAATAGCTCTTTGTGTTTTGCATCTTTAATTACAATTTGACACCTCCTGTTCCCCATCATCCTGTTCATTTGAGTGCTTTTGTACTACCTTTCTCTTTTTGCTGGTTAACCCCCCCCTTCCTTTCTTCCCCCCTTCTCTCTCTCTCTCTCTCTCTCTCTCATTATGGGTTCCTCTCTTCCATTTTATTCTACATTTGTTGACCTGTTCAATCCTTTGTCTCGTGTACACACACAAATGCAAATGCACACAAACACAGGCACGCATGCACACACACACACACACACTCATTTTATGATCATTTTACCCCCGTTTAATTTTTTTCCTTTTTTCTCTCTCTTTCCTTTTCTCTCTCTCTCTTTCCTTTTCTCTCTTCTCACCACTCCTCTCCTCCCTCACTCCATCTCCTCCCTCACTCCATCTCCTCACTCTGCAGCAAAAGTGGTGCATTGGGGGAGAGGGAAGGATAGAGGGAGAAAGACAATAGAAAGCGCAGGTGGGAGGAAGACGGGAGGAAGGTGTGAGGCGAGGTGCTGTATTCCTCTCTGCGTCTCTCACCTGGTAGCCAAATGAGAAGAGGCGGAGGGGGGGAGGGGGGGGGGGTAAAGAAAGCTAGAATGTGGCCACACTTATACCTTTTCTTAAAATAGTTAAATATATAGATATATAGACTTTATTTCTGCATTGTTGCACTGTTGGACTTACTCATTTGCACTATCACCATGACCACTATCACCATTGCACTATCACCATGACACTCAGCACCTTACCTTAGCTTACTATGCACAGAGAATCACAGGCTCAGTCCCTGCCTCAGTTATTGCAAGCGCCTCTGATTGATTAATCACCACTATGTGGATACTGTTTTTAGAATTGATTTAGATTAAGTGTTAGTATAATTTGTATTTTAGTATATTTAGTATATTCTTTATCTTCTACTGTCCTTATTGCTTAGTTGTGTTTTTATATTATATACTTTAATTACTTTTCTGCTGTTAAAGAATGTGTATGTGTTGTCTGTATGCTGCTGAGACCTTGAATTTTCCCTGGGGATCAATAAAGTATCTATCTATCTATCTATCTATCTATCTATCTCTATCTAGAATGAGAGTGCACATGCGTGGTGGACACATGGTCCATGTATAATTCGCTCTTGTGGGTCGCAGGGTTAATGTATGCAATTTGTTGCAAAATGTTTACCACCCCCTCCACACACGCACGCAAGCACACTTACTCACTCACTCACACACACATACACACACACATATACTGTATGTACACATACATGCGCACACACACTCACACACAAACACACAAACACACACACACACACATCAATAACAAACACAGCCATGCATCAGAGGCTGCTGAGCATCAGCTCTTTTTCTTTGTTTGTTTGCAGTTGAAAATTAAGTGTGTGGCTTTTATTTTAGAGATGCCCTGCAACCGGGAAGGAATATTAACCATTCTCTCTCCAGGTTTTCCTCCACAGTGTTGTGTTAGTATTTAAAGTTAAAAAGTGAATCCTATTATATGGTGTATGCTAACTAAATTTTACAACATCAATTAGAACACTTGATGTTCAAACATCTTTACAAGACATTTACTGTAGTGACAAAAACAGGTTAAGTTTTTGGGTTTCCTGTGTTTTCTAAGTCGATTAAACTTTCCCCATCTTTGTTAATTTCCTTGAGTAGCTGGTGCTGTAGTCTGACGCGTGTGTTTAAATAAAGATGAAGTTAGTTACTTCTTTCTTCTTGATGAGTAGATTTATTAACAAAATTAAACAAACATAATACTGCAAAATAAACTGAAAGAGAGTCCTTTGTAGATTATAGTTCTTTGTTCCAAGTCATGGCAAGACGCGCCCCATTGACACGTTGACCCGGTGACACGGTCAATGACTGTTTCCGCGTACACCCGCTACACCGTCTGGCCTGCGTCACTGCACCACCTTAAATAGGTAATACTCCCGCATCCTATGGAGGGACACCCATGCAGTGGTGAATGCACACTAACACAATACAAATTCAGGATAATTAATTTAAATAATTATATAATTTCAACTTAAATTAATAACAATATATTTAGAACTCTTATAATAAACCAAATTAAATGAATGGCTCCTACACACCGGCCCCTAATTGTGTGTCTAAGCATCAATTATTAACAGAAATACTGCCGTTAATGTACTCTAAACATTTTATCATTTTGTATAATAAGCAAATATTTAAAGGTGAGTATACAGAAAGTACACTTATCTTTATACCTAATCATGCCATCCAGTCTTCATTCACTGAACTCTGAAGCTTCTAGAAGCAGGTGTAACAAAGGTAGTTTTCCCTCTACCACGTTCTCTGCGTTGTGTTGTGTAGAATGAGAGACGCCACAACCGACCTGGGGGGTATTCCATCAACCTCGCTAATGAAGGCGGCGCTTACTGTAACAGAAATAGCCTGGCTTGAACTAGCGTAGACTTTCACTTGGGGCTGAAGCCGTTCCATTAACTCAAGTTAGCAGCATCTTGGCCTCGTTTATTCAAGCAAGGTTTAGTTCAGCTTCATCTCTGCTCGTGCACGAGGTAGAAAAGTAGACCAAAACAGTAGATTGACGAAAAGACGATATATGTAAAATTAAGACAATACTAGATGATTTCTGTTCGATAGGCAAGCGCCATCTACAGGATTTTCATCGAAAGTCATCAAATTTAACATCGAGAGAAAGAAATAGATTGCCTACAAAAATTGGAGAAAAATTAAAGCATACATTTAAAACAACAATGCTAATGGTTTGAAATCCATTGCGAGTTTGATTGGCTTCACTCTTGAACACATAGACTATAGCCTACAGTCTATGCTTAAACAAAACGAGTGAATGAATAAATAGTATAAACTCAAAAATAACTTTGCCATATATTCAAAACTATCTATAGCCTACGTTCTTATATTAAAAGAGTTCACTCCAAATTATTGTCTAGGTGGTCATAAAATAAATTAGTATCAACATAATAGCCTATTGTCTCCCATAAGTCCCAAAGTGTTTGAAATAAAATTATCTGAAATGCAATGGCTTTCAATTCAATTTATGCCTAGTTTTTGATCTGTGTAGCACACAGTTGATTTGACATTCATGAACAATCGTCGACACATGAAGCAGTTTTAATTATTAGCTGCCTAGGCTACAAAATAATTATCCTTTGGCTTGCATCAGATATAATATAGCCCACTGGCAAAGCTGTCACTGAACAGCCTACCAAATGTGCATGACCCTTTATCAGCAGTATATATATTTCATATAACAGACATATATTTCATCAAAGATTATAACTAAAAATGCCATTATCAAGGTGATAAACAATGTAGCCTTAATACTTCGTATGGGAAGCGAACCTGCGAACACGCAAGAATGTAATTCTTTTCCTATACCGTCTCGCTGCACGTTACACCACCATCGAACGTAATTCCGGTGTGATATTGACCTATTGAAGTGTATTGAAACATGATACCGAGTGTGAACGTATGTCTCATAGCCCATCTCGGCTTGTCCCCTGCACTCCAAAATCTAGCGCTAGTTAGCCGATGCTACCAACAGCTTTTTCAATGGTGGTGCTTCGGCATCGGGCTAGCCATGCAGTAAATCACTGCTTTACACCATTTACGAGGCTCAATGTATCTCCACATTCCAGTTTCTTCCAGTAGCAGCAACTGGAATCCATGCATTTCCACTGAATTATTTTTGGAATCTGATCCCTTATCATACCTGTTCATTCTTACTCGTCGCTCGACTTATTGTGACTAATTCAAGATGGCTGGCTCATCATAGACTAGCTAACCACAAAGCTAGCTAATGCCATGACTATCAGTGGAAGACCGCTAACGTTAACATTAATGAGCTTGGAAACCACAACAAACTTATTCTGCCTAAATAAAGTAATTATTACTGTATTTATAACTAGTATATCTGTAGTTACAGTCCCTGCATTGTAAAATGTAAGTTAGACGTGCGAGGAGTCAACATTTAGACATACAGAAAAAGTATCAAACGTAGCTTGTGCAAAACGTAGCTTTTCTTTTACATGTGTGTGAAATCCAATGACGCCAAGTGTGCGTTTCAGACTGTCGTTCAGCCGCAGCATTAACGACTTACATAATGGATTTAGATCACTAATTTTTAGATGGCAGGCAGCAACTGATGATTGAAAATGGTTTGATGTAGCTTGATAGAAATAATTTTAAAAGTGCAGGTAAAGGGATAAGCAAGCTGACATTGTAATTATAAGGTAGCTTATAAGGCAATAGGGACTAATTATTACACACGCACACTCAAACATTTAGGAGTGACCTTTATCTTGTTTAATGATAATACAAATGATGATGATAGTAATAATGTCATTTTTTGTTTTTTGTAATTATTACTATAATAATAATAATAATAATAATATTGCTGGTAGTAATAGTTGTGGCTGTAGCAGCAACCATTTTATTTTTATGTTTATGTTATGTTTTATGTCATGTTGTTTTTTGTATATCTCACCTGGCTTGTTAACTTTATATTTTGACAGATGGCAAGTGGAGGACGAAGTCATGTATGGGAGCATTTCACAAAAGGCCCATCAGGTTCAGTCACGTGCAACGTTTGCAAAGCCTCTGAGAGCCAGGGATCTGGCAGCCTCAAATTTAAAAATACATCCAACTTGTGGGCACACCTTAAATCAAAACATAAAGACATCTACGAGAAGATGCAAAAAGAAGCACAGCCTCAAGTTCCAACCACATCACTCACACAGCCAACCCTTAAACAAGTGCTAGAAGAAAACCACAAAATGGACTCCAAATGATCCAAGAACCGAAGAAATGGACAAACTCCTGATGGAGATGATAGCCACTGACCTCCTGCCTTTTGCAGTTGTTGAGGGTTCAGAGTTTAAAAGGGTTATGGCCAGAGAAATTTTTCCGTACAAAGAAGATGGATGAGATTTACACAGGAGTCAAAGAATAAATAAAGAAACTGCTGTCAGTTGAAAATGCAGGAAACAGCATTTCCTTTACCACTGACTGTTGGTCAGGTTCAAATGAGGCACTCATGAGCTTGACTGCTCATTTCATTGACAAGAATTGGAAAAAGGTCCAACTTGTCTTGAATGTGAAATCCTTGTCACAGTCCCACACAGGACAGTACATTGGTTGTGCTCAGGGACAGTGGGGCAAATATGGTGAAAGGCATGCGCCTTGTTGAGATGCCAGACCTGAGCCGCAGTGCTCATATACTGCACCTAGTTGTAAATGATGGCCTCAGTTCCCAGAGAGTGGTGGTGGACATTCTGGCAAAGCTCAAACAATTGCAACAAACTTAAACCACTCTGTTACGGCACAGCAACGCCTATCTAAAATTCAGGAGGTGTCCCACAGCATTCGATCTTACAGGCAGTACAGACAAGGTGGAACTCTACACTTCACGAAGTTTAGCGTTTGCAGCCATCTTGAATTTAGTCACGATCATGATCGAGCGACGAGTAAGAATGAACAGGTATGATAAGGGATCAGATTCCAAAAATAATTCCATGGAAATGCAAGGATTCCAGTTGCTGCTACTGGAAGAAACTGGAATCCATGCATTTCCACTGAATTCTTTTTGGAAATTCAAGATGGCTGCAAACGCTAAACTTCGTGAAGATACTGTCTGCATAAATCGTCTTGTAAGTAAACTACCAGTGCTTTTTCAAAGTTCTCAATGCTTGGTCCTCGGAAGTCTACTAATGAAGTGTGGAGATACATTGAGCCTCGTAAATGGTGTAAAACAGTGATTTATTTGCATGGCTAGCCCGATACCGAAGCACCACCATTGAAAAAGCTGTTGGTAGCATCTGCTAACTAGCGCCAGATTTTGGAGTGCAGGGGACAAGCCGAGATGGGCTATGAGACAAACGTTCACACTCGGTATCATGTTTCAACACACATTAGGTCAATATCACACCGGAATTCTCCTTTAAGTTTCTATTTTTATACATTTTATTTATCAGAACTTTAATATATTTTGATGTTCCTCTGTTCCACTGTGACAATATTATTTAAAAATAAACAAGTTTGTTTTTAAAATGCATTATCATATTATTTTAGTCAATACTCATAAATAACTACAAATAACTACATAATGTAATGTTAGGGAAATCTGTTAATGTTTTGTTGCGCGTTTCTGAAAAAATATATATATATATCGTCATATCGGATTTTTAAATGAACAAATATTTGTATCGGTATCGGCCTTCAAAATCCTTTATCGGTTGGGCTCTAGACCTTACAGGTTGCAGGGTTGCCATTAACAATCCAATACTTTTGTCGAAGTGTTGAGAGGATGTGATTTCTGCCGGCATGCCCAAGATTTTCATGTATGTGACGAAGCAGTAGAGTGCAGATGTGATCTTTTGGCAGAATCATTGGTTGCTTGGCCTCATCAGGCATTGCTGACTTACTCAATCTTCCCCCTACTCGCAGGACTCCTTCATCAAGCACTGGATCAAGCTTGTAGATGTTGCTCTTTCTGTTTAAAGCTTTTCCAATTGAAGATGCTTTCTGTAGCTGTGTCACCTCATCTGAATATCTCTGTTGTTGGCAAAACACAATGATGGCCTTTTCTGCCTTTGACAGATCTTTCAGACTTATGGAGCATCTTCCCAGTGTTTTCTCAAAAGCTTGCCTTTGATCACATAGCAGCTTGCTCTGGATTCTTGTTTGAGATTTTGTTTCCAGACTGGCGATAATGTCTTTTCTTTTTGTTCTGAGTGACTGAAGAATAATGTCTTTAATTTTCAGATCATCTTGATTGAACTGACGGTCCCGTGGGAAGACGGGTGCGGGGAGACCACCAAGTATCAGGACCTCGTTGAACAGTGCAGGGCCAAAGGGTGGCAGACCTGGCTATTCCCGGTTGAGGTCGGGTGTAGGGGTTTCCCGGCGCAGTCTGTGTGGAAGACACTCACAGCTCTGGGTATAGCAGGAAGGGAGAGGAAGGCAGCTGTCCGTAGGTTGGGTGAGGCAGCAGAAAGAGCGTCTTGCTGGCTCTGGAGTAGAAGGGAGGAGTTGAGCTGGGGGCCAGGAGGAGATGGGCAGTGACTGGCCACCACTGCCGCCAACTGGAGGGTGTTGTGGTTCAGGGTCGAAACACCCCGTTAAAGTTGGACACCACCTGACGACATCTTCTCCTGGCTGAAAGCTACAGTCACCCACTACAGTCAGTGACTGAGTTAGACAGCATCAGCATAGATGTATCCAATAGTAGTAGTAGTTCAAATACCATCCTACTGCTCTCTGTAACTTTTGCCAACTAGAGAAGTGTTCCAGCAGCTGATTTGTTGGATTTTCTCTTTCTTTTTCTTTTGTGACAACACTGAACACGGCTGTGCTCCTTTTCACCTCTGGATCATCTTGAGGGAGTCCATGGAGCTTTGAGGCCATTCCTCTTCTGTCCTCCACAGAAACTCTGGTCCCTGGATCCATTCTTTGCACTTCACCAGTGTGTTTGCACTCATGCCTCTTGACGCCATGTCGGCTGGATTTAGTTTGGTTCCTATATATCTCCACTGGTATACGTCTGTGTTGTCTCTTATGATAGAAATCCTGTTCGCCACAAAAGTGTGAAATCTTGTTTGCTCATTTGCTATGTATTTTAAAACAGACTGACTATCAGTCCAAAAGGTTGACTGACAGAGGTTGAAGTCTTACCTCCTTTCTCAGCATCTTGTCCACTTTAACTGCCAGCACCGCAGCTGCCAGTTCCATGCGAGGGATGGTCATCTGTTTCAAAGGAGTCACTCTTGCTTTACTAAGCATGAAAGAAACATGTATGACATGATTGTCTGCAGTCATTCTGAGGTAACTCACTGTGCCGTATCTATGATCACTGGCATCGGAAAAGTGATGTAACTCGGCCTGTTTGACTGGCCCAGATCCAGAGGGTTTCACGCACCTCAAAGTTTTCCAGCACACATAAATCATCAATCCATCTTCTCCATTTGTCAGATGCATCTTGAGGTATCCTGCTGTCCCAGTCATGTTTGCTCCTGCAGAGCTCCTGTAACAGCAACTTTGCAGATAAAGTGAGGGGGCATAAGAATCCTAGTGGATCATAGATCGAGCTCACAATGGATAACATGTTTCTTCGTGTGTGAGGCTTCTCTTTCACAATGATGTTAAACTTGAACAGGTCATCCTCAACACTCCATTACAAACCAAGTGTTCTTTCCACTGGCAATTTGTCTCTGTCTAGGTCCAGTTCCCTGACCTCACGGGCTCTGTCCTCCTTTGGAATATGCATAAGGACAGTTCGGCTGTTGCTCATCAATTTGGTCAAACGAAATCCTCCTTTTCGACAGAGAGATGTAAGTTCCTTGACCAGCTGCACTGCTTCCTGTTCTGATGAGAAGGACTTCAGACAGTCATCAACATAGAAGTTATTCTCAACTGTGCTTATTATGCTTGGATGGAACATGTTCTTGCTGTCTTTAGCTGTCTGTCTAAGTGCGAAGTTTGCACAACTTGGAGGCGAAACTGCTCCAAAGAGGTGCACCGACATGGGATGCTCAACTGGAGGCCTATTAATGTCGCCATTAGGCCACCAAAGAAATCTCAAGTAGTCAACGTCATTCATTGACACTTTGACCCAGGGGTGGGCAAACTGCGGCCCGCGGGCCGGATCCGGCACGCCAAGCACTTTCATCCGGCCCGATGAGCATTTCATGTGGTTATCAGGCTGCTCGCTATTTTTTTCCTGCGATAGAGACGACCTTGGTTAGCTTTACTGCAAACTGCTTTTCACTCTCCTTAGAGAACGTTTACAATGTCAAAACATCATGTTAAATAGAGATAACATCATGTAAAACTAAGTAAACTCTTAGTTATCTCCTTTGCAGCAGATCTAACGTGAACATTATGCGATCCATTTAATTGGGAACATGTCTGCACTTACGAGAGGGAGAGAGAGCCGCAGGTTCCAGCTGGCTTGTCATTGTTGATAATTGATATCTCCTTCTTATAAGAAACTTTTAAAAGGAAATCATGAAGGCAACAGTAGTTCCCACTACTGCATTTAAAAACTGTGAGAGGGCCCAGCCGTAGGTACAGCACTAGCCATAGCGGAGCAGGCAGAAGATCATTGAGAAATAAACGTGAATTAAAGCGACTGTCTTAAAGCGACAGTGCACAATTTATACATTTGTTAAACAGCATATAATTAGCAGTATTTTTAAGCAATTAATATTTTAAAATAAATACTTGTCATACTAAATTATAGGCTAATATATGTATTTTTTATGTGCGTGTCGTGGGGGGGGGGGTTGTTGTGCGGCCCACCGGCCAATTTTCAAAACCCAATGTGGCCCTTGAGCCAAAAAGTTTGCCCACCCCTGCTTTGACCTGATGGAACATTGTCTGAATATCAGTCATCACTGCAACAGGCTCCTGACGGAATCGGGTAAGAACACCAAAGAGAGAGCTTGTTAAGTCTGGACCTTGCAAAAGTTCAGAATTTAAAGATGTACCTCGGTATGTTGCACCACAGTCGAAGACCACCCTTATGGTACCTTTCTTGGGGTGGTATACACCGTGATGTGGAATGTACCAGACTTTACCATCACACCTTTTCAATTCATCCTGTGGTACCACTTCTGCATGCCCTTTATTGATGACTTCTGTGAGGAATTCTGTAAATTCAGCTTTGAATTGTTCGTTCTTTTGGAATTTCTTCTTAAGACTAGACAATCGCTGCTCTGCCACCTGGTGGTTATTTGGCATAACGACCTCTTTTCTCCTGAACGGTAAGTCCAAAGTGTAATGGCCATTTAGCAGAGTGACTGAGTCTTCTGCTATTGTCATGAATTTCTTGTCTTCCTGAGACATTTCAACTTTGTCTTGGATTTCATTGCTGTCATGACAGAAGAGCTGTTACTCCAGCAATACAAAGTTTCCAATGGATGTTATATTTACAGTCACGTCAGTATACCTGGTCTTGCCATTTCCATTCATAGGGCCATTGACAGTCCATCCTAATATGGTCTTTACTGCATATGGTCCATTTCCTTTGCTGTTGACCACTTCCCATGGTTCTAAAGCCTTTGGAACATTGCTGCCAATCAACAATTCTACGTCAGCTTTAATTTTGGGAATGTTCACTTCTCTAAGGTAAGTAAATCTAGATAGGTCGTCATTAGTTGGAATGCTACTTGTGTCTACATGCATGCTTCTTGGAGTGTAAACCTCGGGCAATGCAATAAAGGTGTTTTGATTTATAGCAGAGACCTCCAAGCCTGTGATTATATCTGAGCTCACTGACTTTTCCTGGGACATGGTTCGGAGCAAGATGTTGGTTTTTCTCCCTATTATGTTCAGCTTGTCTATGAGGTTCTTTGTGCAGAAGGTTGCAGAACTCCCAGAATCAAGAAAAGCGTATGTGTGCATCACCTTGCTTCCTTTGGAGTGTTTCACCTTCACTGGCACAATGGAAAGCATGCACTCACTGCTGTTGTGTTTGTCACCGGCCCCAGAAGGCTCACCACCCCTGAGTGACACCTGCACACTACTAATAGGGGCTTTTACTGACGACTGTTCTGCCTTAATATGTAGTACACTCGGGTGACTTTTCTTGCATATTGAGCAACTTAGACGCCCTGTGCAATCTTTGCTCACATGCCCAGCTTTCACTAAACATCCGAAACGGATTCCATTCTGTTTTAGAAATGTGATTTTTTTTCCTTGTGTACCTTTTTCTCAAGTTCAGGGCATGATTTCAGTTCATGATCCTTGTTGCAGAACAGACATGAGCTATCTGGGTTTCTAGGTTCCTGGTGTGGTTTCTCATTCAAATTTGTGGCAAAAGTTCCTTTTGGCTTGGGTTTTAACATGAACTTGGGCTTTACCCTAACAGACCTTGTCTTGTATGTTGCCATATATTGGGTCTGACATGACACTGGCTTGTCTCTCAATGAAAGAAACTAGACTGACCATTCTCACTCTACCAGTGCGTTGCAGCTCACAAGCCTTTGCACGCAACTTTTCTCTGAGCTTGTACGGGAGCTTTAGAACAATGTTCTTCATATTAGAAATGGTATCCAGTTCTTCCAGGTACACCAATTCTTCCATGGCATTACAACAAGTTCTAAGAAACAATGCAAAGTCACGTAAAGCTTTTGAGTCTTCAGATTTTATAGATGGCCAGCCAAGAGCTTTCTCCATGTAGGCACAAGAAATTCTGTATTCATTTCCAAAGTCTCTTAATAATGCTTTTGCTTTCTGATAAAATAAATAAAATAAACTTCCTTGTATCCTTGTATCCTTGTATCCTTGATAGCCTCTGTTTGGATTCATATGTTGACAGCTTCTCACTAGCTCCTGAGCTTGTCCTTTGGTATATTGAATGAGAAATTGTAAACGCAATCTTGATTGTCATCAGTTTTTCTCTCAATTGTGTGCTCAAAAGAATGAATGAAAGACTTGTACTGGAGAATGTCTCCATCAAAGGGTGAAAGAGTCCCTTGGGGTAAAGTAGAAAGAACCTGCTGTTTGACAAGAATGTTACTCAATTAATTCTGCCTCCTAAGAATGCGAGAAAGATTTGCAGACTCTTGATGTAGGTTTGGTAAAGGAGCAGACCTTGACCGTCTGTCTTGCTTGGTCACTGGCTTGACTGGTTTCTTGACCGCTTGTTTGAGCTGGGTAAGCTGAGCTTTGAGTAGCCTGCATGAAAGCATGGTATAGAGGCTCTGAATAATGCTGTTGGTCAAAGCCACTGATATAAGCAGAAGGCTGAGCATCATATCCCCTGTGCAAGTTGGAAAATTGTACCTGTGCACCCTGCTTAGGCCGTATGGTCCACTGAGTTCATCAAGTGATGGTTTCTCCCGTGCTCTATCACAATATTCATTCATTGCATCTGATTGTTCTTCCTCATAATTCCCAAATGGATCTACAGAATATTCGCCTTTTGGAGATAAGATAGATAGATGCTTTATTGATTCCCAGGGGAAATTCAAGAATAATAAAGATAATTGATTTTCGCTGTATTTGCTGCTATTTCAGTATCAATTTCTATCAATTTCTTTTCCTTTTCTAAGTTGCTTGCTCTTTTTCTAAAGCGTGCTTTTCTTGCAACTTAGCAGCCTTGGCATGTAGTGCTGCGCGCTCTGCCTCAGCTACAATGGGCGCTGAAGCTGTGGAAAGCTGGCTACCCTTGGAAGAGGTAATTGAAGCATTATCATCATCAGGTACGTTTGTATTTAATTCGGGAGAATAAATAGGGTCAGTTGCAAAAGTTGGGATCGTGCTGCAGGGTCAGGATTTTCAACCGCAGCAACCCACTTCGTCACGTTTAAAAGAAAAGTATTAATTTGCTTCACTTTAGGCTCATACCAATTCTTTACGTCCGATTACCGTTCCTCTTCACTCAAAGTTTCGATGTAAAAAGCATGAAGACTTTTGAATTCAATAAACATTTCCTTGAATTTCATAGTGTTCTGTTTTACTTCATCAACAAATTCTTTATCAGCCATCAAAGACATAACAATGTTCATTCGTCGCGTTAAATGCAACATTTTACCAGTTCTTGAAGCCCGCATTTGCGCTCTCTCTTCATCTAACTTCTTTCAGAGGCCCGACGTTTTCTTTTACAGTCTGTGTCGGCTTTTTCAACAAATTACTCAATTGTCCATGCATTCAAAATAAACTTTGTAAAATGTAGTTAATTTCCATTCCAGTTATATTAATAAAAGTCCACATTATTTTCCATTAGTTGAATTTAAAGCTCATACCTCTGCCGAGACGCCTTTGTTTGCTGCGTCCTGCGCCAAGCGTCGGCCTTCTCGGGTTCATTCAATAGTCCACAAAGTAATCCATTAGGAAATAATCCATTGTAAAATCCATAGCGTAGTCAATTGACTTATTGTAGTGATAAAAACAGGTTAAGTTTTTGGGTTTCCTGTGTTTTCTAAGTCCATTAAACTTTCCCCATCTTTGTTCACTTCCTTGAGTAGCTGGTGCTGTAGTCTGACGCATGTGTTTAAATGAAGATGAAGTTAGTTATTTCTTTCCTCTTGATGAGTGGATTTATTAACAAAATTAAACAAACATAATACTGCAAAATAAACTTAAAGAGAGTCCTTTGTAGATTATAGTTCTTTATTCCAAGTCATGGCAAGACGCGCCCCATTGACACGTTGACCCGGTGACACGGTCAATGACTGTTTCCGCGTACACCCGCTACACTGTCTGGCCTGCATCACTGCACCACCTTAAATAGGTAATACTCCCGCATCCTATGGAGGGACACCCATGCAGTGGTGAATGCACACTAACAAATTCAGGATAATTAATTTAAATAATTATATAATTTCAACTTAAATTAATAACAATATATTTAGAACTCTTATAATAAACCAAACTAAATGAATGGCTCCTACATTTACAGTAATATAATAATTTTGCCTTGTGTTATTGTCTATATTTTCTTGACCTGAAAGGACAGTCTGAAATCGAATTTGCCTTCTCACACATATTAGTGTGATGTCACTTGTTTGTGGTATTGTGATGTCACACTGTTCTCTGTGACATGTTTCACCCAGTCAGGTGACACATATTTGTCTGTCTGATCCCCTAGGAAAATGAGCCATGTTGAAGCTGATATTCTGCCTGCTGTGTCTGAGTTTGTGTGTGGATCGGTCGTTGACCTGTCTTCAGTGTTTCATCTCATCATATGACAGCGTTCGTCTATGCTGGGGCCATATCCTCATCAAGGAAAATATCCGTAATGTGGATGCATGCATGGTGCTATTGGACAACATTTTCAACTTCAACCAGACCGTCATTAATGCAGGCAGAGTTGGTGAGACTTGAGAATGAGAATCCAGAATGAGAATCCAGTCATATTATAGTGATAACGTTGTGGTTTTGTTCAGCTGAGACCCATGACTGTCACACTTAGATATGAAATGCTTTGGTTCAGTGTCACTTTGAATGCACAGACAAACAGCTTGCATGGTGCCATAAATGAAAGAATACCATGCTTATCTCAAATGAATGATGCCATAAACCGATTGATTCCTGAAACAGATGCGGACACTGCTTTCACTTCCAATTCCACACATTGTATCTGATGAAAGGATTTCAGTCTTTTGAGGATGGCAGCTTCTAGAAACGCTACCTGGGATTGACAAATGGAGATGTTTCTGGTGTGCTTCTCTTTGTGTTGACCAGGGAGAGGCTACGACCAAACACTCACAGACATCATGGTGGCACAGATCATGCCATTGCTGGAGGAGTTCGACCAGAAGACTCACAGTGGTAATATATTATAGCCTGACATAGTCATACTCAATTCTAGTCAGAATATGAGTGATACTGCTCCATTGGCACATAATTATGGGGCGTGTTTCAACCGATACAGGGGGGGAATGCCTCTGCACTCAATTGGATAGACCTAACCAATCAGAACAACAAAATAGCTTATCGTGAGGTGTAGGAAGAAAACACACAAACCATCCTTCTTCTCCTATATCCCCTCCGTTTTTAAAAATAATTCTGTTGAACAGTGATATGCTACAAACATGTTGGGAAAGGCTGACGCAAATCCCTCGAACAGGTGGTCAATCATAAATTTCATAAGAACGAGGGAACATGTGGCAATGCAACAACGCTGTTTTCCCTTGATGAAAGTGAAACCACGAGTTTTCCCACATCTCAACTTTGGCCAAAGTTTTCAGAAATAATCATTTTCAGTGATACAACCTCATTAAATAATATGAATTTTCGATATGGGGTCTTAAAAGCCATGTATCCTTCTAGCCACAGCGTTTTTGTTTCAAACATAAGCCTAATCTAAGCGTGCTCAGATGACGTGATGGACCAGGCGCTGTTGCTCACCTGTCCATCATCGTAAAGCCTGTTTTGATTAGTCCGCCCGATATAGGGCGAGCATACTTCCACCACAATGGAGCAATGCCAGACCGAACTTCCTGACCTCAAATGTTGTGGGCGGGACTAAGTTCGGAATGGCAACCAGGCTAAATATATACAGTATATATATATATATATATATAAAGAGCTCTGGTGCAAATGCCTCTAAATGCCACTGTCAAGTAAGGGATAATGTATAGAACGCCGGTCATTATTGGGAAAATAAGTCCCAACAGGGCGAACCGGACTTGTTCCGCCCTGAAGGGACTTATTTTCCGAATAAAGACCGGCGTTCTATACATTATCCCGCTTATTACACGGCTACTTGCCAAACCGAAACTCCCCACGATATGACTCTTTAGCCTACATAGCCTAGGCTATTTGTTACCGTTTCATCATGGCTTTTGCAGAGAAACAAATAGTTCGCAACAGCACACACTGACTCTTGAATCAAACATTTTTTAGAACACAGCTGATCAACCGTCCGCTTTCACTTTTGAATGAAGTTCCAGTCTTTGCGTAGTGATATGAAAGACATGAAATAGAAGCACAAAACCCATTTTCCTTGACAGCGGTCTGTTATACTTAGCAACGGTCTGTTATTGAGAATTAGCAGGCCATCGAACGTTGGGAAGGCCCATTCAAGTGAATGGAGCATTCTTCAGCATTATGAAGAGCCGTGTAATAAAAATGAGATAACGAATGCTCTCCACACATAGTATACATTAATCAAACTCAAAACCTGCTACATACCACTTTCTTCCTGGCCTGAAATATTGATTTGTAGGCAAAAACCTATAGGAGCCTGAAAAAAAAATACTCATTTAAAAGAAAAGTGGTCAGACAGATTTAGAGGGTTTTGCATCTGAGCTCTTCATATGTTTATATGTGACCCTGCAAGGCGAAACCAGTCGTCTTGCGCACAGTGCTATTTTGGTACGTACGGGTTCAAATGTTGAATTTCACGTTTTCGCATAATTCGACAGTACACAGTCTACACTTTCATATTCTGAACGAATTTCACGGATAAACATACGTTTTGACTGTTAAATCCTGACTTTATTTAGGTGAAGATTAAACACATTAGCAGTCATTCCATTTGTCCACGCCGCTATAAGGTTTTAAGGTAGAGCTAAAATGTAGCCTACTCATTAGGCTACCCGTTACTCAATGTGTAAGCTCTCTATCATTCTTGGCAGATGTAACCGAATATGAATGTGAAAGACTTGCCTTTCAGGGCATGAATGGTCAAAAGCATGAACTTTTAGAAATATCCTGGCGTCATTTTACGGTCCATTAAAATTACGGATCAGGAGAAGTTTTCCATTGACGTAGCAGTAGCACATTTTAAAAGTGGGCCTATAGCCTACACAATCTGTGTACATAGAACTTCTTCATCCCCTTACTTCCCCCGAAATACATTAATTATAGGGGACAGAAAAAGACACTCACTCGGTTGATAAAACTGGACATAGTCAGTCATCCGCTTCAAAGTCACGCTACCGTAAGGCTAATAATAGCTGTGTCCTCGCACTATCGCATGTGACAATTTACTTAAAAAGGTGATTTTCTCCTCTTCTGGCGTATCATGACAGGAGAACCATGCCAACTTTGGATGCGGTTACGATATCGATACATTAGCGATACTTTTTGCAATACCCTAGATATACTTATCATTGGAAAGCTTAGTCAATGGCCGTTCATGTGAGCACATTAACTTAATTTTGTACATTTTACCAAAACAACTGGTTTCGCCTTGCAGGGTCACATATACAGTAGTATATCACAGCAGTCAAAACTGTCAACACCACCTGCACCTTTTACCACTGCACACATTGTCAATTTATCATGCCGTCATTCCCTGACAATCACGTCCTGTCGCCTGTTCCATGCCACCTTGCTGTACAGGCATACCGTGTACCGTATACCTTAAGTCTGGTAGGTAGGCCTTAGATGTTATTATAGTTGATTATATTGTCCACCCCTCTTACGGCTGATCTATTAGCTGTCTAAGCCCCACTTGCCCTCGCATGAGTGTGTCCCTGGGCAGCACCTTTACATAAAGAGCACCTCTACTCTGTAATTTAAGTCCATTCATGCTTTACATTATGATTTAAGGAGGGCTGGTTGAATGGCTGAGTGGTATTGTTTAATGGCAAGACATGGTAGATTATTTTCTTTGTTGAGTTTTGAGAGTGGTGTTTAAATGAAGCGACCTTCAATGTTTGCCACCTCCCAGGTTACCAGGGAGGTTCCCAGGTTTTCTCTCTCTTTTTTTTTTTTTTTTTTTTTGGAAGGGGCGGGGGGTTTGTGCTCGAGCTCGGTGTGACAGAAGGCTCTCTGCTGGTCATGAGAGTACTCAGTGTGCCGCTGGGAAGATAGGATAGGAATGCCGCTCTTGTTCTTCTTCTCTGCTTACATGCTGAGAGCTTCAGGACGAACAGCAGTGGAGTGAAGATGATGGGAGTTTGCTATTAATCGGAGAATGGATGAAAGATAAGACACACACACACACACACAAACACAATTGAGATGGATAGTTGGAGCCTGCCCTGTCTGGGGTGTATGTGTGTGTGTGTGTTTTACAGAGACAGTGTATAAGGTCAGACTGATGGCAGCTGCAGAAAATTTCACCGCACATGCCTCCAAGGTGCCCAGAGGTGAGACTCAAGTTTCTCACTCTCTCTCGTGCGCTTTTTCTCTCTCACTCTCCTCCATGTCACACAGGACTGGACTCTTTCTCTCTCTCTCTCTCTCTGTCTGTCTGTCTCTCTCTCCACACACTGCCTGCAGCTACGTCTGAATCATTTGTGACCCATTTCATCTCTCAGCTGCCTCTCACTCTCACTCCCAGGCTCCCGTTCAGCAGCTCAGGCCTAGTGCCACTGCTAATGACATTGCCATTTATCTTTTGTCTGTTTTATATTATATTTAATCTAGGGGCATAATAACTAAGTGTTAATTTACTATGACTGAAATCAAACGATGTATGTATATTCTTCCCCAAGTCTTACCCATGTACTGTCCCCTTCACTGCCAGTTTGTCTGTCTTACTCCATCTCTCTCTTCTGTTTTGTGTATCACAGCATCAGGATGTTTTCCACCTTGTGGTGAGTATGAGACTTATTCCCTCTTTGTTCCATCTCATCAGCCGCTGGCTAACGTTATCTACTGTATACCGTAGAACACTACTGGCTAACGTTACCTATACCGTAGAACGCTACTGGCTAACATTACCTATACCGTAGGACGCTACTGGCGCGGTTATAGTATTTATGATGGTTAACGTTACCTATACCGTAGAACGCTACTGGCTAACGTTACCTATACCGTAGAACGCTACTGGCTAACATTACCTATACCGTAGGACGCTACTGGCGCGGTTATAGTATTTATGATGGTTAACGTTACCTATACCGTAGAACGTGACTGGCTAACGTTACCTATGCCGTAGAACGCTACTGGCTAACATTACCTATACCATAGAACGTGACTGGCTAACGTTACCTATACCGTAGAACAGGGCTGTAGTACTCGAGTCCGGTCTTGGACTCGAGTCCGGACTCGAGACCGTTTTTCTATGGTCTCGGACTTGTCTCGGACTCGCTAGTATTTGGACTTGGTCTTGTCTCGGTCTCGGCCACTGGTCTTGCCAAATATGGCTTTTGGTCTCGACCGAGTCCAGGTGTCTTTAGGGCCATCAAAATTAACGTGTTAATCGCCGCGATTCATTTTGAAATACATAATGCGTTACAAAATATTAACTCAATAGTGTTTACCTGTGTGGGGGGCTGATGTCACGTAACGGAAGCCGCAAAACCTAAAACCGCAAGCGAACAAGAGAGTTTATTTTACTGTCTGTGGAGTTAGCTGAAGATAAAGAGGAACCAACATTTAGCCAAATAGTAGCTTTACTGCAAACTGCTTTTCACTCTTGTTAGATAACGTTTACAATGTCAAAATGCACCAACTGCAACAGTTACATAAAGATGATACTTTTCGGCTCCTCTCCATTAAGATCCAACTTGAACGTATGCTACTCCATTTAATTAAGAGCGCGTGTGAACGCACACGAGAAGGAGAGAAAACGATTGGCAGGCTCCAGCTGGCTTGTCGTTGTTGATGATAATTGACATCTCCTTTTTAATATAAGAAACTTATAAAAGGAAGGCAACAAAGACGAGGTTAGAGGAGATTGCGGATTTATCCGATTTCCACTACTGACCAGTTATAAACATGTATGTAGGCTGCACTCACTGTGATTTGAAAAATGGACAAAAATATGAAGAGTTGTCTTTGCCTTTGTGTAATGGAACTGGTGAGTCTTGAAGTCTTCAATAATTTGTTTACATGAAGCGCATATTATGCCGATTGAAACACATTCCATTCAGATAGCTAGGTGACTGGCTCAGGCTCATCATTCACTTTTAATTGCAAACAGAAAATGTCTAGCTAGCATCATGGCATTACATGCTTCTATTTCCAAAGGAATGAAAATTGTTCATACCAACTTAATATCATGCTTATCATTGTTAATATTGTACAATACATGTGGTACAAACAATATTAGAGCTTGTGGACTAGCTATAGGCTATATTTCAATGGAGCTGGTAAAAAAAAGATCATTATGAGAACGTGGCCACAATGGGCTTAAAGTAACAGTGCACCATTTACAAATGAGTTAAACAGCATCATATGTGTAGTATTTCTTAAGAAATTAATACTTTAAAACACAATTACTGTGTCAGTATTATCATTTAAATAATATAAAAGTGTTTTACTTTTACCTTTGTGGTTACTCATTAATTTTGTGATTTATGTTGAAGCTTTAGTCTTTAGGAACTTTTTAATTGCGGTTAATCGAGATTAATTAATTTCAAAATATATATTTTGAATCGTTTGACAGCCCTATAATAATATTGGAGAAGGGGAATGGCTAC
Organism: Alosa sapidissima; assembly: GCF_018492685.1. NCBI lineage: Eukaryota > Metazoa > Chordata > Actinopteri > Clupeiformes > Clupeidae > Alosa > Alosa sapidissima. Next base: position 30,967,832 of record NC_055966.1, on the reverse strand, counting down.
ACTTACAAATCCTGGGTGTGTTCACACTGTTTTTGCTTTTAGATAATAATAATAATAATAACCCAAAATGATTGTCTTGATACTGTCATGCACAAGACTTTTTTTCCTATCCTGGACTCGGTCTTGACTCGGACTCGAACCTTTTTGGACTCGGTCTTGTCTTGGACTCGAACCTCTTTGGACTCGGTCTTGACTTGGTCTCGACTAGTCCTGGTCTTGGACTTGTCTTGGACTCGACAAAGGTGGTCTTGACTACAGCCCTGCCGTAGAACGTGACTGGCTAACGTTACCTATACCGTAGAACACTACTGGCTAACGTTACCTATACCGTAGAACGCTACTGGCTAACATTACCTATACCGTAGGACGCTACTGGCGCGGTTATAGTATTTATGATGGTAAACGTTACCTATACCGTAGAACGCTACTGGCTAACATTACCTATACCATAGAACGTGACTGGCTAACGTTACCTATACCGTAGAACGCTACTGGCTAACGTTACCTATACCGTAGAACGCTACTGGCTAACATTACCTATACCGTAGGACGCTACTGGCGCGGTTATAGTATTTATGATGGTTAACGTTACCTATACCGTAGAACGCTACTGGCTAACATTACCTATACCGTAGAACGCTACTGGCTAACATTACCTATACCGTAGGACGCTACTGGCGCGGTTATAGTATTTATGATGGTTAACGTTACCTATACCGTAGAACGCTACTGGCTAACATTACCTATACCGTAGGACGCTACTGGCAAACATTACCTATACCGTAGGACGCTACTGGCTAACATTACCTATACCGTAGGACGCTACTGGCGTGGTAAAACTATTTAAGATGGCTGAACTCCTCTGTCCTCCTCTGCACATTCACCCCACTCGGCTGCTGTTGATCAGCACATTGGCCGACCTCCACACGTGCCCTGGCTAGCAAACAGCAGGAGCAGTCATGTGTGAAGTTGGACTTTTCTTTATTATTTTCCAGTAGACGCTGTAATGCATTGTATGTGGGAGAGCTGTGATCCCCAGTATTTTGCCTGCAGCACACAGTGCTCCTATAGAAGGATAACCTAACCTTCTTGTTTCACCACTGATGGTAGAAAAATCATTTGAAGAAACTCCAATTAAGTCTTGTGCCCATGACACTACCTTTAACCTCTGTTTGTCAATCAAACATATCTCTCTGCACACACCGTCTATTTTTCCCCTCCTGAAAGTATTTCTTGTTATTTTGTGTTATTATGCTGACATGGTTAAACTCTGTAGTGTCCTCTCTCAACTCTCAGGTTTCCAGGTAGAGGGTTCTGTCTACAACTGCCGCAGCTGCCAGTATGACTCGTGCGAGTACCCTCTGGACTGCCCAGGTGAGGGTTTAGGTGGAGGGAAGACACACCTCTGTCATGTCTCTGCCTACTGTACCTGAGCCACGTAGCGTCTGTTCCTCAAAGGCAAAAGAGAAATAACTACGCTTTGAAGTGACTGTCTGTCTGACGTTGCTTTCAACTCCAAAAATTACATAACTGTCTTTCTTTTGGTTGTGCGAGTGCACACATACAGGAACACACACACACACACACACACACACACACACACACACACACACACACGCATTCACATAGAGAAAGAGAGGGAACATCCTATTTTTTGCTTGTCAAATCCCTGACATGTTCTTAAGAGCAAACCAAGATGGGTGAGCAAGTCTTGCTCTCTCTCTTTCTGTCTTTTTTCCCTCTCCCTCTCTCTTCTGCTCTGACTCTCTACCTCACACACACACACACACACACACACAAACACACACATACACACACACACACAGAGGCCTAAGCAAAATGATGCCTAGGTCGGCGACATATTTTCACACATAATATCATTTGCGCAGACAGCCCCGGAGCTTCGCTTTAAGTCCTTGGATTGTTGATGTAAGGTGGCAGCTACCCCCCTCCCACACACTCTGGTGTTCATGTTCATCCGGTGCCACACAATTACTGCTCAGCGTATATCATTAGCTTGCTCGCCTGTACCCAGAGGCACCTCTTCAACAGTATAATTAAGGGAATTGTAGCATGAGAGAACCCCCCCCCCCTTCTCCCCCCACGGGAAAGAGCACTGCTTTAAGGTGATACATTAAGGGTATATGTGTGTGTGTGTGTGTGTGCGCGTGTGTGTGTCCTGCATACATATGCATGGCGTTCCAGTCAAGGAAGTCGTGGTGGGGGAGAACAACAGGACACAGATGCGGTGCGACGTCCTATTTCCGTTGCCAGGTGACATTGAGGTCGTGTGGAGGTACGCTGAGGTGAGCCGACTGACAGTTCGAGAGAAAAGTCTCTTTTCCACCCGTGGTCTGTGCACACGCTGACTGTCTCAAAGAGCCACTGTGACTGCATCCATAAGCAAAAACAAAACAACTAGCATGTTATCTGCCCTGTGTTGTCACATTGAATAATTATATGGAGGCAACATTGGAACAAATAACTACTGTTATTTTACCACTTTGACACCACAGTGACTGTAAGACTATGGTGAATTATTTTGACCCCTTAACTTTGACCCCTGATCTACTTCACAACTTTTATATTATACCTGGACTGCCTCTCAGCCAATCAAAATCCTGTGTTAAGCATAAGTTACGTTAATACAACTGCACATATGGAAGAAGGGATTTTTTTTTTTCTCCAAGAAACTCATTCTCATGCATAGAAATAATCCCACAGTCGCTGCCAGAGCTCAGCTTAACAGAGGCACTGAGAGCAGCAAGGAAATCTCCTGTGTACCCCTTAAAGGTGCAGTCTGTGAACGGTTGTTGATATTTGAGCCCAACAAATTAGCCTACACGGCTTTTAATGCTCCAGAATGAAGCAACGTGTAGATTGGCTGGAAAATGTATCCCTTACTTTGAGCCACTTTGTTGCCTGTCTACAGTGTCAGGGCTTTGTACAAACATCAGAGTTTGTCATTTTGTTTTCACTCTTTTAGTGAACATCTTGTCTTTTTTAGCACTGTGTGTAGCAATTAGCGGAATTTGGCAAAGAGTGTGTTTGTGTAAAAGTGCTAAAATTAGCATCACAGACAGCACTTTTAATCTGTTGTAATTAAGTTGATAAAAGAGAGTCATTGAAATTAAAATCCTGTATGGCTGACAGAAGTAGGAACACTCAAGCTTAGTATTGTAGCCTCAACCTACCATGTATTCATTCTTCATGTGCTCTCACAAAAGTGATTGCTCTTAATTAACTGATCTACCTGGCTGAGGAATTGTGCTAATTAGAACCAGCTGGTTTAGTGCATGGTTGGGATGAATATGTGGTAGGAGTTTTACTTTAGACCTTTCCTCGTTTGATAGCTCCTGATAACTGTACTATTTTTGTAGTTCCCGGTAGTTGCTGATCAGGGATGTAGTGGTAAAATAAGAGGTGGGTAAAATATGAATTCTGCGATCTCGGTGAGGTGGCCATGCGGTATAGGATTTTTAAAAAAGGCATTTAGAACATGTTTGATGATGGTGGAGGTTATTGTACAATGTTTATAACAATACCAGTGGTATTAAATAGTTCCTAAAGTGTTGATGAGTGTACATATTGTAAATGTGGATAATACAGTGTGATTTTTGAATGTTAAGTAAGGGATAATGCCCAACGAGGTGTCCATTATCAGAAATAAATGGATGACGCGGATGACGCGAAGCGTAAGACTGTTGCTTCCGCGAAGTCCATTTATTTCTGATAATGGACGCATCGAAGGGCATTATCCCGTTTATACCATGGTCAGTTATGAAATAAATAAATATGAAATCAATTATTAATACTAAATGAGTCTTAGAGCTAAAATCATTAGTTTTTTCAGCTGTTTACAGTTGATTCCATTGTTGCGAAGCCTGCCTCCAGGCTCAACCGTCGTCCTACTGTCGTTGTTATAGTTACCATTCATAAGCATTGATATGGAATGGCGATTAAACTTTTTTTTTACCAGATCTACTTCATAGGTGTAGTATATCACTTTTTAAACGACACCCTTTTCAACCTAGACCATGGTATAAAAGTGAATAAAATCTTTTGAGAGGTGGATAAACTCTAATAAGAGGTGGGTAAACTATTTCTAAAATGTCAGAGGTGGATGAACTGCGTTTACTTGCGTTTAGCCTCCACTACATCCCTGTTGCTGATAGCTCCTGATAGTTGCAGATAGCTCCTGATAGTTGCTGATGGCTGCTGATAGCTCCTTATAGTTGCTGTGTGGTTGGTGGTGTGTCTCTGCTCCACCTGCAGACAGAGACCCAGCTGCTGGAGCTGCTGAAGGAGGTGACCATGGGTGCGGACCTCCTCTACTCCATCCCCTCCGCCAGCCCCCAGCACGCCGGCACTTACCAGTGTGAGATCTTCACTGAGGGACGCTCCATCGTCAGGCAGTATTTCTACCTCACAGGTGTTTATACCTGCAGGCACCCTCCTGCATCCCCCAAACCACTCCATGGATGTTAGCTATTAGCTCAGCTAGCTTGATAAGGTGTCAGCACCCCCTGTCTGGCGGAAACCCCTCATTTTCACCACGGAACATCTCCTCACATTCCCTCCCTCTCTCTATCTCTCTCTACCCTGTCCTTCCCCTTTCCATCTGTTTGACTATTCCCTCTGTTTTTTTCTCCATCCCTTTCTGTCTCTTTCTCCTTTGCTTTCTGTTTCTCTCTCTCTCTCTCTCTCTCTCTCTCTCTCTCTCTCTCTCTCTCTCTCTCAGTCATCCCACAGACTGTAATTGGCCACTCTGAGCTGCAGAGTCTATTTGACCAGACCCTGGTGTCTGGAGGTCAGTCGCCCCAGGTGACCCCTGACCTCTGGGAGGGCTCACTGCTGCGCCTGCCGCCTCCTTCCCTTCTCACCGTGTGCCTCAGCGGCCTGCTGCTCCTCTTGCTCTTCTCTCTAGGGTAAAGGAAAGGACACACACACACACACACACACACAGAGAGAGACACACACACACACACACACACACACACACAGAGACAGACACAGACAGAGAGACAGACACACACACACACAAACAGAGACAGACACACAAACACACACATATATATATATATATATATATATATATATATATATATACAGCAGATATATATATACATGCAGTATGCCCCAACATAGAGTGAAACAATTAAATGGCAAAATACATAATAGCTGTAGCATACTCAAAAGGTACAGAGATAATTGGATAGAAACATTCATCATTCATCAGCTGTGCAAGCTGAGCTCCTCAGTGTTTCTCTCTCTACTTACATTGGTAGACTAGATATAGTTATGTAGAATGGATAAACACAAACACACACACGTTATTATTATTATTATTATTATACATACTACTACATGCTTTTTATATGTAACCCCAAATCAGAAAAAAGTTGAGATGTCGTGTAAAATGCAAATAAAAATAGAATGTGATAATATACAAATCTCATAAACCCATTTTTAGCTGCAAAAATGACATGGACAACAAAATTAAAATGTTGATTATTTCATGGAAAATATGTTCATTATGACATAGACAACAAAATTCAAATTTTGATTATTTCATGGAAAATGTGTTCATTTTGAATTTGATGCCAGCAACATGTTTTAAAAAAAGTTTGAACGGAGGCATGTTTACTACTGTGCTGCTTCACCTCTTCATTTAACAGCATTCTATAAATGTCTAGGAACTGAGGAGACCAGTTGCTAGAGATATGAATGAAATATTGTCCCATTCCTGCCCGATTTCAGTTGCTCAACAGTATGGGGTATTCTTAATCATGTTTTTCATTCTATGATGCACCTAATTTGACAGGTCTGGACTGCAGACAGGCCATCTTAGCACCTGGACTCCTCCTTTATGAAGAAATACTGTTTGAACATTTCGTGCAGAATTAATTTTGGCATTGTCTTCCTGAAATATTCTAGGTCTTCCCTGAAAATACATCGTCTGGATGGCAGTATATGTTGCTCAAAACCTGTACACATCATTCAGAATTGATTGTGCCTTGCCAGATGTGCAAGATGCCCATGCTGTAGGCACTAATGAACCTTCACACTCATAGATCATAGATAGTCATAGATGCTGGGGTTTGAGCTGAGCACTATAACAAGTTGGATAGTTAAGCCCTCTCCACTTTAGCCCAGAGGAGTCCATGATTTCCAAAAAGAATGGCAAATGTTGATTGGTGTTGGACCTTTTTCCACTTTACCTCAGTTCGTTTTAAACCAGCTCAGGCCCAGATAAGACGGTGGTATTTCTTTATCACCTGTACTGTAAATACAATTTCTCTTTTTGCAGGGTAAAGTTTAACTAGCATTTGTGAATTGAGTATCAAACTGTGCTCATACTGTAGATGGTTATTAGAGGTTTACCTGAGCCCATACAATTATTTTCATTACAGAAACAGGTCTGGTTTTAATGCAGTGCCACCTGAGGTCCAAAAGACCACAGCCATTTAATATTGTTTTTCAGCTCTGTCCCTTGTTTTCAAAGATTTCTTTGGATTCTCTGAATATTTTAATTATATTGTATTGTAGATGATGAACTCCCCAAATACACAAGAAGCATTATAATTATATTGTTTCATCATTTGTCCACACAGGTTTACACAGAGTGATGAATACCTCTACATCTTTACTTCTAAGGGGGACTCGTTTTAATACTCAATCATGTCAGTTACCCTAATTAGTTGTAAAATATTCCTCCTTTTGTTTTCTTTATCATCATCTTTTCCAGCATTTTCTTGACCCCGTCCCAACTTCTTTTGAAACATGCTGCTGGTATCAAATTCAAAATGAACATATATTTTCCATGAAATAGTATATGTCATAATATGTCATTTTCAACATTTGATATGTTGTTTGCATCCTTTTTGCAGCTAAATATGAGTGTACAAGATTTGTAGATTATCACATTCTGTTTATTTGCATTTTACACATCCGAACGTCCCAACTTTTTCTAATTTGGGATTGTATCAGGAGCAATGTTGTTCAAACAGATCGTAGTCATAATCGTTTAGTTTGTGATTCCTCATATAAAGGTTTGCTCCATCTGTCTGGGGACGATCTGGCCTGTTCACAGCGAATGTTGCTTTTCTTTTCTAGGTCTCTGTTCTGGTGGTCATTTCAGAGAGATCCCATTCAATCGAAAGACTCTAGAGGTATGCAGGGAGAAAAATATGTGTTTTTATAGACGAGGCCCATTGTCCACTGTACTTAGATTCCGAATTAAAGGAAATAATAAAAAAAGACTCTTTTGTGACTGGCTTGAACATGTTTCAACAGCAGAGGGCGCAGTTTGAGCAATAAAGGAAGCTCTTACAGTAACTCAGATTAACCAAAGTCCTTTTAGGCAAGTCCCTCCACTCGGTGGCCATTTGACAACGCTTTTTGGGCACTCGTCGGGCATCCATTTCGGCAGAAATGCGTGTGCGCAAGGCTTCGCGACACCAATCTTGCTCCAGCGGCGAGATCACAACACATGATTGGCACGATGTCTTCACAACACACCATATGATTGGCTCAATGTATTTACATGTCAACGTTTTTCCGAGGAAGAGGTGGGATATGTGTTGACAACGGCCATATTGGCGTGACAAACTAGCCCTGTGCATTTCTATGGAGTATTTTTTGAGTGCTGTGTCTCCACATTAGAAAGTCTCTGGATTAACTCAGTGGACACTCCTCTGTGACCAATGACACTGAATTTCAGGGATATCAGTTAATGCCAATATTGAAAAGTTAGCAAATTCCCCTTTGTGAAATAAAGTTCATACTGCTTTATACTTTCATTAGTTTACACTACAGTTTGAAAATCCAAACACCATGAAGTATATGCTGTTTTACGAGAATACATAAAAAGACACTATGATGTAGAGTCACTTTTGGGAGACTGAATTAAGGAAGCTTGCCCTAAATCAGGGATTCCAGTATCTGAACAGAAATCCCTCTTAGACTCTGATAGCGCTTGCTTTTAGTACAGTGTTTCAAAGGAATTCCGGAGCGGAAAGGACCTGTGTTGCTTTAATGTACTGGGTTAATGTACAGAGATTGATGGATTCTATGTTATGTAAAGAAAAAGTGGCTTTTGTCTCCCTCTCTCCCTTTTGTCTCCATTATGGAACATTCCATATTGTATGCCATGTGCATGTCAGGAGGTGGGGGGGGGGGGGGGGGGGGGGTTTAGCAAATGCTCTTTGTTTAATAAAGAGATATTACATAATGTGAATTATGTTAAACCTGTTATTTATGTATATATTGAATATATTGATACAATATCTTGTAGAGATGGGGGAACTTTTGAAAATATGAAAATGATTACAACTGTAATTTTCACACCTAACCCGCCTGCTGGCACCAGGAATGTTACCACTCTTACAGTCTGCCCCTGTGCCAATTGGGTACACCTCAAATCTCTTCAGGCAGCAGATACAGTCAACTTAAGACAAAATCATTGAAAATCCAAACCATTTGTGAACGTTGACAAACTTCTACTACTTGTTCTTACTTTAGTTTAACGTTTAGACACCCTGAGTTCCGTTATAAAGCACCCTTGATGTTACTAAATATACCCAGACGTGACTCACAATTGAACCCCTCCCCCTTTTTTAACTACTCCTCTTGCTAGGATGGTAACTAGACAGCATATGTTGTTGTTTACCCTGGTTACCCAGGACACAGTTGATGGACCAGGGTGTGGTGTTAAGACAATCTTTTTTTTTATCATGGGGGATTTCAGAGTTTCCTAAACAATAGTTTTAAGCACAATTGTGATTACCCTTCCATGTAAAACCCACCCATTTCATAGGATTTGTCAGTTGTGGAATAAGAGCGTGTATTGCTTATCTTACAGTAAGGGGTCGGTCCCTTTATAGAAATAGATGGAGACAGTCAGAAGGATAAAGCAGATTGAATAGATTTCATTATATCATTCATCTAGTCAATCCTTCAATATGATTACAGCAATCAGCAATACTGATGTAGGCATACAGACACACAATTAAACAAAAGTAAATGTAAGAATCATAACCTAAGTTAGTTGTATTTCTCAAAAATCTCTGAAATGCCTGAACCTTATTATCCTTTAAAAACATTTTTTTTATTATTCTCAATTCAGGGGAAAATAAAGAGTCAAAATCCATGTTCTAGCATGTGCTGGTCTTTGTGAGGTTTATGTTTTTTCCTGTACTGCTGTGAGGCTGTTGTGAACCCAGCATGCTGAGGACTCTAGTTTGTTCACTAGCCCACCGTTTCATGCTTGTTCCTTTAACGGTTACATTTTTTCAACATGCAGTTTGAGTATGGCAATCAAACAACAGTGAAGTCATACTTTTTTCTGTAACCCTTTGACCGTCTGAATCAGCCATTTTGAACAGAAGGTGGTACCACTCTGAGATTAAGTCCAGAGTGTAAGTGAGGTCATTCCAGACAAAAATACCCAGGAGCATTACCCTATGGAAAAACCTGCCCACTTCACCGCTAGAAGTAGCCGAGGAGGGCCAGCAGGCCAAAGAGTCTTTTTTGTTGTTATTTACATGTAGACCGCTCTGTTTATTGGGTTAGGAACACATTATATTCTTCACATCAGTAAGGAAATATGTTGTATGTACCTTTCCTCAGTTTCTGACCACATCACTGACACATTCCTCCTGAAAAAGTGATTATAATGTGGTGATGGAGTACAACAGAGGCAAAACTTTGAGCTGGCCATTAGGAGAGTTGAGCCCCCAGGGGGGTGTATTGGCCGGTTTTCATTATTAGAGGTGGGGGGTATTATTCATAGCTCACATTTTGCGGCACAATTTTTTATGAAATACCCGTATCACACATAACAAATGCCTATGTCTCAGTTGTGTTCCGGTAACTGGGTCTTTTCAGTTATTCACTATATTATTCTTTCTCAGTCTTTTTAGGCAAGTCTCTCCTCTCGGCAGGCATATTGTAACGCTGTTGGGGCACTTATCGGGCATCTATTTCGGAAGAAATGCGCTTGCGCAAGGCTTCACAAGTCAAATTGGGCAAAATGAACACCAACGGCTCCTTCCGACTAACGACAGCACGGAACACACCGAACAGACTTGAGTCACCGACCTCGCCAGACTGTCCGACGACGTCCGATGACCGTTAATCGGGTTGGTGTGTCCGGGCCTTTATTCAGGCATTTCAACAACTATTTGATGGGGTGCCGTGGCCTACTGGTTAGCGCTTCAGACTTGTAACCGGAGGGTTGCCGGTTCAAACCCCGACCAGTAGGCACGGCTGAAGCAAGGCACCTAACCCCTCACTGCTCCCCGAGCGCCGCTGTTGTTACAGGCAGCTCACTGCGCTGGGATTAGTGTGTGCTTCACCTCACTGTGTGTTCACTGTGTGCTGAGTGTGTTTCACTAATTCACAGATTGGGATAAATGCAGAGATCAGATTTCCCTCACGGGATCAAAAGAGTATATATACTTATATAATATATAACATTATTGGACAGGCCTTGTCTTTAAAATTTGCGTCTCTAACCAGGCGATTCGCTAAACTAGGGCCCTGTGTCTGATTCTACCCTCTTAGTGGAGAGTGTTGTTATAAAGAGTGATGAAAGTTGCCAAAATACATCCCACCAATCTGTCCGTTACTCTATGTTTTTCTGTCTGCCTCTGGGGTGTGTCCTCAACACTGAGGTGGAAAACTCAAAAGTCTCTCTCTCTCTCTCTCTCTCTCTCTCTCTCTCTCTCTCTGGCCCTCTCATGAGACAGACAGAAATTACAAGTCATTGGTGCTCTTTCACTTATAAAGATTTGTTATACTACATTTCACTTCATGACAACTCTGTAAGTCTTCCCTTCACACTTAATTTATCTCGTCTGCAAGTTTCTCGACGTGACTGTGGATATAATGATGGCAATGCGGATGATGACGGGTGTGATGACGAGAGTGAGCAAAGCATGTTTGAAGTTTGGGGTCGATTACGGTCAGGCAATGGCTGGAAACCAAGAATGCACATCACACCACAGAATCTGGTGTGATCCCTTTGAGCCAGAGACCCTCCCTCTGGCTCATTAGTCATCTTACTCCACTTCCCTTTTAAATGGATACCATCTGCGCGCTGGGGAGCTTCGTCAGTGGACGCCGACGGGTCCTGTGACGCAGAGAGAGGGGAGAGTGAGACAGGGCGTTGGGCAGTGGGCTAATTGCTTGCAGCCAAAAGAGCAGGGATCACCCTCGGTGTCAGAGATCGGCTGTGTGCCACAGGACTCCTCCCCCTGGACTCGTCAACATTAGTTCCTGTTTGCTTTTCAGCTTTCAGTGGTTTGTTGGACCTTCCTCAGTACAGACAGACAGACCCACACACATGAACAAACTAACATACACTGGTAGTACTGGGACAACATGTCCATAATTTGTAACACATTTTAAAAATATATTTCACTAAATATTTCACCCTATTTTTGTCAACAGCTTCAGACATACATTTTGGTACCAAGTCTCAATAATGACTGACCAGCATTATCTACCAAAGGAGACCAGATGTGACTGAAGCGACTTGCAATCTAGAACAGAGTGATAGGAACAAGTGTTCATTGATGCTATTTCAAATACATGAAATCTCAATGCTGTGATGCTTTTAACACACTCACAGAAACATGTTCACTGTGACTGATGCTATAAAAAAAAAGTAGTAGTAGTGGGAGTGAGAGAGAGAGAGAGAATAAAAGTGAAATAGAACAAGACATATGGCACGTAAAACACATTCGTATGCCTTTAGTGCTTCAGGGAAACCTGGCCAGTGTCGTACAGGCTGGGGTGAGTAACGATGACGCTACACTGGCAGACCACCCCAACAGACTTCATCTGTGAGAAAACTGAAATGGGCTGGCCATGAGTCTGACTTCAGGAATCAACGCAGTGAATCAGCGGTCCTGTCCATATGGCGGAGACTTGAGGATTTGCTCCAGGAGTTAAAATATTTGATTCATACTACAGCAGTAGAATTGTCCAGCAGTACAGCACAGTAGTAACCAAACCAGCAGTGCCCTCAGAGCCCAACACAGCAATGACAAGAGCCCAAGATTGGTAAAAGTTTGAAATAAGTATAAGTGAGACATTCCTGGGATTTGAAATTGGGTTTCGTCCAGATTGGGCCTCCTGCACATAGCTCATGTTACTCTGCTCTGGATGATGTAAAAAATCCATCTACATTCCGAGAAAGTTGGAGTAGTCTTTAGAAATCCCCTGACCTGAATCTCATTGAAGAAGTGTAAAGCTTCCTAAATATTTGTGCATTCTGTAGTCAAGTTCCCAGAACCTAGGCATGAACGAATTAACTCAAGAGCCAAGAAGGAAAGCCAATACCTTAATTTCATTTGACTTTGCTCTATCCAATACTACGACTGAGGGCTGATTGAAGGTCGATACAGTCACTATACCACTATACTGAGCATCTTGCATTTATTCCGTCTACCTGTCACGGCTCCCACACACAGTTGCGTTCCGTCAACGCATGCCAGTGGCCACTAGCTGTCATTCCCTTTAAGAGCAAAGAGCACAAAATCAAACACCGTGTTGGTATTGTGAGGACGAGCTGCAGAAGGAATCTGCTTGCACGTGAGACCGTGTATGCAACAGCAGGATTCCACTAAAGTTTGCTTTGCTAAAACACGTGTTTGTGTAACAAGTAGAGTATACATGCGTTTGAACTCATAGTTATTCACTTTCTCTACTGACTGACAAGGGGTTACAATCAAAAACATAACCTGAAAAAAGCAACACCCCAATAATAGTCAAATGACTGAATAAAAGTCCTAATGACATTCATCCAAGGACAGCAGTCAGACAGTCGTGTTGCCTGGGACTAATTGCTAAGGTCTCATCAGTTGTTACATTTCATGACAGTGCTCTTTTAAAATCCCTGTATAAAACATGCACCGTTCCCTTTAGACCAGGTTTGTCTTGATCAGTGGTGTTAAAATAGCAATCATGTGCCTGACCACACCTATTTTTTTCATTAACATGGCCATTTTTGTTGATGAATTTGAACATCTCTTTGAATGGAATCTCTTTGCGTTTCTGTAATGGAACCGAGCGGAAGTTACCATTAACAAATGTGGGTGTGGCCAAAGAAGCAGAGGCAGTAGTGAAGATGGACAGTGATTTATTATTCGGCTTGGCTCAAACAACCAAGCAGAAGAGTCCATAGAAAAATGCACAGAAAAATGTTAATAATAATCTTCCAAAATTGCAATATTGAACCAGTATGAAAAATCTGCTTTAGCATCTAATCTTGCAAGATTGAACCAGTATGAAAAATGTGCTTTAGCTTCTAATAAAAATACAGCAGCATTGTAAGAATCATAGTACTCACAGTACCCTACACATCACATAGGCCAGACAAGACTAGACAGAGGGGAACATATACCTGGCGGCCAGCACCATTTAACATGACAGGTAAACACTAAATAATCAATTAACACAAAATAGACAAGACAGACCCTGGGCCACAAGCATAAATATATATCATTTGTCACTAGCAGAATGAGCTAAATACATTGTTAAATAATAAACTTGGTTACATGTGGAAAGACTAATCATCGATGCGGCTTGATCAGTTCCGTCTCGAAATACCCCACAATCAATTAACCTAATGGAACGGTCCAATACCGCCCGGAAACAATAAACAGTCCATGGGATACAGTCGGCCCTCCTTTGCTACCGGACCTTCAGAAGCCGGAACGAGAGGACGACGCCATGAACGCGAATCGGTAGCTATCGGTTGACAAACATTCAAACTTGTGTCTAATTCAGACAAACAATAAATGTGCCACCATTGCTAATAGCTCTGTGTTGTGTTGTTTCTTACACATCTTAAAAGTGCTAGCCACATAGCAATGGCCCATGTACGAGTGTGTGTTGTGTGTGTGTGTGTGTGCACAAATATCAGCTGATGTGTAGAGGACGAGTGCTGACAGTTCACCAGTCATGTGCGGTCGTAACTAGACCGTCACAGTTTCATAGCAGGAAATATTTTGTGGAAAACAAAAGTGTGCTGATGCAAAAATGTCTTCTTCCTTCATCTACACAGATAAAATATATTTTTAAAAAATAGAAGTTACTGTACCAATTGGACTACCTCTTCCCAACTGCTCAACTATTTCAATAAACATTTTATTAATTTTCCTTCACAAAAAGTATGCCAGGATATACACATGTTAGCTTTGAGATCTGTTTTGTTGCATTAACTTATAAGATAGGTTAGATCCCACTTGTAAATATGTATGTAGGCATAATGCGTCACTCTTAAAGGGAATTTATTCTAAGTATACAGTTTGCAGCTTTGACGGTATATATCTCGATCATCACTCAGATCATCAGTGAGAATATGACCAAGGTACTTTACCTCTTTACATGTCATGAGTAGAGTATTGCACTGATAGAACATAGGGAAGGTTAGTTTCTTATCCTCCCTGCTTCTAACTATCATGACATTACTCTTTTTAGCGTTAAACTTAATATCATATTCCATACCATATTGTGAGCAAACTCCCAGTAATCGAGTCCAGCACTACATGGGCTAAGAATGACAAGATCATGTTATGATTAAGATGATTAATGATAGTGTTACGAACCAGGCAACCATTGTTACAGCAATTAAGTTGATTAGACAGATCATCCATATATACATTGAATAAGAAAGGAGATAAAAGTCCACCTTGACGAACACCATTAGTCACATAGAAGGGTGAAGATTTCACCCGCACTGTCTGATAGGCTGATGTTCAGATGTGCCGTGTAACATAATTGAACATGCCGTATTTTCCGGACTATAAGTCACACTTTTTTTCATAGTTTGGCTGGTCCTGCGACTTATAGTCAGGTGCGACTTATATATCAAAATATATATAATTTAATATGTTAAGTGTCAATTCCTGCTGACTGACATGAATCTCTGCATGAGATTTTTAGACTTGATTTAGATTTAGTGTTAGTTAGTATAATTTGTATTTTAGTACATTCTTTATCTTACTGTCCTTATTGCTTAATTGTTTTTTATATTATATACTTTTAATTACTTTTTCTGCTGTTAGTGAATGTTGTGTGTGATTGTATACTACTGAGACCTTGAATTTCCCCATGGGGATCAATAAAGTATCCTATCTATCTATCTATCTATGAACCAAGCTAACATTACCGTCTACAGCTGTGAGAGGGCACTCTTGTGACAAGCTGCGACTCGTTTTGTTTACCACGCTCGAAGTTTAGTGCTGGGCTGGTGGGTGCCCTATATCCGCCCCACAAGGCACATCAAGCAGGGAGATGGCAGCCTACATGTAATTAAGCCTAAATAAGGTTTCCGGTTTACTTCAGACTTTTGGCAATGGCTGTTGTGGCTGACATGTTGAAAAATAAACAATTCAATATTCGACCATGTGTCTCCACTGTGTTATTTAGGGTGATTGAAGGCTATGAACGGCTTGAATGTTGAAAATTATTTTAGTAAATAGTAAGGTGGGGTAGTAATGGATTACATGTTATCTGGATTACATAATAAGATTACAAAAATTAAGTAACTATAATCAGCCCAGATTACCAAAACAAAATGTGTAATCACATTATAGTCAAGTCAAGTCGGCTTTATTGTCAATTTCTTTACATGCACTGGTCATACAAAGAATTGAAATTTCGTTTCTTACTTTCCCATGCAGACATAGACATACTTTAAATACAGACATAAACATACTTTGACAATAAAAAATAAAAATATACAGACATACCACATACAGACATTAAAGTGTGAGACTGAAATATAGAACATATATCAAAATATAGAAATATAGAACATATATCAAAAAAATAGGGGTAGTTGTGTTGTATATTTACACAGTCCTTCTGACAGACTAGTAGTAGCAGCAGCATTGTGGCAGAGTGATAAATAACATTGATAACATTTACATGAAGTTTAAACTTGTGCTTGTGTGTACTGTATATTTACATTGATATGCAGTCATTTCAAGTATATCAGGCTTGATATGAAGCAGCAACACGTTAGGCTGCGCAGTCACAGTGCAGTTCCACAGGGCGGTCCTGGGGGGGTGTTGGGGGGCCAGCAAGATCTACGCCAGCAAGATCTACGTCATTTTGACGTCACGGTGTCGCACTACCGGTCGGGTGCGTCGAGTATGTAGAAGGCCTTACTGCTCCCTGAGCGCCGCTGTAGCAGGCAGCTCAACGCATCGGGATTAGTGTGTGCTTTACCTCACTGTGTGCTGAGTGTGTTTCACCAATATACGGATTGGGATAAATGCAGAGACCAAATTTCCCTCACGGGATCAAAAGAGTATATACTTATACTTGATTACATTTTATCATGCAAACAATGCAACCTTTTTTTGATAGCCTAATGTTTTAATTTGACAAGCAGCCCATTCGTTTGTCCACTAGATGTCATTATCATCCAATTGCCTGTGTAATTTCTTGACAAGAAAAAGGTTCAACTCAAAACCCAAGATGGAGGAGCCGTCAACGTCGACCGATAGACCTGTTCCAGTTGGGAAAGATGTGTTCAGTACTTGGCAATATCGCCACACTTTGAATTAAAGACAGTGGAAAATAAGAATGTGTATGTCGTGTGCAAGTTGTGTAAAAAGTCATCCTAAAGTAAATCCTCAGATTATGTTACATGCTGGGTAATCCAATTGATAATGTAACTGATTACAAAAATTGCCATGTAATCAATAGTCAGTAATGGATTACATTTCAAAGTAATCTGACCCATCCCTGGTAAATAGTCAACAATATGTCTCCAATGTTATTTATGGTGATTGACAAAATGTTATTACTACATAGGCCTAAGTAATGAATAGCGCATGTGGCCCTGAAAGATCTCAATGTTCTAGGCTATAAACTTGACTGTTGTTTCCCTCTTATAGTAGAATATGCATGAGAACTGATCACTTTCATAATGAATTTGTGTAGGTATGTTTTTCACTTGGATGTAATGTACCTACATGTATACTGTAGCTTTGCAGCTCTCAGCTTTCACATGCCAGTACAGTAGGTTATCCATCCATTAAATAGTAGTAATAAAACATAGTTACTGCTTATTTGTAAACTTTTGTTTATGTTTAATGTTATTTACCTGAAGTTGTTATTCCTGGGTATTTAATGAAATTAAACCATGTTAAGCCTTTTCATCAACGAAGAAGAATACACTGCGCGTCGGGGAGTTCTTTGCCTCCCGCCCTCGTCCATTAAATCCTCAGTGGCCGTTATCCCTTACTTAAGCCTTTTCATAGGCACCAAGGAAGAAAAACACGTTATTGTGGGATAACTTTTATAATCGTTTGATTTCAGTTTAGTTTTTTTTGACAAGCTTAAGTGTTTATGACAAGACATGGTCATGAGAAATTTGGCGATCGTCACTGTTTTCTGACATTAAGCCTTTTCATAGCCGGGGTCAATGCGGCCTTTAAAATGCTTAATGTCAGATAACGAGTTTGGGTGCGATATTTTCACAGTTTTCAGTGGTTATGAGGAGCAATATCAGAGAGACATTTGGTTATCATTGATCGTGGTTTAGGTACATTAAACAGGGTTCCCACACATTTCATGGAATTTCTGGAATATCATGGAATTTTGGTCTAGTCTAGTCTAGTCTACAGACTTGGAAAGTCAGGGAATTTTATCATTTTTGGGGCAACGTCATGGAATATCAGGAAATTTTGTTGTAGCAATTTAAAATGTACTTGACAATACATTAAACAAATATATTTCCATGCAGAATTGGTGTATATAAGGTTATTAGCTTACTGCTTGCTTGAGTAGCCCAACTTTGTTTATTCAATGCCCATTTATTTATCTCCCGCTTATAGTAAGTCATGGAAATTTCGTTTTTTGTCAGGGAAAAGTCATTTTACATCTGACTTAGTTTAATCAGGGTTCCCACTCTATGTTAAGCCTTTCAATAGCCAACGAAGAAGAACACGTTATTGTGAGATAACTTCTATAATCGTTTTATTTCAGTTTATTTAAACCCTTATTTAGGCTTATTTGGGCTGCCGTCTCCCTAGTGGCACATCATAGGTTAGACCGACAATTCTCGTCGCAAAATCAAAATTCCACTGGAGCTCCAAGCAGATTTGTACACGCAGCCTTACAACACTGTTTACAGCTCTTCGAGACACGGTAAAATGTAATTTTTGGTACATATCTAATTTAGATACACAAGTATGGGTATCTAAAAGATACACTGGTGTGGGTGCTTGAGTTTCTTTAGGAATCCGTCGTCTTGGTTTGTATAGAAATTAATATTAAGTGACACGTACACGTAAGAGGTCGGAAATAGGGGACAGATAGGTGACGTTCCGATACCAGACACCTATTCAGCCTGTTGTTCTGTGTGCTATTGTGTAGTTGAATAACTTGCCTTTCCAGATTAAATGTCTTTTCTTGGTCTTGGATTTAATGAAATACATTTTTAAATAAATGCGACTTGTATATGTTTTTTTCCTCTTCATGCATTTTTTGACTGATGCTTATACTCTGGATCGACTTAGTCCGGAAAATACGGTAATTGACATAATGAAGATTATATCCCTAATCCACACCTCAAGGGAAAGTCTGATTTACCACATGGCAATAAATTACCGCCTGGGAGGGATAGGCCATTTCCACTGCCAAACTAGGGTCCAGTATGTTTTGGAGAGGCAAGAACATAACAAAAGAATGATCTGTTAATTCACAGCTATCATGGGAAATAACACCAAATAATTAAAAAAAAATAACGTCACACAAAATGACAGCAGAACCAATACATTTTAAACAGCATCATAACTCATTATTCCTTTGTCAGACAGACTAACATTTCAGAGAGGCCATGACGTGAGTCTAGGGCAGTCCAGGGCACGAATTATCTTGTCTTTAAGGGGGTCTCTCTATCTCATAAATGTTGCCATAACCCGCATAGCCTAAAGGCGATAAATTATAGGCGCTATAACTTGACACACGCACACAACAGACAAAGATTTTTCATAGAAATGGATTCCTTTTAGTTAATTTCAACATATTGATTGCAATAGTCCATATTTCATTTCAATTTCACAACACAAAGAAATAGTGATGTAGTCGCAACGTAACTCATTTTAAACAGACCACCATCTCAGCTAGGCTATCCTCAATGTCAAACACAACTAGATGTACCGCATAGCGGTACAAAATATTACCGCCGCTCAGTCCTGTACATCCGTTCCGCGAAAATAAATCACACTTCAATTTGTCTCCATCTTTAACTCCATCCCCCACTCTTGAAACTTTTGTATATACGTGTTTGGCATGCCTGAGTGTGTGTGTGCGGCTGCACAGAAAGTAGCCTACTGGTGCTGAAAAGGTGAATAGATTGTAGAATAGCCAAAGAAGATGTAACATTGTTATAAAACCTTTAAAATCTCTAAACAATCACAAGTAGGGCAGTTCATCACAGTTCATCCATTGCAACTGGATTGATGAAAGGTCACTTACACCTGTAGGCTACATTGTATTTGGGAAAAGCAAAAGGTATCAGCATAATGTTATATTTTTTTTATTTATTTATTTATTTATTTATTTATTTATAAATAAATAAACAAAAACATCTCTGTCAGTTCCATGCCGTTTTCAACAGCTATCAAAAACAAAGGTCATTTTTGGATGGATGGATTTTTTGTGATTGTTTCTTCTTCTACATAAGATTTTAGTCATCTTTAGTTCATGTGATACTTTATTGTCAATGCACAAATTAAGTAACAGTAGTCTGAAACGTTATTGTTAATGCACAAATTAAGTAACAGTAGTCTGTAACGAAATGCTGTTTTACATCTAACCAGTGGTGCAAATAACTGACCAAATGTCCAAATGGGCCTTGATGAAATGCGTCGCTAGACTGTTCATACACATTTTAACGGGCCAAAGTTGAAGAGCTGTTGTCCGTTATTGTTTGTGCAAATATAGGCTGATTCATGTTCCCTTGCATTGTGTAACTGAGGTCCATGGCTAGTCTGGCTTACACCAGCTCAATCTTTTAAGAAATCAAAAAATAAATAGCGGGCAGATCAGGCTGGGTTCACCAGGCCTAGTCCATAGGCACCCGATATTGTTTAATTTTCCGATTGAGATATCCACGCTCTGGCTATTGCAAAAATGCATCAGGGAGTTATGACAAAACTGTAACTAACAAACTAGATCCTAATAGAAAGCTGTTAGCTTCCCTAAGCTACAGGTAGGCTTATAAGGTAGGCCTATTTACAAAATTGTCAATAGGCTATGCTGGCGACACAAATAAAATCTCCTTTGGAAACCAATGGCTTACGCCTTACAGTATCAAGCGGACTTAAACTGCCATATCGTGGCGAAAAGTTGTAATAAAGTTCACGCAGCTCCATGAGTCAAGGAAAGCGCGAATGAAGTAGCCACTTCTAAATGGGACCCACTACACAGTAGCTTAAGGTATGTTGCAGCCATGAAATGAAGGTGTCATTAGATAGATAGATAGATAGATAGATAGATAGATACTTTATTGATCCCCAGGAGAAATTCAAGTTCATTGTTTGGATACTTCACACACACGTGCTTTTTAATTTCACAGACTACAACTACCAAGCTGGAATCAAAGCACATCGATTCCCCTCTCACACCCTGCACGCACTTAAAACAAATAAACAGGCGTCTCAGTCTCATGCATATAGGCAAAACTGTATCAGACCGGTGTAACGTTGGTAAATCTTCCATTTTACAGAATGATTTTTGTAGCACGTGCAATAAATGACAGTGGAAAGATACACAGTGCTGCTATCAATTTGCTTGGTATAACTGCATTTATAGTTTTCTACAAATGCAATCAATCAAATTGGCCTCAATCACTCAACCAACACTAACGGTAACATTATTGTACTTAGGTCCTTATTGATATTATAAGATTAACGTACCTGCAGTAAAAAACAAGCATTTCCGATAAACACCCTCAGATTTATTTCGGCTTCAAGAAGAAATGGGAATTACATTTCATGTGAACATCATCCTATCCTTATTAGACGTTCTCTGCGGTAAACTACAGTCCTTGTAGGAAGCGTCCATTGTTTTTCCAACCCACTTTTAACTTCCAACAAAATTACGTCTCACTGCAACGATGCGCCATCTAGTGGACAAACGACTACTTATCGCCAATACTGGAAATGCAGCCATGATGATGATGATGATGAATATTTTTGGCTTTCTTTTAATCCTACTGAATTTGTAATTATGTATCGGCCGTTCTAATACTGACAGTATGTGCGTGCCTGTGTGTGTTTAGACCCCCCCATGGATGAAATTCTATGAAACTTGGCATACCCCCAGAGAATGCCAGGTCAATCATACACATAAAATTTGGTGCAGTTCTGAACATCTTAACTGAAGATAGGGGCGATTAAAGCAGAATAATATTGCATTTTCATTTTTTACCGGGGGGTAAAAAGGGGGGGGTGCAAATCACAAATGAGTGATTATGGGCCAGGTTGATGTGGGCCCTTGAGACCAACATACCATAAAAGATTCTTCATCCTCAGTGCCACGGTTCAGGTTGTTATTTAGGAAAAACTGCTTTTTTTGCAGTTCGGGGGGCCCAGCACGGGGGGGGGGGGGGAACGAAACAAAATTTTCCCATAAAAGTCTAGTGGGGCGATTTCATGTGCCCCGGTGGTTCGGTGTCCCGGGTATCGTTGACCAAAAATTCAGGAAGTAGATGACGGAAAAAAAAAAAAAAAAAACTTTGACCCTATATGACCGCTTCGCTAGCTTCGCTAGCGGCGGTCATAATAATTGAGTTATCCTGTTTCTTACCATTTGGCAAGAGCAAGCTAAAAGGCATTAAAAACTATGAGAACCTTGCAGGGCCCTATCTCGGCAATCTAAAACGCATGTTCACTTGCAAATTCACTCGCAAAGGGTTTGTCCAGTTCACATTGGGGGTGGTTTTGTTATCAAACGCTATCACACGTCGGACGCCTGGCGCAACAAGGTGGTTCTTATGTTTCTTAATCAATCATGGATGTTTTTTAGGCGTAACATCCTTTAAACCAATGAAAATGACATCTATCATTCCCTCTAACAGCAAACAGCGCAACTTCAAACAGCGCATCGGTATTTTGATAGTCAGCGGCGCATTTGAAGGAATCTGTTTTCACAAGAGACCGTATGGAACAGGTATTCTCAGGGCTCTACTGTGCGTCCATTTCACTCGCACATGTGAGTAAAAAGTATGGCCTACGAGTGCAAAAAAAATATTTAGGCGCAACAACCAAACAATTGAAAAGACCAACAAAAGATAAAGGATAGACTTATTGGATCCCTTGCCCAAAAATTCAGAAAGTATACAGGTAACCTTCGTCGGAATATTGTACAGATTAAACAAATTGTAAACACATTGGGAAGTTTTGAAATGTGACCCCAGCCTTAGTCACTTGTCGTCTTTAAAACCTCGCTTTTGTTTTAAAAGAGGCAAACAGATATGGTGGTCAGCTCCACATTTCAGGAACCCCCCAGGAAGAATTGGCTTGCTCAACAGGTGTATGGTAATTACAGATGTGGGAAATGCACACATTGTTTAAATACATTTGACACAAAACATTTTAGCCACCCACATTCTGGCAAGAAATATGAAATTAAAAATGTTATTAATTGCCTCTCAACTCATGTCATATATGTTAAAATGTCCTTGTGGACTAATGTACATACAGTAGGCCAAACTAAATGCAATTTAAAATTAAGAATTGCGGAACATAAAGCAGCAATCAGAAATAGTAACTTTGATTATGCAATCGCAAGGCATTACAGAGATAAGAGTCATGGACCAGCCCTACCTTCAAATTCATAGGTATTGAGAGGATCAAACCCCAACCACGAAGAGGTAATTTAATCAAAACGTTTTAAACTTTTGCAGAGAGAGGACTTTTGGATACATGAACTCAACACAGTAGAACCATATGGTCTGAATGAGGAACTGGATCTAAGTGTATTTTTGGGATAAGATGTGTATGTAGAGTATATTTTTGTGAATAGAGTATATTTTGAGTATATTTTTCTATGTAAATGAATTGTTGTTGGTTGATATGGGTAATGACCTAAATGAAAATCTATTGTATTTTTGAACATGCAATATATTTTTGATACAAATATGCTTAAATGACATATACTTTGTATATGTATATGCAAGCTAAAATATGCAGCATATTGATGTTATTGATATTGATGATATTTATTGTATTCTCTGGTGTTGGGGCAGTTGTGTTAGAGTGTGGAGTACTCTCACTGGGTCTGGTGTGGTCTTTGCGAAACGCATTGTTCACACCAAATAAAGTCAGCAAAATATACTCTCCAGTGTGCGATGTATACTACTTTTTTGACTTTTCATTTAATCACTATTTATATTTCTTTCTCAACTGCAGTTTTAGTCCTTACCATGATTACATTCAAAATCTCATCATGTGTATGGTTCCTTTTCAGTGCATCAGTCTTTTCACATTCTTCTCTGACAGGTCCACACATGGGTCAAAAATACCTGTAAATGTCATAGGAATCATTAACTCAAAATGTCAATAAGTCCGGTACACAAGGTGCATCAGTGCATTATGCAAACCCTTGAGCCTTGTGCAGTGCTGATGTCATAGAAAGACAAGGTGGGGTCCACCTTTCCCTCCTTCGGCTGATTGAAAACACTGGAGATGGAAGTACACAAACACAGAAATCTTCAATCAGACTTAAACAGTCTGTGTCCTTATTGGTTGTAGTGCGCACACTGGAAATCTGTTTGTGGGTCGTTGACCACAAAGAAAACATACTTTTTTTGGAAAACATCACTTTTTAAGAAAAATATATATTTATGGAATATGGAAACTGCAGCTTCAGAAAATAGTAGCGGGCAATTGAGAGATAGGGAATGTAGGTTCACATACAGTTAGTTCACATTTACACAATCACACTTATGCACACCTACACAGATGAGCATGTATACATTAACATAAAACAGCCCATGCCATAAATACCTAAAACAATCACCTATCATGGCTCCGTAATTAGTAGTTCGAGAGAGGGTACAGTATATTCACACCCGATGAGGTAAATCAATTCTATGCCAGATTTGACTCCACTGTCAACTCAACCAATCACGTACCAACGCATTCCATGATTTCCTTGGAGGAGGAGAACAGCAGTTTACTTCAAGAAGGCCCAGTCCAGACTGTTTTTCCTTAGGTCATTTGATATGGGCAGACCTATTTTAAACATGTTTTACCATTGGATTCTGGCAAGTACTCTATTTTATGCTGTTGTATGATGGGGCGATAACAGTGGAGGACAGGAACAGGTTTGATAAACTGAAAAGAAAAGCAGGTTCCATCAGTGGCGCATGCCCAAGTTCTGTGGAGGAAATCCTGGAGCAGAGAGTGATGAGGAAGATGGCGCATGCCCAAGTTCTGTGGAGGAAATCCTGGAGCAGAGAGTAATGAGAAAGATGAGGAGTGTGCCATCAAGGGAGGACCACCCCTTGTACAGCAAGGCCAAGAAAAGAGAACCTCAAAGGAATGCTAATGCTAATCTAATGCTAATGCTAATCTTTTAATTGTACCCAAAGTGTCACAAGCAAAGTGGAGAAGCTGCTTTTATCCAACCCAAAGCTATGGAACACCCTGCCTCTGTACATCAAACAGGCGAGTTCAGTGAATATCTTCTAAAAAGACCTGAAAACATACCTGTATAAAAGAGCCTTTTATCTTTTATCTTACATCTTATCTTGTAGGGTGTAGACTATTTTTTCGGATTATTCTACATTTGACTGCTGCCATTAGAGCTGCAGCCAGCCAGAAGCAGATGGGCTCCCCCTATTAAGTCAGGTTCTGCTCAAGGTTTCTTCCTGGAATATGGGAGTTTTTCCTTGCCACAGTTGCCATATGGCGTGCTTGTAGGGGGTTAAGGGTGAAGGCTGCCAGTCTTATACGGTCGTTGTCTCCCTTAAACGTCTGTATATAAAGTCATATAATCACAACACAAGAACATACTAAGACAAACCACTAGAGTCCACATCAACGGGGCCCATTTGTTAGCAAAGCCTATATTTATATTATATATATATATATATATATATATATATATATATATATATATATATATATATATATATACTGCTAAGTATTTGTTGCTGATTGGATCATAAACGGCCACAGCAATGAAGAGGAATGACTGATAATGACTAATTTCTCTCTCTTATTGTGTTACATGCTCCAAATGTAAAGCACTTGGAGTTGCATTCTGTGTGTGAAAAGTGCTATACAAATAAAGCTTATTATTATTATTATTATTATTATTATTATTATTATTATTATTATTATTATTATTATATTATTATTTGAGTGTCCATGCCATGTCAGGCGGCCATAGGTCACCTGGCCATAGAGATTTATGGCACTGTAAAAGTGTGTATCCTTTTAAAAGATAAGATGTGAGGTAGTAAACTTGTAAATCAGATGTGCATGGTTTCATATATCACTTGAAAATCTCATATTTATCAAAAGTATCAAATCATATAGAAAAAGACACATTTCGCTGAAAAGAAATTCAATAAGGAGAAACGTCAAATACTTCTCCCTAAACAAAGTGCTGTCTTACATGTCTGTCTTTGAATTATGTAACTTCTCTCCCAGTTCCTGTTTTTGCTCCCTATGTAAAGTCTTCTCTCCCCCTATGGCTGTGCAATGTTTTGACAACCACACAAAGCCACGTTTTTTTTTTTTCACAATAAATCGTAAAAGGAGGAATAAACACTGAGCTCCACCCAAATGCTTGGTCATAAAATATTTCTATGGGGAAACATGGTGACACTGCCCAAACCCAGCAATCACTCATCTGGAGTGAGGACTGTCATATGCAATTGTAGAGGGTCTGACAAGCATACAGTATACTGCGCCAAACCCTAAGGAGGGCCCACTAACGTCAATGCTTTATTGTTGTGTCAGTCAGACCTGCCATTGATATGCAGGTATTGTGGTGCAGCAATAATGATGACCCCCGAATTCAGCTCAGAATATTGACTGTCCAAAGGTGGTGGATTGCATAAGTTAGCATTTACAGTATATCACTTTGGACATCTGGACAACATTACTCATCAAAAGTACCTTTCTCCGAGGGGAAAGCTTGATCAAGCCAGCTCAAAAATCAGTTTTTGACAGACACAAGATGTTGTGAATGAGACCACTTTTACTCTGTGTGGCTTTAACTAGGTTTAGCAAGGCCTATCTGACATGTCCCAATGTCTAACGTTTTTTAATCCAAATAAAAAGAAAATCAAAACTAACCATACACTGCACTTACTGAATTATTATAGTGGATGGAATCCACTATCTTGAAATCTCCTGGCTTCTTCTTCTTATTATAACCTTTTCTTTTTACCTTTTCAAGTATGAATGCGACTCTAACCACTTAACGTACAGACATGTTGAAATAACTGTTGTGTAGGTCTGGAGTGGAGCAAGAGAGTTATTATTTCAGACTTTGTAAAAAGTTTGTACTTTTTGAGAAATAGGGGATTAAAAATGTTAAAAAGCTCATTTTCCCCCAATAGACTTGAATGGCTTTGATGTCATAATGGCCTAAAGCCAGCTGCGCTCGTTAAGCTCCCAGAGTACAGTAGGTTCCGGGCTAATCAGAACACTGGCACAGGTGTCACCTGTGAATCCAACTGTCTCAGCTTCTAATGCATACAATCTGGTGCTCCCTAAAACTACACATCCCGTAATTAACTTGTGTGCATGCGCAGTAGCGTTCTCCGTGCGTCATTGATTCCTACAGGCACTGCTGTCATCCTCTTGAAGAAAGTTTACGTTCTTGTTGTCTGGTTCGTCCAACAAACGACGACGAAACGGACGTTTTCCTACCACATTACATTACATTAGGCTGACGCATTTTTAACCAAAGCGACTAACAACATGGTAAACAGTTAAAGTTTTTTAAAGCAATTCTCTCAACAATTTTAGGACAATTTAAAAACGGTAGAGTACAGTAAGAATAAGGGTGTCAGTGAGTGCTGTTTTTAAACAGTTGATGTTACAATTAATTTGTGTTTTTTATTTGAATGGAGTATGTGAAGTCTGTTTAAAATGACTCGGCTCAAGTAAGTCAATCAAGTAAGCAAGCAAGCTGGCGTTAGTGTAGCAACTCTAGCTAGTCTAGCAACTCTCCGTTGGCTTGTGAGCTCCAGAAATCGAAACTTAATCAGGCCAATGAAATCGTGTATAGAGTCGTTAGGTGGGCTTAACATAATGATTGATGGCAGAGTTGCAACGGTTTGGCTTGAATTCCCTGCTACTTGAAAACAAATAAGATGGAAGTTGCTGC
This sequence comes from Alosa sapidissima, assembly GCF_018492685.1. Taxonomy (NCBI): domain Eukaryota; kingdom Metazoa; phylum Chordata; class Actinopteri; order Clupeiformes; family Clupeidae; genus Alosa; species Alosa sapidissima. The sequence goes on along the minus strand of NC_055966.1, from coordinate 30,940,448 downwards.
TGGCGAACAGTGTGACACGAGTTAAGCTTTTATTAAGTTGGCAAACGTTTGAACTACCAGCCAGCCGCCTTACGTAGTGATAGCTGGCCTGACGAGGGAAATGGCAAACAATCACTAACTGAAACTTAGCCTTTGTTTTGAACTACGTTTGTATGAGTGGTAGGTTGTGGCGTAAAATGACTTGATTGTAGGCTTGGCTGTTCGTTTGTTGTTCAGTTGAACATATTTATCTAACAGCTCTTCTATTTCTGTTAGGTGCCCATTTCACTCTGCTACTGGAGGATCAGGCTGACTGCAACTGCTATGGATGGCAGGAAAACACAGTGCACAATGAGTGAATAAATGCACTTGCTTAACTGATAACAAGTTGTCAATGGTTATTTATGCAAGCTTGGGTAGCCTAAACAAGACATACCTAGGCCTAGCCAAATTTATCCTGGCTGTAGATATGAAGCAGGATATGAATTTCCCAATATTTTGCCAGATTAGGCTAATAGTGTTTTACTGAGGTTTAATATCAATTGAAATACCACTGAAATCACATTGATCTTTAGTTTGGTTGTAATTTCAACATTGTTTCAATATTAATTTTAGTGGAAATACCATTGAAATCCCGTTGATCTTTAGTTAGAATTTCAACGTTGCTTCAATATTAATGAAGGGTGCAAAAGTTATGTAGGCCGTCAAGGTACGTCAAGTTTCGTGGCGTTCGGACCAAATTTGTGACCTGCGAAAATTTAGTTCCGCTTTCTGTTCAATCCAATATGGCGGACGAACGACACGCCCACCTGACGTCATCTTCGCGAGCAACTTACACCGGTACTGACCGGACGTTTTAAAGTTGGAACGGTGTCTCTGTCTCAAAGGGCCTAGGCGCTAGAGCTGGCCAAAAATTAGGGAGACGGGAATAATAAAACTTAAGAAGAACAATAAGTGTGCTGCTTTCAGCAAGCACACTTAATAAAACTTAAGAAGAACAATAAGTGTGCTGCTTTGCAAGCACACTTAATTACTTAATGAAGATAACCAGGGGTCTTTATGCCTCGACTAAGTTAATGTTGCCTATAAATAACAATTTATGTTCATAGAAACAACAAGGTCACTAAGACATAATATATTTCATACCTGTGTTGCAGCATGTAGCCTAGCCTGGCTAGGGTTACAATGAAATCCAATGTCCGAACATACCAGCAGTTGGCCTGTCGGCTATCTGAAATGTTTGAGTGTTTAAACTAACATATAGCCTACAGTGGTCTATTTGGTGGTGTAAGTGCCCTGACTAAGTTCGTGTGGCATATAAACCACAATTCAGGTTGATATAAGTACCAATCTATAGAAACATTTGAATCACATACAAATGTTCGTGTTACAGCTCTGATAGTCTCCGCCATCTTTGTAAGACTTTTTTGTAACTCCTGCCACAAACACGCAGACCTGATTGGTTCTCGAATGGTCCTCATTTGAATAAAGTTAAACTCTCGCCAACTTTGTTTTGCCTGCCTCGGCGATTCGCTCTCATTTCGCCCAACCAGAGCGAATTTCGTCTCCATTCAACCTCAATGAGAGCGAAGTGAAATTTTGTTGTGTGGACACTGACCATAGGGATCTTTGGTTCAAATCCAGCATCAATCATTCTGCCAATGTTAATTTTGGACTAGATATTTACATGCCAACACAAAAAGGTTGTGAAAGTAGCCACATTTTTCTTAGCGTGACCATATTCTTTAAAGTTGAGCTGGCTCTTAAGCACAAGAATTTCATTACTTATAATTTATTTTATGAGTACATGACAGAAAACTACTTGAATTTGAACTCATAAAAGTCGCTTTGGACAAAAAGTGTCCAATGCATATTCTGCATGCTTCTTCGGATCCTCACTCTGCAGTTTTCACTCTGCAGTCAGTGTATTGTGGTCAGTCTTGATTTTCATTCATATGTTCCTGCTAACAACCAGTCACTATTAGACTGCTTGTGTTTTGTTTAATAACACAACTTATAAATAGAAAGGTTAGTAAGGAAGTGAAATAAAAAGGTGAATATTGAAAATTGGTGACCATTGTCAGGATGGATGCTTGAGGATCAGTTTAAATGTAAATCAGGTTTACTAACCAAGTATACTTGTGTGGCGTTACCAAGAATCAGAGACTTTCTAATGTGGAGACACAGCACTCAAAAAAATTCTCCATAGAAATGCATGGGGCTAGTTTGTCACGCCAATATGGCCGTTGTCTACACATATCCCACCCCTTCCTCGGCAAAACGTCAACATGTGAATACATTGAGCCAATCATATGGTGTGTTGTGAAGACATCGTGCCAATCATGTGTTGTGATCTCGCCGCTGGAGCAAGATTGGTGTTGTGAAGCCTTGCGCACGCACATTTCTGCCGAAATGGATGCCCAACGAGTGCCCAAAAAGCATTGTCAAATGGCCGCCGAGTGGAGGGACTTGCCTAAAAGGACTTTGGTTTAATTTAGTAGCTGACTACGCGACCCTAGTATCAAAACCAGGGAACAGGTTTCTGTTAATCAAAAGACTCAACAGGCTCACAGGTTCAGGCATGAGACGGAGACAGAGTTCCACAAAATGAAAGGTTTTTATTTAAGCACAGAGGATGGGGAACAAATTAAGAGAAACCTAGACCGGAAGGAAAGCTGTAACACGGACTAAGAAAATATTAATTTTGTGCCACAGAGTGGGAAGGTAACAAAGCATAAGACAAGACAATTAGTTGAGCAGGAGGAAGGGGCTTACCAGAGGGAGGCAGGCTATCCTGAAGAAAGGGATGTCAGGATCACACGTGGATATAGGAGACAGCAACCACCGCAACCCACACAAGTGAACAGTAGTGGAAACACACACAGTGAAGCCACACATCCACACATGCACTACAAGCTAGACTCCCACCAACACCAGGTGACCAGCCTCCCCTGCAGCACCCCCTACTCCTGCAAAACAAACCACAACAGACAACAAAAAAAATACAGACAACAGTAATCACACTAGGCCCGGATGACACAGGCTGACCCTTAGAGCTGACTGAATTGTCCCGTTACCACAATGAATACAAACAGGAACTAAATCAAAGACATACAGGACAAACACACAATAAGGGAGTGGATGGCCATCCAAACGACAAATTCAAATAAACAGACAGACACAACTGCTTTGAGAAGCCCAGCAGCAATAGGAGGCCTACTGTAGACTAGGCTGTAGAATTACACAGCGGGCAGGCCTAACTATGCCTGCATATGTGCCTACTTACAGCTTCCCAAAATCATGCAAACGAAATAACATAAAGCCAAAAGAACATGAAAATAAAAGACTTCTACACTTAACCAAATAAATCACAAGATACAATGACAATGACAAGACATGTAAATCAAATGACCAAAGACACCCGGAAGATCACCACACAGACCGGAACAGCCTTCCCGACAACGCGCTGAGAGCCAAACAAACCAGCCTCACCTCTGCTGCATACCTGACCCACGGTGCAAGTCAACTTATAAAGAAACCAGCCAGCTGTATCCACCGATTTACTAATGAACGGCCTTAACCCGCTACACTTGCATATACAAGGAATTTGTGCTCTGCATTTAGTAGTGTACAACTCACCCACACACAGTGTACACCCATTTAAACACACACACTCACAAAGCAGTTTAGGGGATCTGGTGTTGTGTGCTGTATGAAATCAAGGATATCTGGTATCTAAAGGCATCTAAAGTCCAACAGTATAATCCAGTTTGAGTTAAAAGTATAGTATAGTATAAGTATATATAAATTTTTGATCCCATGAGGGAAATTTGGTCTCTGCATTTAACCCAATCGGTGAATTAGTGAAACACAAACAGCACACAGTGAACAGAAGCACACACTAATCCCGGCGCAGTGAGCTGCCTGCTTCAACGGCGGCGCTCGGGGAGCAGTGAGGGGTTAGGTGCCTTGCTCAAGGGCACTTCAGCCACGGCCCACTGGTCGGGGCTCGAACCGGCAACCCTCCGGTTATAAGTCCAGAGTCCTAACCAGTGGGCCACGGATGCCCCAAGTTCAAATTGAGTTCCTCAATTGGCCGAGCACTACCTCAAAATTACGGATGTGTCCCAGACAACCATTATATTGGTGATTGGTCATTGGTTGTATGGAGCATAATTTCGAGACTACACTGAGAGATGCTTTTCTCTTTGGATTAGTGGTAAGAAAATAGAAGATCAAATATTAAAGAATAGGAAGCTCGTGGTTGTCATCTATCCTTTATGCAGAGTTTCATGATGATTGATTGGCAGGAATGCATTAATTTCAATTTACACATCACAGAGTTTACAGCTGATTTTCTTTCCACTTTTTTTGTTAAGACAATGATCCCTTAATTATATTTGCATCATTTTGACCAACTAGACTACTTTGACCAACTTGACTCATTTTGTGATGACATATTCCACAAACAAACAGTGATTTAAACCAAGCCATAGCAATCAACATGTTGGTTCAAGAGCATTAGCAGTTGACCTCAAGTCTGTAGAAATCTGGGGTATTTCTGTATGTATTCTGATGTGTTCATCTGTGCTACTTTTGTGTTACTTTTGTGTGTAGTAGAGACGTGGAGAGGTACATGCCATTGTTTCACTCCCTAGTTCTAATCCTTAGGCGCCTGTGTGGCTGCACATAGGATTTACCATCAACAGGTCAGACTGCCATGTTCATGGCCATAGTGATAGCATGGGCAGAATGAGATATCACCTTGTTATTCTGTTTTCAGGGCTAGTACTTTTCCTATTATTTTTGAGCTATGGCTGGTACCTTCCACGTTGGCATGATTTACGTTGATATGATTTTAGTATAACAGGCTTTGTCTCAGGTTTGGACTTCGAGACGGATCGAGGAAGCGACTCGGGGAGCATCTTATGCCAAGACGCTCAGCAGCAGCCCGCTTCTACTAACTACCACACCTGTTAGACTCTGTGCAGTTTTACTGTTTGAGACTTAGCCTGTGCTCGGTTAGTGAGTGTTGTACCATCTACAATAAATTCTTTTAATCACCGATCCTGATCCAGCCGTCAAGCTTTATTGACCATCTTCAGTACAGACATCAGAACTAAAACACAACGCAAAACGATCGTGAATCCAACATTTGGTTTCCGTGACCCGAACGCAAGAGGAGGGGGAAGACGAGAACATCCATTCGGCGAGGTCAGACTGAGTCTTCGGGTTCAAACAGACGTCGAGGGCAGATTTTGAAACTTCACATCTGTAAGAAGAGTTGTAGGAAATAGCGAAGGAAATAGTCTGAGTTAAGTGGAACTGACACTGGTGAAAGTTATTGTTGTGGCTTCATGCTGTGAGTAAAATAATTTGCCAGGTTCCGGAGCGAGAGAGATAAGGAGAGAGTGTTTTCTTTTCCCTGGCGGGAGCAGCGAGCGTGTGTGTGTGAGTGTGTGGGAAAAAAAAGGAGAAGGACAGAGAGAGAGAGAGGTTTTTTTTCTCTGGCCAAAGCAGAATCGCAAAAGTTGGCACTAAAACATCACACACTACTGACAAATTTAAGTAAAAAGTTTAAATAAAGGACCTCGTCCTTGTACGAACACATAGTCTAATTCGTATGGCTTCGGGCCCCAATAATAATTTGGAACAAGACATTGTGCAAGAGAGTAAGAAATCAGAGATGGTTCGCGGGCGCAATAAGCAAAAAGAAGTTAAGCAAGCAGCTGACCATGATGAGGAGGAAGTGAAGCCTCAGCAGGAGGAGACATTCGCTGAAATACAAGATTATGTGTCAGATTGGATGGCGAAGAAATTTCAATTGGGCAAATTTGAGGAAAAATTGAGAAAAGATTTTGAAATTGATCCAGCATCTATTGTCCAGGGGCGCTGGCCACCTAAGAAGGTTCGTGAGGTGTATTTGAGTTGGAAAAAGCACAACAGACATCGTGAGCCCTATGCCTTTTTGTTAATGAGCCAGCTAAGGCGATCCTTTATGGGGGCTATGCGGGCATCCTGCTCGCAGGAGGTGGATGCCGAAAAACACCGTACTACATGTCTGGCAGAAGAATTGAAATCTCAGGCAGGGAAAGCTGGCAAGAGGTTGCAGACGGCCGCAATTGTGGAAGAGTCATTGAGAAGGAAGATACAAGAATTGGAGACAGAAATTCGAGACAAGACTTGGAGAAGTGAGATGGAGAAACGTGACTTAGAGGAACAGTTGGCAGAAGCAGACATGTTGCTAGAACACACTGGAATGAGGCGAAGAGGAGCAGTCCCAGCGCACCACTCTGAGGGGAGGAGCCAACTCCTCCCACTACCACCGCCCCATCATGGGGGAGGGGGGCGTGGAGGGCAGCACAGCACCCGCCTCTATCCGACACTGCACGGCTTGGACCCAGCAGCGCCACCTGCCATGGTGGAGGCTTCTGGAAGTGCAGTGGACATCTCTGACACTATTGAGCTGGGAGGCAGTTTCATCGCACACTATCCGGCTATTGAAGGTCTGTTTGAGCCAATGAACAGCACCCCACCTGGCGGGTACCAACAGCCGACAGGGAGAGGCCCCTGCTTCCAACAATCTACAGCTGATGCTCAAGCAAGCATGGGCCTAGCAACAGGCCCTGGCCTCTACGCTTCATATGTGACCCACTACCAACAACCTGCTCAACCCCAGCAGGGCCAATTTCAGCCACTGGCCACTGCTACAGCACCCACTCCAACACCATCCATGCTGTTACCAGCGCCACCTGCAACCATTCCCCAATACCTGTCGCCCGAACAAGCCAACCAAGCACCAGCGAATGATGACGCAACTGCTGTCCCCGTGACTGACGCCCCATCCACATCTGATGCAAGCCAGGGAGCGGCTGCTCCCGTAATTAAGCCCAAGACCAAGAGGCGCAGACCACCAGCAGAGGGATGGGATGTCTGGGATGAATCAGCTGATGAGGCCCTCATATGCCCAGTACGCACAGTAGCCAACGCTGATGGTGTGTCTGTGTTCTACCAACCAGCAAAGGGCGACGAAATCCAGAAGTGGTCCGCCGCCATACAACACCCTCGGGATGCCGGACGGCATACCTGGACGAAGATAAAAGAACTCAAGGAGATGAGAGACCTGCACCCTTTTGACGCATTGAAGATCCTCCATCGTGTGCTGAATGTCAGGGAAAGAGAACACCTTCGAACCCTTGTCGTAACAGCTTTGGGAGAAAACCAGTTGCAGTTGGATGACGCATGGGAAGAAATCCGTCGGTGGCTACGACAACAAGCAAAGACCACAGTTGACTGGTCCAAGATCTCCGCTTGCCTGCAGAAGGAGGGAGAGTCTGTGGACGCCTACGGGAACCGCTTCATGGAACTCTATCTGCAATACGGGGGAATGAACCACGACTCCGACACCATCGCAGCAGCCTGTGAGGCGCCTTTGAAGAGTCAATATCTTCGGGGGCTCCTGCCTGACATCCAAAAAAGAGTAAAACTCATTTTCGCCAACTGGGAGGATGACAATATTGATTTCCATCAAGTCATGAATTGTGCCATCTGAGTAGCACGCGATACTGAGGTGAAGATCAGAAACCTGAATGCCAACAAGAGAGAGGGCAAGGAGATGCGAGAAAAGAAAGGGAAGTGCCACGGCTGTGGGAAGACAGGCCACTGGAAAAAAGACTGCAAGGAAAAGCCAAAAAACTGGAAGTCCTGCAGGGAAGAACCAAACCGCCGGAGGAGAGATGAGGGGTCCGACGATGAGGAGGACAAGAGAGCCATGTTGAGGAAGTTTAAAAACCTGAGCATGGAGCAGCTGGAAACCCTCTTCTCTGCGGTCCCGGGAAACTAGACACCCCCTCACTCCGATCCATTGCCGCCGCCCTACGACTTGCCGACAACACCCTTTACGTTGCTGCCTTGCTTGAAGAACACATTGAAGTTGAATTTTTGATTGACACTGGTGCTGAACTCACAGTCTTTTCGTCCAAATTATTGAAGAAACACAAAATTCCTTTGTCAGGGGTCACTAAGACAGCTTGTGGACCATCCGGAGAGAAATTCAGTCTGAAGCAAACAGCCCCAGTCACCATAGCCATTGGACCCACCGAGGTAACATGCCACCTATGGGCAGGCGACCAGATCCGCGAACCCCTGCTGGGGATGGATGTGCTGCTGTCCTTCAATGCCAGCCTCGAATTTAAAGATGGGGAAGTCTCTTTGAACCTGCGAAGGCTGAAAAGAGAGGACCTCCGGGAACATGCTGTATGGGCCAAAGGAAAGAACGACTGCGGACTGCTGGACATGGAACCTGTCAGACTGACTGGAAGACCACCTCCGTGTGTGAAGCAATATCCCATCAATCGAGCTGCCTTGGACGGACTCCGCCCAATCATCAAGGAATTAGAGGAAAGAGGAGTCATCGCCAAAACCAAGTCTGCTTCCAATGCCCCAGTCTGGCCCGTGAAAAAGGCCAACAACACCTGGAGATTGACCATTGACTATCGGGAAGCCAACAAGACTCTTGACCACATCTGCCCAATAGTGCCGGACGTGTCCACCATTTTTAACTCTTTGACACCGGAGCATAAAATGTTCACGGTGCTGGACAGCGTCAACGCCTACTGGACAATTCCCATCGCCGCAGAGTGTCAAGACTGGCTGGCCTTCTCCTTTGACGGGAGTCAATACCATTGGAAAAGACTGCCTCAGGGCCTAAGCTGTGCACCAACCATCTACCATCAGGCGCTGCGACGACACCTCACGCTTCCTGAAGCACCCAAATTGACCTCTGAGGTCATCACGTATTTGGACGACATTTTAATTGCATCTGAGACTGAAGAAGAACACGACAGAGACGTGCTGGCCTTGCTGGATTATCTGCACGCCAAAGGCCACAAAATTAGCTACGAAAAAGCACAAATGTCACAGACGGAAGTTGTGTTCCTTGGACAAAAGATATCCCCAGGCAAACGTGAAATCACCCAAGACCGAACTGCTGCAATCCGAAGGACCCCAGACCCCAAGACAGTCAAAGAACTTCGATCCTTCCTTGGGCTCTGCAATTACAACAGATCCTGGGTGGAATGTTACACTGAGATTGCTCAACCACTGAATGATTTGCTAAAAGGAAGACCAGATTCAAAGGAACAGATCCAATTCGGAGAAGAACAACGGAAAGCGTTTGAAGATTTGAAAAAGGCACTGTGTGAAGCTCCGGCTTTGGGAATCCCCAATGTCAGACGACCATTCACTCTCTATGTCAACGAGAACCGTGGCTACCTGACATCCATACTGTCACAAGAACATGGAGGCCTGATGAGACCGGTGGGCTACTATTCTGCCAAACTTGACACTACAGCCCTTGGGTTTGGACCCTGTCTGAGAGCAATACAGGCTGTATACTTAGCTATACAGCTGGTCAACAACATCGTGCTCGACCAACAACTGTTTGTCAAATGCCCACACTCAGTGAACACCTTGATGGCCGGACGAAAAGTTCCATGTGTCTCCGACAGCCGTTGGGGAAACTGGCAAGCGGTGCTTGAATCTCCAAACATAGTCATTCAGAAGGCTACAATATCCAATCCATCCACCATGCTAGCTCCCACTGACACCGACGGGACAGAAGACCACAGGTGTGAAGACCTGGTGGCTCTCTTGGAGCAAGAACACCCAGTGAAGGAGGAACCCCTCCAAAACCCAGACTTAGTTCTGTTCACTGATGGCTCCTCGCTAGTGGAGGATGGAACCCGTGGCGCTGGATGGGCTGTGACAACTGAGCACGAAGTATTGGCATCTGATTCCATGACTCCTGGCACTTCAGCCCAACAAGCCGAACTGAAAGCAATGATTGAAGCTTTGAAACTCGCAGAAGGTAAGACGGCTACTGTCTACTGTGATTCACGCTACGTGCATGGAATTACAATGGATTTTGGACTTCTGTGGAAACAACGGGGTTTTGTAACAGCTAGAGGAACACCCATCAAAAACGGAGAGCTTGTGGCTGAATTGTTGGATGCAATGCAACTACCAAAAGACCTGGCAGTCGTAAAAGTGAAAGCACACACAAGGCAAGACACCCTGGAGGCAAGAGGCAATGCATTGGCGGATGCGGCGTCAAGAACAGCCGCAAGAAAAAGAGAGGGAGGGGATAACGAAACGACTAACGAGAATGGACACGGAAATGGAAACACGGACGGATCTAACGGTAACAGGAATTTTTTTGAAAATGACAACGAGAAATGCATGATGAGAGTGACCAAGAAGATCAAGGAAACATCTGAAGAGGGAAAACGGGAAAGTTTGGCCAACATCAAAGACATGCAGAACAGCGCAAGCCGAGAAGAGAAGTGGACTTGGATTGAAAATGCGGCGAAGCTCCATGACGACAACCTGTGGAGGTTTGGAACACGAACAGTGGCTCCAGAAAGTCTTCTGCCATACCTGGCGACGCAAATTCATTCGCTTGGACACGTGGGAGTGGGAAAAATGAGGAACAGATTCATACAGGTCTGGTGGGCCCCAAAGTTCACAGCAACGGCCAGGGACATCGTCAAGCGGTGTGCCACCTGTCGGCAAAACAACCACGACAGAAAGGTCAAGCTGCCAACATTGAAAACACCTGCTCCACCAGGGCCTTTCAGAGTTCTTCAGATAGATTACATGCACATCCAAAGTGCAAAGGCTATCGCGACGTTCTGATTGTCCTGTGCAAGTTTTCTAGGTGGATCGAGGCGTTCCCTGCACGATCCGGAACTGCACTACACACTGCCAAAGTCCTCGTGAAAGACATCATTCCCCGATACGGATTGCCGGAACAGATCTGCTCAGACAACGGAACACACTTCACTGGAGCAGTCTGCGCGGAGGTGGCCCGCATGCTGAATGTGCAATGGTCCCTGAACTGCCCTTACCACCCAGAATCCTCTGGGCAGGTGGAGAGAGCCAACCGGACGCTGAAGGAACGACTGGCCAAGAAACATCAAGAAGGCATTCCTTGGGTTGACGCCTTACCAACAGTCCTGTGTAGCATGCGTGCTACAAGCAACAGGGACACAGGACTCAGCCCATTTGAGATCGTGACTGGCAGGCCTTTCTCAGCACCAGGCACGATTGATCTGAGGAAAGCCGACATCCACCTGACATCAGATGCAATGCTGAACTACTGTGTGCAATTGACAGAAGCGGTCCAGACAGCGGCTAACCAAGTGAAAGAGGCCTGGGGAGACCCCCCGGAAGGTGGGCACTCTCTAGTGCCAGGTCAGTGGGTGATGATTCACAAGCCCCAAAGGTTAGCGCTAGAAGCGAAGTACGATGGGCCGTATCAGATCTTGTTGATAACACAGTCGGCAGTAAAGGTCCAGGGCAAAACCAAATGGATACACGCGAGCCACTGCAAACTAGTTGATCCGCCGGAAACATGACACGCCGAGCAGGGTACGAATTATATCTGATTTTCCGCCCGTCTTCTTTTTAGAAATAGGGTGTAGACCAGGGAGGAAGATTCACGGAAGACTTTCATTTTGACGGTGGATTTGTTGTTTTCACGGGAGGTCAGAGGAAAAAATGAAAAGGGTAGGGACACCAGTGTAGAATCTTTCCCTGTAAAACCGAGCCTGCTTGGAGTGTTGTGCTAATTGACTCTTGGTGACACAAACTCATGCTCAGAAAGGTGATAGACTTGGACAAGTCTTACCTGTTTTTTTTATTATTGGCATTAGCCATTATCTAATTCAGGAGTGATTACATATACCTGTGAAATGTTTAATCATTATGTGCGTGCATGTTCAATACTATAACTTGATTATATATTTATTACATTTAATCATTATATGATTGTTCTCACTGCAACCATGACTATCCTCCAACTGATACTGCTCTTTACTTTCACTCCACATGTACCCATGAAGTTGCTCGAAGCCACGGACGTCATCCAGGACAGAGACTTTTGCCTTTGAACTGAACTGTTGCCTGCCGGTCTCCTTCACTTCTCCCCAAAAAGACTCTGTTTCCCAAAGGAATCCTCAACTCCATCGTTCTCTAACAGCGATCAGCTCACTGAATTCTGGTGTTGTGTGTCTCCTTTATCAACTGAAAAATGTCACCGAGAATGTTGTTTTGTTGTGCTGTTATCCTGTGTCACCTGGTTATTGTTACTGATACTCTGTATGACAGCAATCATGATGTGCACAAGGACAACACTTTTCTGAAGACGGCTCATGGGTTGGCCCAGGCCAAGCGTAAGCATTCGTGTTGGGTATGCGGGTTAATGCCATCTGCCTCTGAAGTGTATCCTTACATAGCCATCCCCTTTACCATCCCAGAGTATGTAGCGGCCTTTAACAGTACTACAAATGGTTCCCCTGATGACATCTTTCCCAATCCTCCATGGGCCAGAGGGCCCCCTACTAAGCTTAAATTGAGTTATGCCCCACGTGGTGTGATCTGTTGGGTGGCCGACAAGAGTGGACGGTCGGTGGTAGGTCAGAGCATCTGCCCATATGAAGTTCAGGTTGGACAGACTGAGGTTTCCATTGAACAGTCAGGTGAAGTGGTCCTTATTCCCCTTCCCCCGATGATGCGTGTTCCAGGTGGGACGCCAGGAAGCACGGTCGTCACTAATGCACTAGCCCCTGTGTGTGTGGACAGTATGCATATTCCTATCTTCACCCTAATTGGCAAGGCTCCTGTTATTTATCTTATGTTCCAGCTGTGAGGATTGTGGGGAGGGAACATTCATACACCCTAGGACTAAGCGGGACACTTTTGGGGGTCACAGTACTGTTGCAACCCCGACACAGAGATTCTTTGCCGCTTTAATTCCAACTTATGGCCTAACTGTGGCGCTTGATGAGATTAGAGACCAGGTACACATTGTTGATGTAGTAGCTAATGACACTGCACGCGCTCTTTCAGACATTAACCGAGAACTGTATGCAGTAAGACAGGTTGCCCTTCAGAATAGACTCTGCCTGGACGTGGTTTTGGCCAGTAAGGGAGGTGCTTGTGCTCTGATTGGACAGGAATGCTGTACTTATGTGCCTGACTCGACCGGTAATGTCTCCAATTACATCAAAGATATTTACACCCACGTGCAGCAGCTTAAGCGGGATAATGGTAGCTGGTCCCTGGGAGGTTGGTTGAGTAGCTGGGGTGGGCTCCTGTTTGCTCAGATTGTCCAGTTCATTATGCCCCTGCTCATTCCCATCTTTGTCATCTACTTAGCAATCCAAGTGGTGTTGTGTATCATTAAGCGTGCCACCACTACCAATCCAAGATTGGCCCCTGTTAGAGTACCTCCTGCCCAGCCTCGGGATGAACCGAGGATGTGAGTTTGATTCCTTTCCTTTTTAATTTCTTTTTATGTGTGAGACAATCCTCCGGAACGAAATCAGTTATTATGTTTTTCTTTTAAGACACCGGCACTTCCTCCTTTTCAAAGTGCTAGAGAAGTAATCTTGTCTTGGTTTGTCCTCTGTTCTTTAGACCACATCAGACTCCTTTTATTTGTTTTGTATGATCTATAAAAATCTGTGTTTTTTAATTGATCAAGAGGGGGGACTGTAGAAATCTGGGGTATTTCTGTATGTATTCTGATGTGTTCATCTGTGCTACTTTTGTGTTACTTTTGTGTGTAGTAGAGACGTGGAGAGGTACATGCCATTGTTTCACTCCCTAGTTCTAATCCTTAGGCGCCTGTGTGGCTGCACATAGGATTTACCATCAACAGGTCAGACTGCCATGTTCATGGCCGTAGTGATAGCATGGGCAGAATGAGATATCACCTTGTTATTCTGTTTTCAGGGCTAGTACTTTTCCTATTATTTTTGAGCTATGGCTGGTACCTTCCACGTTGGCATGATTTACGTTGATATGATTTTAGTATAACAGGCTTTGTCTCAGGTTTGGACTTCGAGACGGATCGAGGAAGCGACTCGGGGAGCATCTTATGCCAAGACGCTCAGCAGCAGCCCGCTTCTACTAACTACCACACCTGTTAGACTCTGTGCAGTTTTACTGTTTGAGACTTAGCCTGTGCTCGGTTAGTGAGTGTTGTACCATCTACAATAAATTCTTTTAATCACCGATCCTGATCCAGCCGTCAAGCTTTATTGACCATCTTCAGTACAGACATCAGAACTAAAACACAACGCAAAACGATCGTGAATCCAACAAGTCTAAACAGACTATTCCTTTGACACACTGAACAATCCGTATAACTAATTTAACCATGACAAACCAAATGACGTCTTCAGAAATGCTCTGTTTAATATGTCAAGCCATCACAATATTGACACTTGCAAAACATGTGTTCATTGCATAACAATGAACACATGTTTTGCATGTTTATACATTTTATACATTTTCTTAAATAGTTAAATATATAGATATATAGACTTTACTTTACTTTATTTCTGCATTGTTGCACTGTTGACTTACTCATTTGCACTATCACCATGACCACTATCACCATTGCACTACCACCATGACACTCATTCACACAGAGCACCTTAGAGCACCTTACCATACCTTACTATGCACAGAGAATCACAGGCTCAGTCCCTGCCTCAGTCATTGCAAGCGCCTCTGATTTATTAATCACCACTATGTGGATACTGTTTTTAGAATTGATTTAGATTAAGTGTTAGTATAATTTGTATTTTTGTAATTTGTATTTTAGTATATTTTTATATATTGTATTAAGTGTTAGTATAATGTGTATTTTAGTATATTTAGCATATTCTTTATCTTCTACTGTCTTTACTGCTTAGTTGTGTTTTTATATTATATACTTTAATTACTCTTTCTGCTGTTAAAGAATGTGTTTGTGTTGTATGTATGCTGCTGCTGAGACCTTGAATTTCCCCTGGGGATCAATAAAGTATCTATCTATCTATCTATCTATCTAACAATCATCATTATACAATAAATGAAGGGTTCAGATGCAAAAGCCTCTAAATGCCACCTATGTCAAAAATGAGATAAAGATGGTGAGGGGATGCTCTTCACATATAGTATACGCTAATCAAATAATTTAACTTCTAAACCCACTAAATACCACTATCTTCCTGGTCTGAAATATCGATTTATAGGCAAAAAACCTATAGGAGCCTGAATTTAAATGCTCATTTAAAAGAAAAGTGGTCAGACGGATTTAGAGGGTTTTGCATCTGAACTCTTCAAATATACATTGTAGTTTCAAGAATTGTAAACAAAATCAAGTCAAGCCAACATACATCTCAAACATGTGACCAAGAGACACATTTCAGAATTATCACTTTAACATAACATTTCTCAGTACAAAAACAAAAACAGTACAACTGGTTTTGAAACTGTGTACTTTTTTAAAGCCTCAAGTCATTGAGGTGTAAATCCTGCAGTGTTGGGGAAGTTACTTTTAAAAAGTAGTGTTTGCTCGTTACTCGTTACTTCTCAAAAAAGTAACCCGTTACTTTACTTAGTTACCCTCTATGGAAAGTAACTTATTACGTTACTCGTTACTTTTACGTTACTTTTATGTTGCTCGACTTTGGGCAGAACCCAATATCTGTTCCGAAATGTGTAGGCCTACATAACGTTCTACTATGGAGGACATAACAGGTATTTCTTTTGTGCTATTTATTATAAAAAAAATGCCACAAACAGAGCACTTGACAAGAAAACATTGGGCTTATAGGCTTCAACACCACCACAAGCCCTATGAAACAATATCAAATAACATAGCCTCCATACATCTTGGGCATATAGGTGAACACAAAATATATGAGGGCTTATTTTATAGCCTTATACTCTTTCAGGCGCTAGTCCTAAATTTGGTGCAAAGCTAGTGCAAATCCTATCAATAGGCTGGCAGTTGAGTTAACAAAATCAAGTGGACAAAATCAGGGCACAGTGTAGGCTACAACTAACACTCACATTCCTTCCCTTAGTTTCAACGAGTTCGAAGTAATGTCCATATTTTTGTGTGCTTGTTGTGTGATTTGTTTTGTTTTGCTTTGTTTAACCCAGGGATAGGCGTGGGCATGTGTGCAGAAAGTGCTTTGGTTTTATATTGCAGGCCCATATCACTCCACATATATATCTCTCCATCCAACAGTGCATATTGTTTTAAAATAACAAACATAAGGAAGGTAGACCCCCCCTGTGTAACAACTGGCCTTAAGTGATCAAGCAATGACCTTGTCTATAGACATCCTACGTTTTTGAGTCTTGTTACCAATACACAAAACTACGGCTGTCAATATATAAATATGTCAAATATAAGGAATGAACATACATCATCAGTAGTCAGTGCAATATGTTTCACATTGATGTGGAAAAGTACCCTAAGGACTGTTCAGCAGCTGACAACACGGAGCCTAATAAAAGATGTACTGCCTGTCAGCGCATTTCTGATAACCAAAGGTCAGAGAAGCCCAGTGCTCTTACTGAAGTCTTGGGAAATTGCCTTATTTTCAGTGTACGTACAGTAACTCAAACAGTATCATACACTTCATACAAAGGCATGTGAATAAATAGTTGCAATTTAAATCAAAATGTAAAATCTCACATTTCACAATATACTGTTCAATAAATTAAATAAATTGTTGCACATGTAAAGACATAAAAAAAACAAATAAAAAACTAGTATATAATAAATAATATTGAAGACTACACGCATCCCTACACCTCTAGCGCATAAGACTTTGATCGTCTCCGACAGACTCTCAAGAACACGAGCCAGTATAGAGAAACCATCAGGCTCCAGTAGCATATATACGCTATTGATCCAAAGACCACAAATTTCAACTCCTCTTGTTTTTTCTCTGTCCTCCAATTCTGCTGTGTTTCCCTGTAGATGGTGTAGCCCAGTCCTCCCAACAAAACGGCCGCCCATACAGACAGAGGTAGAAGGGGTATGTAGTTGCCCACAATCTTGCGTCGCCCTGATGTACCCCAGCTGCTTTTGTTCATTGTGATGATGGCAAAGTACTTGGCAGGAAGGAGACTGGTCATGTAAAGAGCGGAGTACAGTGACATGAATACCATCAGAAAGCTCCTGCGCAATAGACAAGCATAGGCTGCTTTGACCAGACCGATGAGCTGAATGCAGCAAAGGACCCAGATGATGTCCCACAAGGAGCCCGTCCAGAAGAGCTTGATGATGGTGGCTGTGACGAAGAAGGGGAAGATTCCAGCTACGATGGACTCATAGGTCATCCAGAGATGATGCTTGTGCCACCACATGGCGTTGAACAACCACTCCCGGAAATAGGACTTTGTCCAGCGGGTCTGCTGGTTTAACCACCGTAAGAACTGTGCAGGAGTCTCGGTGTAACACTTTGATCGAGCTGTGTATCTGGGGAAAATGACATGCTCGCTATCAATACAACACTTCAGCGAAATATCTATTTGTGAGACTGTCTTGAGCTTGACAAAGGCTTTTGATCAGATGTGTAAAGAAGAAAGAATGAATAAAAGCTCAATAAAGTAGACTTAAGTAGACTTGTAAATGTTAATCTGCGGACACAACCCAAAAAGTCTGTGCTAGTGCTCAGTATTTCAGTGTAGGGAGGTTAGTCACTACTGTGTGTAGGGAGGATACTCACTTTGTGGCATAGCCCATGCTCAGCATGCGGTTTGTGAGGTGACGATCATCCCCAAAAGTGCAGTGAGTCCCAAGAAACTTCTGGTTGTACCACGACTCCAAGAACTGCTGCAAGAGGTCGTTACGGTAAAGGCCTGCATTGATGAAGCAAAAACAAACACCTGCGAGTTAAAGTCTCTCTTTTATAATTTAAAAAAGTGGATAAAAAAGGAACATGACTGAGACAAAATGAGTATGCAAAAAACTGAGCATACAAAATGAGTGTACAAAAACATAAATAAATAACAAAAATGAAAACATATGGATATTCTTCTTCCTATGTTTCTCTTACCAAGGGGGCCACTGATGCAAGAGACACAGTTAAAGAAGGACTGGCAGGAGCGCTCGATGTTGAACGCCATCCAGTATCTCAGGCTGCTCATGAAGCTGATGTACGAGTCCTTCTCGTTGAGGATCATCACGTCTCCCCCTACTGCCCCGTACTTCTCGTTGCTCTCCAGCACCTTCACAAGCTCACAGGTGGCCAACGGGTCCAGCTTTGTGTCAGAGTCACACACCTGTGTGTGTATAAGCGCATAGAAAGAGAGAGAGATGGAGACAGGGAGAAAAGTAAAAGGCAATGTTTTTAGTATAGTGTTACAGTAATCCAGTTCTTTACATTACATTATTCATCATTTATCTGTCACTCTTGTCCAAAGCAACTTAACCCTTAAAGGTGTAGGTTTTTGAACGTTCTAAGTTCCGCAACAATTGAAGGTTCTAAAATTCTATGTTGAATTCAATGAACCCAGATATTCTTTAGAACGTTCATTTCTCAACATTCCCTTAAGGGTTAAAGTGAACTAACCCCTGTCCCCAGTCCCCCTTGTGTTACATTTGGAAAGCCACATCCCTGACCACTAGACCTGCCTGACTCCTACTCTCACCTGTATGTAGTCCACGGAGGGTCCCAGGGCCTTGAATGCGGTGTACATCACCTCCCGTTTGCCTCCCCACTTCTGCATGATGCAGACACAGCGCTTGGTCTGGATGAGCTCCTCCACCTCTCTCCGCTGGGGGTCTTCCTCCCAGAGTCCATCACCAGTGTCCAGCTCCAGGCTGCCCGCGCTGCTGCCCGCGCTGCTGGCCCTAGTGGGGTTCCATGTGTGGTAGTTGTTCTGCCACACATAGCACCCTGGGTCCTGGTCGGCAAAGACCTCTTTAAACATCTCCATCATGTAGAGGTCGTCCTCGGAGTTGCCGTCCACCACCATGATGATTTGCATCAGGTGCGATGGGTACACGAGTGCTCGTACTGAGTTCAGGCACTCGCGCAGGTACTCTGGGTCCTCCTGGTAGGCCGAGATGGTGAAGCCCACAGTCTTTGTGTAGGAGCAAGGCTTGCGTCTGAGAGTCATCCGCCGGTGCTCAATGAAGGCAAACAGACTCTGGATCAGCACATGGATGCTGAGAAGCAAGCCGTAGAAGCCAAAAGAAATGATGCCGTAAGGGGACGTGGCAATGGGGAACCCTGCTACGTAAGCCCATATCATCACCCCTAGTACCACCAAAGCGAAGAGGAAGGTCAGTATTGCACGCACTAATGTGCCAACTTTTCTGAGCAAAGGTTTCAGCTTCATATTTACACCTGGAAAAAAAACCAAGTTGTATTGTAAAAAAGAATGAAATTCAAATTGACAGAGAGATATTACAATACACAGTGGGTATATCTCGTTATCTTCATTTACCAGGATTTCGCTTACATCACAAGAAACCACATGAAATTATCAGATACAGAAACCACGTGAAATGACCATAAGAAATCGCGTGAAATTATCACAGGTTCAGTTACAGTAGGTCTAAGTCATGATCTAATGGAGACAAAATTGCTGACAAAATAATGATTCCCATTAAATATAAGTTAATAACAGTTAACTTCTAGCCTAATTTATACCTGTATCACAAATTAGTAAACAGAGGCTACCCACTAAATCATTTTGGAATTTAAGTATCAGGTATTCATGCAGCCTACTTTAAATTGGAACATCGTTTACAGTAGAAGGCTAACGGTAGAACCCGTGCTATTTTGCTTGACATTACGAAAAAAATTAAAAAATATATATAGGCAAGTGTCTTACCCCTCCGTTGGTAATACCCTCAGAAAACTTAAATCGCTCCCCTTAGTTCACCCCCTTAGCCTACTTGTAGTGACAACCACATGTGCAACGGTGCATTTATACAGCTTAAGCTAAAAGAAACACGCCCAAACATCTTATTTCCAGCCCTAAATGAGTTGTCCCATTCAGAAGACAGAACACCACTACGCTCCCTCCCTTAACAGTAAATAACGCATGGGATTGTGTCAAACGTGGACTTTGACGTCATTAATACATATTTTAAAACCGTTCCTTGGAAGAACCAATATCGACATGAGATAATTAGGCTAGCTAATTTTCAAATAAATAATTTTTAAAAAGTAAATGTGTTTACATTCATTATTACAATACAATTACATTAGCCTACAAAACTTTCAGACATCCAAGTAGTATAATGAACATACTGCTTATTGAATGGTGGAATGAATTCGACCTGATGGTTCTGAGTGTATTTTTGGATCCTTAATGTGTTTGTGTGTGTGTGTGGGTGGCGGTGGTGTGTGTGTGTGTGTGTGGGGGGTCACATTTAAGAAAGGGGCAGAGTCAGTTCTTCAGATTTACCTCAGCAATATGTGTCAAATGTGCCTACAATTGTTTCAGTTTAACTCTCCATTAATTTGCCTCTCATTTACTTGTCACTAACATTTCCAGCAAAGATCAGGGATGTAGTGGAGGCTAAACGCAAACGCAGTTTATCCCCCTCTGAAATTTCAGAAATGATTTATCCACCTATTATTAGAGTTTATCCATCTCTCAAAAGAGTTTATTCACCAATTACAACTTTTAACATTCAAAAATCACATTATCCATATTCATAATACAGTATGTACACTCAACACTCTAGGAACCATTTAATACCACTGGTATTGTTATAAACATTGAACAATAACCTCCACCATGATCAGACATGTTCTGAATGCCTTTTTTTTTTATTTATCTGATACCGCATGACGCAGTCCACCTCACCGAGATCACAGAATTCATAGTTTACCTCTTATTTTACCACTACATTCCTGACAAAGATGTTGGGATTTATTGGAACATAGGTGAACATATGTACAGTAGGCCAAATACTGTTACCTTACTTATGTTGAGAGGCAGTAGCAGCAAAAACTGTCCTGTCCTATTAGTAGTGTCTCGTGACGCCCAGCCACTGTCCCGAGCACTGTAAAAATGTAATTTGCTGAATTTACTTAAAACAAGTCAGGAAACTGATTGCCTCGAAATTTACAAGTAAAGTACATCATTCATTTTAAGTTGTTAAAGCTGAAAAGAACTGTGTTTAGATAACTTGTGTTGCAGTAACACTTACACAACACTTTAGACGTTTATTTTTCTTCTCTTCTTTTTCTTTATTTCCTTATTTATTTACGCATTGCACAGCCATGCAGACAGTATAATTGTATGTGACAAACAATTTTAATTGAATTGAGTATAGTTAACTCAAAATCCTTCATTAGTTTGACTATAAAATGTTCAGACAACTTCAATATGGTTATGGTATTTAGCAGACACTTTTGTCCAAATATCTGAGTTACGTTCAGTAAGAAGCACTCATTAGCACAAATTATCCTTACAAGGCTCCTTACAAGGCTCCTTACAAGTGTTCACATTACTAGGCTGTTCCCAGAATGCCCAGTCCACACATTCTTAAAAAGATATCAATCCTTAACACATAACAAAGTGACAAACTGTTGTTGTCATGTCTGTTGTTGTAATTATTTGTTGGTGCCACAAACCATCAAGTAGATGACCATCCACAACACATTAATACTGTGCATAGATCTTAAAGAATTGATTATGCCGAAGACTCCGGCAAACCCTACTCATATTTTTCAGTAAATGTTACTTAAGGCTGATGAGTTGAATTACTTTCCTCACCAGAAAGTTGTGTTAACTAAGTGTAGCCTAGGAGAGTCAACAAATTAGGAAGAAACCAGTAAAGTTATTTTGACAGCCTTACTAATTATATTAAGTAAGGTTAGCAACAGTATGACTGCCCTGTCCAGTTAGTAGTGTCCTGACAGTGACAGGACAGTGTCTCGATGTCTCAGGACAGTGGCTGGATGTCATGGGACACTAACAGGGTGTCACAGGATAGTGGCTGGGTGTCACAGGACAGTGGCTGGGTGTCTCGGGACACTACTAACAGGACAGGACAGTTTTTGCTCCTAGTCTACTGCTTATATTTCAGAGGTGAATTTCCTGCCTAGCTGCTGATCTTGTTATCTTAATTACAAGAAAAGTAAATAAATAAAAACAAATAAATCTTAGGGTATAATATTTAATCTATATTAAATTATTATATAATTAATATTTATATATATAAGCAATGTGTTCAAACCTTGAATGAAGGGAGAGGCTGACCACTCATCGTCTTTTTCAGTCCAACACAAAAGTAACAGAGTTCTTACACCCTCTATTGGCAAGAGATAGCTATTGCAATTTTCATGTACTGTGTAACTGTGCAAATGTTACTAGTGTCCAAAGCTGTTTTTTTTTAGGTACAGTGAGCATATGTTGTATAGCCTATATGGAGGTTTTTTAATTTATTTATTTTTATGATTTCTTATTTTTTTATTTATTATTTTATTTTTTTATTTTTTTTAAGAACATCAAGTCAGATATGAGTCTATGACCTTGGCATTTGTAGACAGTTGTTTTGTGTAGTGCCTCCATACATTGCGGCAATCAACAGCAAATATGGATTAAGAAAAAGTTAAAATGTTAAAACTGAATGTTAAAACTTATTTCATTCTTTATGAATGTTTTGAATTGCTAACATACAAGCTCATGAATTTACTTTCCCTGTTTCTCATTGTTTTGCGTCATAGACCTCTCTTCTCAATAAATCATGAATTGCGATTCATAAAAAAAGTAACATAAATTTTAACCTCTGTTTTTTTTCCTTTTCAAAACATCTTTTACAATTGTTCAGTGGTGCCCCTCATTTAGAGTATGATGAAAATTAGCTGTTACTGTCATTTTATTTCTGCTACCGTTGTTACTTATCACATGGGCAATCACCTATGCAGTATAAAGAGGAAAAAACGCACGCACATCCCGATCTAATCCTGGGTGCTGGACAAAACACTTACGATGAGAGAGAGGGGAAAAAAAGTCGGCAACACCAGTATATGCTCCCAAGTTATAGTTTAATTACCGTGACGTTTCGGGCCCACTCAAGCCCTTCATCAGACGTGAGTCAACAATCCAAAGACACCCATATATGTACAATTAAGTGATCACATGATCACACAGTGGTGTTACACAGGCAAGTAATTATCCAATCACAGCAATAGCCAATACATATTCAGTAATGCAGTACATACATACATCCATACATATATCTACATTTTCCAGAAACACCTACATACACTATATACAAAAATTACAGGAATCCAACAACTACAAAAAACATGACCTCATTCTCTGTCCACAGGATACACAACGGTCAGATGTCAAAACAGACTGTGCAAAATTGTGCAAAATAGTGCAAATTGTGCAAATTGGCATCCATTATCAAAATGTGCAAATTGGCATGTCGGCATTAAACACATGTTCACTTATAGTAGCTGTCCATAGAATAAGCAAGTATACACAAACCCCATATCACAAGTCACCAGCTCGAGGTCATACAAATAGTCTGTGCAAAATTGTGCAAAATTGGCGTCTCTCACCACATTGTGCAAATTAGCATCTCTCATCAGGACTCATCTCATGTTCACTTACAGTACATATCCATAAAAATGTGCAAAATGGCGGGTCTTTATCACATTGTGCAAGTTCACGTCTGTATCAGAACTCATGTCATGTTCACTGATAGTACATATCCATAGAACAAGTATGTCTCCACATCTCATATGTCGAACAACAGCCAGCGGTAAGTATACATAAGCCAGATATCAAAGAACAGTCTGTGCAAAGTTGTGCAGCATGGCATATATTATCACATTGTGCAAATTCGCGTCTCTTGTCAGGACTGTGCAACATGGGGCCCATGCTACAGGAAAGGCCTAAGATCGAAGTCCTCATTGAGGCCGCGTGGTGACCGTGTGTCTAATGTATATATCCAATATGCCTCCCTCTTAAGAAGTAATGCATTAACATCCGGGGAGGGGATGTTAATGCATTACTTCTTAAGAGGGAGGCATATTGGATATATACATTAGACACACGGTCACCACGCGGCCTCAATGAGGACTTCGATCTTAGGCCTTTCCTGTAGCATGGGCCCCATGTTGCACAGTCCTGACAAGAGACGCGAATTTGCACAATGTGATAATATATGCCATGCTGCACAACTTTGCACAGACTGTTCTTTGATATCTGGCTTATGTATACTTACCGCTGGCTGTTGTTCGACATATGAGATGTGGAGACATACTTGTTCTATGGATATGTACTATCAGTGAACATGACATGAGTTCTGATACAGACGTGAACTTGCACAATGTGATAAAGACCCGCCATTTTGCACATTTTTATGGATATGTACTGTAAGTGAACATGAGATGAGTCCTGATGAGAGATGCTAATTTGCACAATGTGGTGAGAGACGCCAATTTTGCACAATTTTGCACAGACTATTTGTATGACCTCGAGCTGGTGACTTGTGATATGGGGTTTGTGTATACTTGCTTATTCTATGGACAGCTACTATAAGTGAACATGTGTTTAATGCCGACATGCCAATTTGCACATTTTGATAATGGATGCCAATTTGCACAATTTGCACTATTTTGCACAATTTTGCACAGTCTGTTTTGACATCTGACCGTTGTGTATCCTGTGGACAGAGAATGAGGTCATGTTTTTTGTAGTTGTTGGATTCCTGTAATTTTTGTATATAGTGTATGTAGGTGTTTCTGGAAAATGTAGATATATGTATGGATGTATGTATGTACTGCATTACTGAATATGTATTGGCTATTGCTGTGATTGGATAATTACTTGCCTGTGTAACACCACTGTGTGATCATGTGATCACTTAATTGTACATATATGGGTGTCTTTGGATTGTTGACTCACGTCTGATGAAGGGCTTGAGTGGGCCCGAAACGTCACGGTAATTAAACTATAACTTGGGAGCATATACTGGTGTTGCCGACTTTTTTTCCCCTCTCTCCAATCACCTATGCAGCACATCACTCCAAAACCACTGCTTATGCCCAGTGCAGAAAAAGAAAAGACAGGTTTGTGTTCATGTGCAATTAATTGTCTGTGTGGTGCAGAGCAGCGGAGAGCACGGTCAATCAGACACTGAGTGGCTTCATTTGATTTATTGTATTTATGGCCATTCACTGTCCTCTCATCTAAGGTCCATCTGCGGCGCTTAGCCGGAGGCCATGGTCTCCTTGATCCAGGAGATGTAGTTGCAGACCTTGGCGTAGACACCAGGCTTGTTCCTCATGGCGCAGCCTTTACCCCAGGACACAACACCCTGCACCTCACCATTGCACACCAAAGGGCCTCCTGAATCACCCTATAAGACAAGAGAGAGGTGAGAGAGAGAAAGAAAGTGTTCTTGTAAATATAAAAACAGGGAAATTGAAACAACAATTGAACAATTGAAATCAAGCCTCCCAGATTTATCAACAATCACATTTGTCATCTTCACACACACATTTGAATACATTTGTTGAATTTTATAAGGCAAATGCGTACTCTACCATGACCGTCAGTGGTAAATAAAGAAAAAAAGAGGTGTTCATTTCTGTGCTCTCAATCATAATTGTTACAGTTGTGATAACAGTTTTATTCACCACAAGATTACTTTTCACCCCTCAGTTTCTGTATTTACGCTCTCGAATCCTGAATCGGCGCTCGTTTTCATTCTTAATGCGCTCGCATAATAAAGGCAGCTATCTGACTCCATAGTTCCATGGCCTTATCTCAGGACAACAACATCAACATCACAGGATTAGGTGAGCTGTACCTGGCACGAATCCTTGCCCCCCTCCATGAAGCCAGCACACATCATATTGGAGGTGACCTGGAAAGGATAGGCATCGTTCCAGCAGGTGTCGTCGTCAATGATGGGGATCTCCAGACACTGCAGCTTATCAGGGTACCTCGCTGCAGCAGGGACAGAGCAGGGATTGTGTTTTACAAAACCAAGTGGGAGGGAAGGGGCCAATCGAGGCACATTTATCAAGTGGTGGGCGCACTACTACTCCCGTGGACTCGAGAAAGCTTGATTACCATGTCTGAATGAACTCAAGCTGTGAACACATTATTTCATCAGCGAGAGCTGGCAGCTGTCTCTTGGGGATATGAGAGCCTGCCATTTCACTGAAAACTAAGCGGCATATGTGTCAAAGTGCTACAGAAAGGCTGTCTATCAGACACACACACTGACACATACACACGCTCTCTCTCTCTCTCTCTCTGTATTTCTTGATCTTTCTCACACAGAGAGAAATGCACACACATACATTCATAATGCACATTCTCCACAGCTCCCTCTTTTGTGCTCTCTTTGCCTTAATGTCAATCTCCATTACCCTCTCATTCACATTTATATACACTAAACACTCCCTCTCTCTCTCTCTAATCTTTCTCACTCTCTTACTCTGTCTCTCTTACACTCTCATTCATACAGACGCAGACACTTAGGCATGCAAGTGGCACACCCTCATGCCTAGACACCCTCAAGATAGACCCCTCCCTCCCTACATGCTCTCTCTTGCTCTCTCCCTCCCTACATGCTCTCTCATGCACACACACACACACACACACACACACACACACACACACGTCATATACTCACAGCCTTGGTTGCTGTCGCGGATGTTGCCCCAGCCTGAGACGCGGCACATGGTTCCGGCGGGAGCACAGTCGCTGGGCAGGGCCATGGTCTGCACGTACTGGTTGATGACTGCCGGCTGACTCAGCTTGATCAGCATGACGTCGTTGTCCACGGTGCGGGGGTTGTACTCGGGGTGGCGGATGGACTTGGCCGACATGATGTGCTGCTCTGTGCCCTCGGGCTCCCGGATGTGGTGCTCGCCCAGGCGCACCTCGGTGGGAGACCTGCGGGGTGACAAGCATCATGCGTATAGTGACAGGTAGACTACACACCGTTTTTTACAGGTACACAGAGCTGAGCTGCACCAAAGCTGAGCTGAGTGCTTAGAATCTGCTGGTGTTGCAGTCAAGGTGACGCAAACATTGCACCTTTGCACATTTTTGCTCCTTTTGCCCACTTGTCTGTATAAAAATATAAAGATGGCCCCAGCTGTGGCGCGACTGGCTGGGGCACCTGCACCGTGCGCCGGCGACCCGGGTTTGATTCCCGCCCCGTGGTCTTTTCCGGATCCCACCCCGACTCTCTCTCCCATTCATTTCCTGTCATTCTCCACTATCCTATCCGCAATAAAGGCATAAAAGTACAAAAAAATATACAGGTATATAAAGATGGTTTGAATCCAGACTTGTCTTATTCTCTGGCCCTCTGTGTGAGTCCTTATAGATTTACTTTATTATCGTAGCATTATGATCTCAATTGTTTCTGTAAAGATTCAGTGTTCAGAACATTGTTTACAGAAACAATTAAGATTATAATGCTACAATAATAATATAAAATCTATCTTAGCAAGAGTGACATCTAGTCTGACCTGACATCAGAAATGTTGTCCCGTTTGTGTATGTCCCCAAATTATGTCCCATTCTAAAAGTGTTTTTTGTTTGTTTGTTTCCCAGAGTATGTTCTATTTGTTTTCATTGATTTTACATAATGGAGTTGACATCAAGTTTTAATCCTGTTCTCATCTACTCAGCCACATATATGTAAGCTCAAGCTCCCTCACTGGCACTCTGCTAGGGCACTCACGATTGGTAGCAGTGGGCTGCCGAGAGGACCCACTCGCTGGAGAGGAGGGTCCCGCCACAGTAGTTGTACCCGTCGTACAGAGAAACTTGCCAGGGCACTGAGTTCTTCACACACTCATAGCCTCCGACTATTTTGTCATCTTCTACCTCCCAGGCAGATACTTTACAGAAAGGGAAAAAATAAACAAAACTGGAAGGTATGCAATGAAACATATGGTACTGTATATACAGTCACAGAGGCACCTCTTCAGGAAGTCTTAACCCACAGGGCCTCAACGCTTTGATGTTGCATGCAATGATTGATTACGCCTGTGACTCAAAGTGCCCCAAAACCAAACATATAGAATCCCATGTCACATTTAGCACACACAATAAATCTTTTAAGAGCATTAGTTGCATGATGTATTCTTCCAAAAATGCTTAACTTATTGGATTATAAGAGCTTGTGTTATTATGTTAAGAAAAAAATCGTATAAAATTTACCTGCCACTGCCAAGAAAGACACGAGAAAATACAGCTTCATGTTTACCCTCACGTCCCTGCTGACCCCACCTGTTATATATCCACCACTGTGTTGGTTATCTTGGTCAGCTCAAGGCCCCATCTTATCTGAATTCGACACTGAAAAGACCAACTAAATGTAGCAACCAGTGTTGAGAAGGTTAAAGTGAATTCCACTACAGATTACAGAATACATACCCTAAAATGTCATTTGTAACATTTTGCGATAGATTACTTAAAGTAAGTAATTTTTAATACTTTGGATTACATCAGCATTGTATAATATTTTGTTAGCAGTGGATGAAACAGTTATGAGAGATTATGTGAAGTTGTAAGACCCATAGTGTCAACAACAATCCACAACCTGCTTTACAGTAAGGATGGTTTGATATATATATATATTTATATGGTATAAGCCTATGTGCTATGAAACACTGTAAAGGTCATTGTGTCGAAGCACCTACAACAGAGGCATTTTGACTACACATAGGCTAAAAGGCTACCAAATGTCAAAGTATACACAGATTTTGTAAGATTTTATAAATTTCAACAGCACAAGGGTAGTTACATGCCTTTTTGCAGAACACTCAAGAAACGAGAACCAATATCAGCCTAAAACATGCTGGCTGGATAGGCTCTATTGGCCTACAAGAAAGCTAACTTTACATTCTACATTCCTAGAGAGTTTTTTAATTTAGGTTATCAGTATAGAAAGGGAAAGGAGCCACCAGAGACATAGGCACAGTATAGTATATATACTCTTTTGATCCCTATATAAGTATAGTATAGTAAATATACTCTTTTGATCCCTATATAAGTATAGTATAGTATATATACTCTTTTGATCCCTATATAAGTATAGTATAGTAAATATACTCTTTTGATCCCTATATAAGTATAGTATAGTATATATACTCTTTTGATCCCTATATAAGTATAAGTATATAAGTAAATATACTCTTTTGATCCCTATATAAGTATAGTATAGTATATATACTCTTTTGATCCCTATATAAGTATAAGTATATAAGTAAATATACTCTTTTGATCCCTATATAAGTATAGTATAGTATATATACTCTTTTGATCCCTATATAAGTATAAGTATATAAGTATATATACTCTTTTGATCCCTATATAAGTATAAGTATATAAGTAAATATACTCTTTTGATCCCTATATAAGTATAAGTATATAAGTAAATATACTCTTTTGATCCCTATATAAGTATAAGTATATAAGTAAATATACTCTTTTGATCCCTATATAAGTATAGTATAGTATATATACTCTTTTGATCCCTATATAAGTATAGTATAGTATATATACTCTTTTGATCCCTATATAAGTATAAGTATATAAGTAAATATACTCTTTTGATCCCTATATAAGTATAGTATAGTATATATACTCTTTTGATCCCTATATAAGTATAGTATAGTATATATACTCTTTTGATCCCTATATAAGTATAGTATAGTATATATACTCTTTTGATCCCTATATAAGTATAAGTATATAAGTATATATACTCTTTTGATCCCTATATAAGTATAGTATAGTATATATACTCTTTTGATCCCTATATAAGTATAAGTATATAAGTATATATACTCTTTTGATCCCTATATAAGTATAGTATAGTATATATACTCTTTTGATCCCTATATAAGTATAGTATAGTATATATACTCTTTTGATCCCATGAGGGAAATTTGGTCTCTGCATATATCCCAATCCGTGAATTAGTGAAACACACTCAGCACACAGTGAACACACAGTGAGATGAAGCACACACTAATCCTGGCGCAGTGAGCTGCCTGCAACAACAGCAGCATTTGGGGAGCAGTGAGGGGTTTTTGTGCCTTGCTCAAGGGCACTTCAGCCGTGCCTACTGGTTGGGATTTGAACCAGCATCCCTCCGGTTACAAGTACGAAGTGCTAACCAGTAGGCCACGGCTGCCCCAATATGGCTGCCCAGGCAGGCAAATATTTGAATTTCAGTGGAAAGCCTCATCCTACATGTTATACTCATATTTTGTATTTTAAATATGTAATCCGGAATACATGTGTACTTTTTCACAAAATCCCTGTCACTATTTTAAGGTATCATATCATCTTCATTAATCATAACAAACTTCAGACAAACATTATTATAATTAACAAAACAATTAGGTAAGGAAACAAGACTCCCATATTGTGAAATACATGTTACAGTATATGGGGTGGTATGCATGAGTTATCTTTGTTTCAATCTTCAATCAGTCATATCTTTGTTATCTTTCTAGATTTATCTTTGTTTTAAATCATGTCTGAAAGCATGAAATTGTAGAATCTATAATCATTCAGGACTGATTTAGTGCTCAGAGCATGTGTTGATCTCCTTTTTTCTATTTCAACGTGTACCTTTTTAATCGCTTCAGCACATTCTGTGCTCCCATGCCAAATATAGATCTCGTCTTTATCAGAAACCTTCATAGCCCTACTCAACAGGTTTAGATGTCCCTAGGCCCTGTAACAGATATAAAACATTAAGGCCACTTTAGATCTTAATGTTATAATACTATCAAAATTATAAACCAGCATTATCATTGGTGCATTCATGAAATGTTTGAGAAGTAATCCAAAAATAAACAGACATGCTTAATCTTTGTAATTATATAATCATAATGTTAATAATCATTATTTACATACATTTTGAGAGGAAACTGCTTATTTCATATTTAAAACCTAATTTCATTTAAGCTTTGCAACGTAACCTGCCCAGTGAGCCAGTGTCTCTTTCATGGCTCCTGTTTTTCATCTGGTAGTATTAAATCACAAGGGAACAATCGCACAGTGTGGACTAGGACCACCCAGTTTGCCAGCTGGGCCTCCTGTTTGCTAACTCGTGCCTTTTTCATTTACTTCAGAGGAGTGGTGGTACTAGAAGACTAGAACATATTATATTTGCAATACACATACATGCAGAAAAGGTTTAGACCACTTTACTGTGTTGAACCTATTTCTGTTCCTGGGAGTTCAGGTAACCTGTCTCCCACAGAGACAAAAAAGAGAAGAAAAATAAATTAGGTAAATATTTGTACAAACTTTGGAACAGCTGGAGGATATATACCATGATATGTTAAAAAAAAAAAAAAAAAAACATTTCCAGGTCATTGACAAAGCATCTGATAAGAGCCATGAATGAGTAATATGCATCAATCTGGCTCTCTTTCAGGTTCACTGTGAAGTTCACTTTCAGTGGTCTGTGGAACACAAACACTGACACAAGCGTAATACACATAATACACACCGTTTACTATTTATTTTCATAACAACTGAGATTGAAATCGGTTGACACAGTTGCAAGAGCCGAATGAAAAAGCATAAAATACCCGCAAGGGTGTATTGTGGAAACAACAAGGATGTAAGGCTGACTTCAGGCACACTTTCATTGAGACAAGGAAACAGGAGACAAGGCCTTTATTTAAGTATAGGGGCATAATACGAGTGAAAACGCCACCCAGTTCCCACCCTCTGGGCGTGGTTTTGGGGAGAATACCTGAATGAGTTGGGTGTATAGAGTAAAATGTGGTCACATGGTCCGATTACACCGGCATATGGGGATGTACACATTAGTCTCTTGCTGAAAGCATACATGTTAAATACACTAACCATGTACAGAGAAAGAAAACAATACAACAACAACAACATTACAATTACATTAAGAAATGTATATATTGTAGCCTGGCTAGCGCCACCACTTCTCAATGAGACGTGGTCTGGGAACCAAACGTTAATTTTCTCGTATTTGAAAAAAATGCCTAGATCCGTTTATTGGGTGCCACGGATGTCTATCAAATGCGTATGTGCATAGCTCATCATTGTCTTGCTTTCCCCCTTGTTCTGTGATTGGTCCCCTATCTCAGGCGAAAATTTGCTCCATGGTCTCCAGGCTGCCTTAGCAGCGTGAATCAAATCGCGTGCAAGGCAGCATGGGAACACCCAGGCTATATATATATTGTAGAAAAGGTCTGAAATCAATTTCTTTATTTAGACCTGGATATATCCAGGTTGAACTTCAAGAGCACCTTAATGTACCTGGAGTCTTCTACCTTCATGAACTGAGCATTCACTTTTCCTTCCCTTTCAATCTTTCTTTGTGACCCGCAATGAATAATGGAACAATTACCATTAATGTACTGAATGTACATATATATTGTTTATATATATATCAAGTCAAGTCACTTTTATTTATATAGCGCATTTTTTGTATGCACAGAGTGTATGTACATATACAATGAACAAAGGGTTCACTATATACTGTTAATTGGAAATAAAGTGAAACTGTCAGTCTCTGTTCTTACTGTATACATTCTAAAGTGAAAAACTAAAACTACAAACCCCACACTGCCAACAGAGGGCAGTAATGTCTTTTGTGTGCTGTGCACAACCCCTCAGACCTAGCACTCCTCTCATTTAGCCCCAGGATCTATAATTAAACACGAGTGCCACTACTCCCATTTTATGTGTAATTTTCAGTGTTGATTTTGTAGCCCATAATTTGCAATGAGACTGCAATGACAACAATCCTAACTATGAGAGGTTTTTGTCTGATTCACGAGATCCACATACAAAATTACCTTGCACAGAATGCATTGTAGGGCCTAGTTGAATGCATTTATCTTAAGTCTTTAATGCACAAAGATATTCAGAGCAACAATCCAGAGTATGTGTGTGTGTGTGTGTGTGTGTGTGTGTTTGGGCACTGTGAATCAACATGTGGTTGTCTGTGCTGTCTATACTGTTTGTACCTCTTGAACTTGGATAAAAGCAATTTCGTTCTGCTGTACACTCCTTGTTGTATGGTCTCTGAATGACAATAAAGTTCACTTTGACTTTGACTTTTACTTTGTTTTCTGAGCATGCCTCTGTATACTGCACTTATATGTGCCTGAATATTTATTATTTTTCCAAAACGGTTTGCCCCAAAGAGGAACTGTATATGGTAGGAGCAGGCTTCACTCAGTCTCTTATGTTACTTTTTAGAGTGCTTGGCCACACTTAAATGTTAACTCAGAAAGAAAAGGCCGCACTTTGCACTTTGTTGCACACGATTTAGTGCAATAAAACACAAATATATGCAAAGTGCGGCCTTTTTTCTTTCCAAAGAAGAATTGCTCACATTGCACAACTGCATAATGTTAAAACTTAACTTTGTGAACTCAAAAACAAAGTGGGCCTCACAGCTCTTCCTCTTCCTGTACATTATGCAAGAATCTCTGTGACAGTGCTAAATCTGTCTTTTTGAATAGTCCTTTGTCATGCTGAAATGACCATGTTCATCTGTCCAGTTGTAGTGGGGCCAAACAGTTCCACACCATCCACAATATAGACTGAATTTATTGCAGCCCTTAAATACAGATCTTTTTTTTATTTTTATGATATTCAGAGACCAAAATAGCCAGAAGGCAGAACTCATACTCAATTGTACAACAGTGAAGTTAACTATTATAACTACTTCCTGTAGAGGAATGATGAACTTACTGCCCCTTGCTGAAAAAAAGAGAACTTTCATACCTAACGCAAAACCAAAGATTCTAGAGCGCTATGCGCTCTGGTGTTCAGTTTTACTATTTAACGTCCCGTTAAATGTGCCGTCAAAGCAAACAGTCACATGTCAGAGAGTGCTCGTCGACGCAGTAAAGAGCCAAGGTGTTTATCAGACCCAGACATGAAAACATTCAAATGTTAGGGTGCATGGAGCCAACCCTATGATTATGCATGCTTAAGGTTTAAATATAACGCTATCCCATGCAGCGTGGGCAACTTCTCCTCTCCTCCATTTCCTTGTACTTTCTATGTGTGTTGCAGGGTGATAGTAGTATGACTAACCATGACTCTCTGGGTATGGCAAGTAAGGCTCACTTCAGTTGTGGGGTCGGTTTATTTTGTGCTGTTGTGCAGTTAATGAAGGCCCATAATAAGTTGTTTTTCTCCAAAATGTGCATGCCTAATTTCCCCTCCGAAGCCAAGTATAAATAACAGTATTAGCACACTATCTCTCAACTTATTTTTCAAAACCGCATCATATGTTCACAACCATTTCAGACTTATATAACTTATGATAACATTTATCATAAGGCCAGAACTTTGTTATCCTTCAAAATTTTATTTGAAATTTGAAATTTGTCTGTAAATCCTCATCACTTACATCTGGAGCCATATCCCATATATTTTTTAAACTGTGAAGACCATCTACTGTACATGTACATGCTTATATGTGTTTCATTCACTATTATGTGTATTATTGTGGAAAAGGTTGAAAGTATCATATCACTAGACACTGTAATTTGACATAGCTGTGGCTCTTGGTGGCTTTGCATCAATGAAGATGTATTTTGTTGAGAACCACTGCACCACTGTGACTAACTGTGACAGCAAATAACGGTGCAGTGAGAGTCAGAGCACAGGCATGGCTCTGGATTCATAAAAGGTCTTTTTTTAACATGGGAAATGGGACTGGAGGCAGCCGGGCAAACAGCACCATGTGCCACGCACATGCAGCTTTCCATTCAGCTGGCGAAATGGAGCTTGGTAAAATCTGGAGACGGAGAGAAGGGGAAAAAAAATAAATGGGAAAAATTCACTGTGAGAAAGAAGCAGAGAAAGAGACAGAGGGAGAAGTGAGAGCTTTCACAGACCATTCATGTGTAAATCAAGCACGCTGTTGAGAAATAACACAGAAAAAAGGTTTTTGGAGAAAGGTTTTCTAAGTAACAGGCAGGACATTCCCCTGTTGTATTGCAGTCAAAATCACTTCTGTAAAACTTTCATGCAACGCAAGACAGCAAAGGGATGTTTGATGTTCATTGCTTATCATCACGAGCTGTACAATGGTGCCTTGATCTTCTCTTTAGCATGGTACAGAGAACCCTGTCGCCGGCTTCCCCTCATTGCCTCATCATGCTGCACCAACAGATATGAAAATAAAGAGTGATATGATATGGTATAAAAACTATGAAAATAGTCTCTGTTATCTGGTGTACATTCCCACAAGACTCATTTAAGCATGCACAGACACAAACTTGTGCAGACATAGACAGACAGACAAACAAACAAAGACAGACACAAGCACACCCACACACACACACACATACACATTCTCTGTTTATTTACTGGCTTTGTCCACCAGTGTAGTGACTTAACATCTCTGATCAGAGTGTGGAGGGAGGATGTGTGGTTAGGGGAGAAGGAGAGAGGAAGTGGTTTAGGCTGGTGAGGTCGGGCTGTGTGTTGATCTGGATGGTTTTGGGGAACTACGGCGCACCGTGGGCTGTGCGTAAGACGTTGGGGTGCCTTTGCCTCAACAAACAACATTCTTGACCTGCCCATGCCCATGTGACCAAGTTCCAGTCAACCTTGGTGTAACTTATAAGCAAACTGTCGAAGGTCATGACATGAAATTTAAACTTCCCCTGTCTCCTGCCCAGTCGCCGCAAAGCACGGACAGTTTCTCTTGAAGTCTCTAGTTATGCACTCAATATGTCAGTAAATCTTGTGAAATATAGACTAAAAGATGACAGGAAGAAAAAAGGGATAGAATGGAAAACCAGAGTCAAGAGGATAACGATCTGCCAACTATTTGCAGTACTGTGTTTGTTCTTTGAAAAAAAGGGGGAAAACCGACAGTCACTGATGAATAACACAGAAAATGTTTTCTAAATAATAGGCTGAACATTCCCCAGGTGTATTGCAGTCAATCTCTTGGTTTTGCAAGACTGTCATGCAAAGCAGGACCCCCCCCCCCCCCCCCCCCCCCGGCCACGCCCTTGCACTTTCTGCACACAAAAGGTATAAAAAATTAAAAACAAATCTCCCGAGACCCCAATCCCGCCAGAAACTCTTCTCAGTGCCCACTGAGTTCCCTTTGCTTGTTCTACACACCCAAATTGGTATTTGTGTTGGCCGACCTAATTGCAAGTTTGGTTGGTAAATCAAGCAGTGTGGCAAAACTCGGGTCTGTTAGAGCTGCCCTCAAACTACAGCTTTGAGGTAACTATTAATATCCCATGCAGACACCATCATTTGGAGTGACTCATAACAGCTTTATAGTACGGCCGGAGGAACAATCGATTGGAAAGGCTAAAGAAAGGACGGAGGAAAGAATAAATAAGCTTAGACAGAAAGAAAACTATGTTGTGATTCATGCCTTGTGAAATATGAGCAAATGCAAATAATTCTTGTAGGAAATGTTTCATATGGCGTTTGGCAGGAAATGGGAGGAAAAGCAAATCACTTTCATCAACTCCCACTTCTTTTGCCTGAGTCTTCAAAATCTGTCTCTTTCTCTCTCTCTCTCTTGCTCTCTCTCTCTCTCTTGCTTTCTCCCTGAAACTCTCTATCCATCACTTTCTCTCACGCTATGCTACCCCGTCCGTCCCCCCTGCTTTGTTCTCAACCTCAGCACATCTGTGTGGCGAGCCAAAGAGCAGAGCATCCCGAGTGAGCGCACGACTCCAGGGCCAGGGAGGGATTTTCGTACGTATGCGCCGGGAAGGAGCTTTGGGCTTTGTGCTCCCTGTTCGTGAAACGCTTTTGCTAACTCAAAAAAAAGGCTTTTCTTGGTGTCCAAGGATGCAGAGGAAGACAAAGAGTGTCAATGTAACCTCTTCAAAGAGTCTCTGCTCATTAGCCTATAAGAACATCTGCTCAGCGTGTTATGACAACATGTGCTGAGCCAAGAGTTGCGCTTCACATTAAGTTGGATTTAACTGTAATTGAAGTACACTAACACGGGGTGTGTAAAACACAGACGATCCACAGTATAGTGCATATAACAAATGTAATATCTCCGCAGTGAACCAAAGACTCATCTAATTTGCTACAGCTTGTTTCGCCAGGCACTCCAGCACAGTTTTGAAACTTCAGTTCAGGTTGATTGCTATTGGTAATGCATAATGTTTCATTTGGCGGTATGGCTCTGTTCTGGGAGCCCCCTGTCCTTCCATGTGCAA
Source organism: Alosa sapidissima (assembly GCF_018492685.1). Lineage (NCBI taxonomy): Eukaryota > Metazoa > Chordata > Actinopteri > Clupeiformes > Clupeidae > Alosa > Alosa sapidissima. The sequence continues at coordinate 30,903,420 of NC_055966.1, read as the reverse complement.
ACATGGAAAGCCTAAGGCAGAGAGAGCAACAAGATAAACCCCCCATACAGAACAGACCAGACATCGATGTCAACAACTAGACATTGATAAGTCAGATGTATGAGGAGGAGATGGGGTGGAGGTGGGTCATCCCGATCTGCACGTTGTTATGAATGCATTTAAAGATGCGGTTATTTTTTCTTTTCTTTCAAACATGTAGAAAGTCGCCCGCATTCAAAAAATGGAACATGCATATTTCAAAACTTTGCGAAGTAATGTGACTGGAAAAGGCTGGCAAGCAAGCCGCAGACAAATCAGGGGATTTATTTCCCTGTTAGGTAGGCCTAGGCTAGGCCAGCAACACATGCTGGAGAGATGTAGGCCTACTGTAGGCTATGTTGACATCAAACCATGGAACAAACACAAGTTTACCTGACTGCTGTTCCCGCTGTTCTTTCTCATGAAGTTTTTCCGTTTTTCATGAGCTGAATGGTAATTCAGTTTCATGTTCATCGAGACACTGTCGCTTGTCACTATAGCTTGACTCAAGGGTGGATGGGGGAGGGGCCTTCATTAACTTGCGGGGCCATACGCAACTTGCGTAGTGTGCGTATAGGGAGAACCGGCCTAGGTACTCTTCGCAATTCCATTTCACAACAGTGGAATCAACTGTAACATAGGAAAATACCCACCATCATTTCCGTAACCAATGAATGTAGTACAACACATTTACTGTAACAGGTTGGCCTCTTTTTAAACTGAATTGCATTTCCCTTTTTGTGCTGTAAATGCCTATTTCCTACATTTCCTACAGAAAACTCTTTTCGCATCAGGGAGGTCTTTGCGTCCCTCTCCTCCATTATTTCTGCATACCTCGGCGGATGTTATCCCTTGCATAAACCCTCATGTCAAATCCATTAAGTGGTTTTACATGTAATAACTGTCCTGTAGTGAGAATGAACATCAGCTATTCTAAAGGTCATCATATGGGGTCCATGTCCTAATGTTCTCCCTCAGTATCTTATCTATATCGTTTTCAAATTTTAGTCTTGTTTTTAGTCTTGTAGCACTTGACACACCTGACAATTCAAGCTCCTGAAGTTAGTTACTTTAATTTTTTCTCAACTTTCAATTGGCAGCACAAACAAAACAATTGGGTTTACAACCCATGTTGACCATTTGAGAAAAGTTGGATCTAACACTTAAGTTGGTCACAATGTGGCATACTACTGCAAGAAACTTTCTTGAAGAAAGTCAAAGCAAATCAGAAAGAGGACACGTGTAACTCCTCTCCTAGTTACAGTACTCTCCACTGGCTCTCTATAGTGGCCAGAATTATTTAAATTACAGAATTATTAAATATATTTTATATCTAAATATCTAGCCTATAGGACACTGAGTGGATCTGCTCCCTGCTATCTTATTTCAATGATCAAGATGTTCAACCCCAACCGCCACTGCAGCCTTCTGATGAATGTCTGTTGTGTCGACCCTTTTCCTCAGTGGTTCCATGTTGGTGGAATGAGTTGCCCAGTGCTCTCCATTCCTGTGATAATTTTGGGTCTTTCAAGAGGGGTCTAAAGGCATATGTGTTTATTAAGCGTTTCTTAGGCTATGTGTTATGTAAATGTAAATCAGGTTTCTAGGCCAAGTATACAAGGAATTTGGTCTGCATTTATCCCATCCGTGAATTAGTGAACACACAGTGAGGTGAAGCACACACTAACCCGGAGCAGTGAGCTGCCTTGCTACAGCGGCGCTCGGGGAGCAGTGAGGGTTTAGGTGCCTTGCTCAAGGTTATTTCAGCTGTTCGCACTAGTCGGTGATCAAACCGGCAACCTTCCGGTTCCAAGCCGAAGCCCTAACCAGTAGGCCACGACTGCTTTGACTGGTTTGTACTGTATAGTATTTGTTTATTTTCATTAGGCTATTGAATTGACATTGTTGTTTATTATTGCTATTCTCATTAATGTAGTCTTACTCATTTTTATTAATTGTTTACTCTTAAATTTTACTATTGTATTACAGTTATGTGTATGTCGCTTTGGACAAAAGCATCTGCCAAATCCTATGACAATATATATAAAAATGTTCACCGTTGTGGTTATTGAGCTGGGTAAGATAGTGCTTACCATCTGCATGTGCTCTGTCTGGTTCTAAGGACAAAGTCTCATGAAACTCGTCTGCAGACTATGCACATGACGCTTTTATCTGCCAGTATTAGTTTTCCGTTTTGGACAGCTTGCAGTGTGGAGACAGAAAGGTCCACAATGTGACTGCCAGAATTCACAGCCTCCCCCACAGAACTATGCATGTCTTTTGCTGTGGGTGTATAATGAATAGCTGAGCTAAGGGGGAGTACAAGTGGGAGGAAATGGGGTGCAGTGTTGTTCCAAGGCCCTACCCCAATACTTTTGGTGTGTTGGTGTGTGCGTGTGTGTGTGCATGTGTGTGTGTGCGTGTGTGTGTGTGTGTGTGTGCGTGCGTGCGTGTGTCTGGACATATGTGTTTGCGTTTGTTTCTGAATGTGCATTTGTTTGTGTGTATGTGCATACACATGTGTGTTTGTGAGTGTGTGTGTGTGTGCGTGTGTGTGTGTGTGTGTGTGTGCGTGTGTGTATGTGTGTGCGTGCGTGTGTCTGGACATATGTGTTTGCGTTTGTTTCTGAATGTGCATTTGTTTGTGTGTATGTGCATACACATGTGTGTTTGTGAGTGTGTGTGTGTGTGTGTGCGTGTGTGTGTGTGTGTGTGTGTATGTGTGTGCGTGCGTGTGTCTGGACATATGTGTTTGCGTTTGTTTCTGAATGTGCATTTGTTTGTGTGTATGTGCATACACATGTGTGTTTGTGAGTGTGTGTGTGTGTGTGTGTGTGTGTGTGTGTGTGTGTGTGTGTGTGTGTGTGTGTGTGTACCTTTGTATGTATGGTGTATGATGTATGTATGTATGTATGTGTGTGGGCGTGTGGGTGTGTACTCTGCATGGGAGAAATTAACGGGAAAAAGGTCCAGGGGAGAAGGAGTTGGAAGGAGATGGGCGATCTCCAAGGCTGTTCCCCCACCTCTGCAGCCCACGTCCACAGCTTGGCCTGATTACTGAGTTCCCATCCTCGCCTCCTCTCCTGCAGCTCTCCAGGAGCTTCCTGGACAGCTTGCATGTGTGCATCTGAGAGTTTATACATGTTTGAAAATGTGTGGTGTGTGGTGTGTGGTGTGTGTGTGTGTGTGTGTGTGTGTGTGTGTGTGTGTGTGTACCTGTCTGGACATGTTTGTGTCTGAATGTGTATATGCCTATTTGTTTGTGTGTATGTGCATGTATACACATGTGTGTGAGTCAGTGTGTGAATGGGTGGGTGTGGGTGTCTAGATTTACAGGAGTGGCAATATTATAACATTGATGACTCTGAGTCTGATCATTCTTAGGTATAAGTGTAAGTGTGGATGTATATGTATTTGTGTGTGTGTGTGCGTGTGTGTGTGTGTATGCATGTCTGTTTGCGTGTGTGTGTCTGTGTGTGTATGTGTGTGTGTTTGCATGTGTGTGTGTCTGTGTGTGTGTGTGTGTGTGTGTGTGTGTATGGATGTGTGTGTGTGTGTGTGTGTGTGTGTGTGCAGCTTGCATGTGTGCATCTGAGAGTTTATACATGTCTCTGGATGTTTGAAAATGTGTGTGTGTGTGTGTGTGTGTGTGTGTGTGTGTGTGTGTGTGTGTGTGTGTGTGTGTCTCTGTGTGTGTCTGTCTGTGTGTGTGTGTCTGTGTGTGTGTGTGTGTGTGTGTGTGTGTGTGTGTGTGTGTTTGCGTGTGTGTGTGTGTGTGTGTGTGTGTGTGTGTGTGTGTATGTGTTCATCTGTCTGAGGGAGTGTTAAGTGTATGGGACACAGTCCAGCTGAAATACCACACCCCTCTGTGTTTGTCTGTGGGTGTGTGCTGGGCTGATGGATGACCGGGCCTTTTCCATTACAAATCTCTGTTGCTCACAGGAAATACAATTCTATTTGGATAAATATTATCAATCTAGCCTGGAGACCAGACCGAGCACATTTGACTTTTCTCTGGCAGGTCCATCTGGTCTCCCTCTCATTCTACTTATAACCGATAAAAACGCTGCTTCTCTTTGATTAACCACTGTACTCTCGCTTTGAGGCAGACTGTAAGATTGTAGCTAAGAACTACATGTCTAAAATGCAACTCCCCTGACACAGCAGTAATGCAGGGGTCTTTTGTCTCATCAGCTTACTTTAAGAATGAAATGAAATGAAATCTGAGGGAAAAAATACTGGCCCCTGTCTCATCAGTGGTAGATGTAAACATGAAAGAAAGGACAGATAACAAACATGGATAACGCCCTTCACTCACAATACGAGGTAAACAAAACATATGAATGAAAATCATCAATAATGGGAAACCCTAAGGCGGCGCCGGCGATCACACTGAATACGGAAGCGGTAGCGGGACAGCTAAACCCAACGCTCAGACCATAATAAGTTAGTATATATACTATTTTGATCCCATGAGGGACATTTCTGTCTCTTTCCTAAGTTACACGCGTGGTCTATGTTCTATTGCCTAAACTGACAATTGAATAAACTCGTGTTACGTTTTGAAGGTTGAACCAAGTTCAACGCTCAGCTTGTTCAACGCTAGCGTTACGCTGCCGCTCCAACTGTTCCGTTGCCTAACCATATAGGGAACAATAGGAAATCTGCAGCTTGCCGTTGAACAATGTGATCCCTGCCTAATGGAAGCACTACTACATGCATTACAACAGATTACCTCAAATGTATGTCTTGGCTGATGGTCTGGGGCCATTTTCATTGTTACCACAAAAGTACATTACATCTTAAGCTACAGATAATGACCTTCTCATGTCACACAGTGTTGTATTCCCTGAGACATGCACGTTAGCGACAAGATGCACTCTTGTGCATCCTCTCTGCTGATAGCTTACTATAACTAAACCCAATTTAATAGATCGTCTTACAGACTCTTTCCTGTTTTCTGTGATGGCTTTTAACAGCTCTGTGGGAAGTGATTTGCAGGTCAGTGCCACTCACCCTGGAAATCCAGAGTTCTCTCGAGAGCACAATGGAATTGTCTCTGCGAGACACTCTTGCAATGAGCAGTGATGCACGTTACGTGCCACTCAGAACACTGATTAAAAAGGTACATCAGGCAGTGGAATGGAGGTCCACCACTACACTTTGTTCAAGAAAGACAAGTCAATAAATAGCTCACAGAAATAAAATCATGATTGACTAATAATGCTAGCCTAATAGACGCACTCTAGCGGCAGCAAATATTATTATAGAGTCAGTGGACGGGCTTAACAAAATGACGGGAGAGTTGACGGTTCCGCGTGAATTCGCCCTCACTTGAAAACAAAGAAGATGGATGCTGCTGCTGGCGAACAGCCTGACTCGAGTTAAGCTTTTTTTAAGTTGGCAAAAGTTTGATCAACTAGACTTGATTTTGATGGCTTTAATAACAAAATAATCTTCCTTTAACTGATGTTGCAATACTAAGTAGGCTACATCCACCTGTATAACACAATTACGTTGAAATTACATGAATATTTCATGTCAACTTAATTTAAACAAGTTCATTTGTATTACGTGATCAAATTGGGTGACCAAAGCATGAATCAATTTTTGTTCACCGAAAGAGAAATGCTGGACTAATTCTAGACATTTCATGTGCAACCAATAGGCCTACACAATAAAATAGTAATAGTAAATCCAACTTTTTTTTTAGTGTTCCCTAGCTAGTAGGCTACTATTAGTCAGGGGGCCAAAACTGATATTAAAACTGTGTTGGACACTTTTTGGAAGAAGCACACAACCTATTCAGTATTAATATTTTACCCCTAGCCAGGTTGTCAGCTTGGCCATTTGGCCATTTTAACACTATATTCTTAAAAGTGGTAAAAGCAGATTTTCCCCCAAAGTGCTTCCATTTTCTTTCATGTTACCTACTGTCATTTTGGCAAATGTGCAATATAATCCAATTGCAAGCATGATAATCATCAATAAATACCACAAGAGTATCACACCACAAGGGGCACTGTTGTGTCAGCACAGCTGTGATTTCGCACGAGGCAGCAGATCCAGAGAAAATGATCACAGCAGGTGTCAACAGTCTGAACAAAACTTTATAAAGGAGTGAATCACACAATCACACAACATAACAGATTATAGTCAGGGGTCCAATTCTGAAAAGAGCTTCCATTAAGACTTTTGCAGACATGTTTTGGTGCAAGCTGTCACCTTATGTTTTTAGTTAGACGGCACCGATAGGTAAGATATTAGGCTGGTAGGGTGGTTGTCAAGCTGATTGTTTCCTGCTCAACACAACATGCCAGCAATAAATGTTGAATATCTCCACAACCACAAGGACCATATACATATAAAATGGTATCAAATGAAAGCCAACACTCATGGGATACCTGCTGAAGTGTCAGAATAAACATGTATTGTAAGAGGCAACAGAACTAGAACATGAAAAAAAACAATCTCCACCTAAAGAGAAATCGTTTTCAAAGTGAATATCAGCTTGGAAACATAACATAGTATCCCAAAATCTCTGTCAATCAGTACCCCAATCTACAGTATGGGAATGAGTCAAGCCAAGTTTAAAGCTTGTAGGGAGAGACTGTTATTATACTTTAATGTCAGGGTGGAAATGTATAACTGTAGATGGTGGTCTATGGTGGTTTTACTTGATTAATGTACCAGGTTGCAACCCAAACTAGATGTACCGCAGAGCGGTACAAAATTTGACCGCCGCCTAGTCCAGCACATGTTTTCCACAAAAATAAGTCACGCTGAAAGGCATATATGATTCTAACTGTCTCACTGAATTGCATTATGCACACTCAATTCTCACTGGTATCTGCTAGACAACAAGTACCAAAACATGATTAGTTCATAGATTTCACATGTAAAATACATTTTATACAACCCCACCCCCATCTTGCCTGTTCATAATTCTGAGAAATTCTTGAATTGTGTGCATGTGTGCGTGTACATGTTTATGTTTGTGTGTGTGTGGGTGGGTGGGTGTGTGTGCGTGCATGTGCTTGTGTGTTTGCCTGTTTATGTGCCTGTGTGTGTGCATGTGCATGCATGCGTATATGTCTACTGTGTGAGTATGTGTCATACGTAGGATTACTGTGAATGTATGTGTGTGCGTGTGTATCTGATTATGCACATGTGTGCATATGGAATGGGTTTACATGACCCCTGGAGGCAAACATCCGCAAAAAATTGGTCATCCTAGGCCCTACGGTTCTCAAGATATTCACAGAAAACTGTCTGCCCTACACTCCTTTCGGGGGGTCCAGCAGGGGGGCTACAGATCAAAACGAAAAACAATGGTTCCATGCTATCCATGTGGGGTTACATGCCCACCAAGTTTCGTGTACCCCGGTCTTTCAGTGTCCCGGGAATCCTTGTTGGTGTACGGTCACTAAATGTACACAATTATTTTATTGTAAGGCCCCCCATGAACGAAAGTCCACGAATGGATGCATGCATTTGGAGGGTGTCATAATGATCCTACACTTTCAATTTCATGCAGTTTTGACCATGTCAGCCAGAGATATTGTGATGAAAACACCTAATGTTTTGCTTTTTAATTTTTAACTAGGTGGCGCTATACATGAAATAAGTGGTAATGGGATAGGTTGACATGCCCCCTTAAGACCAACATACAAAAAAAAGGTGGATCTCCTAGGCCCTACGGTTCTCGAGATATTCACAGAAAACTGTCCCGGGCCACCTACAGGCCAGTTGGTGTATAGTAAAATAAATTAATTTATTGTGTGGCCCCCCATGAACGGAATTCCACGAAACTTGGCGTGCATTCAGAGGGTGTCATAATGATCCTACACTTCCAATCTCGTGCAGTTTTGACTATATTAGGTCACAGATACCTGCGATTACAACACCTCGTTTTTACTTTTTTTGTGTTTAACTAGGTGGCGCTATACATGAAATGTGGTTATGGAATGGGTTGACATGGCCCTTTGAGATCAACATACAAAAAAAATGGTCCTCCTAAACCCTACGGTTCTCGAGATATTCACAGAAAACTGTGTCTGCCCTACCTTCCTTTCGGGGGTCCAGTCCAGCAGGGGGGCTACTGATCAAAACAAAAAACGATGGTTCCATGCTATCCATGTGGGGTTACATGCCCACCAAGTTTCGTGTACCCCGGTCTTACAGTGTCCCGGGAATCCTTGACGGAAATTTGGACATGCGAAAAAGAAAAAAATAAAAATCTGACTAAACCTATATGACCGCCGCTTCGCTGCGCGGCGGTCATAATTATATTTAATTGACTATAGTTATTAATTCCATCCTGACATAACTTTTCTTTCACTTCTTTAGGGTTAGGGGTTAGTAACTAGTTTGTAGCAATAACTATATAATAGTCGTATGGCAAAGGTATGTTTTTCCCCATCCAAGCAGTGACACTCAGGTAGGCAGCCAACGAAGGCACCCAGGGATCATGTCCATGTGCTCAGTCTGAGTCCTGGTCAGGGACACAAAAGAAGAGTTTACTGTTTTGATAATGAATACCTTCCCAATACAAAACATGCATGCATGCATGCATGCAAGAAATGCAGTTAATGTCAATAAATGACACTTCTGCAGACAGCCCTTGAGTGTTAGCTTTTATTTGATACCTTTTTTATGTATATGGTCCTTGTGGTTGTGGAGATATTCAACATTTATTGTTGCCATGTCGTGTTGAGCAGGAAACCAAAAAAATGGCCTGAAATTGCTTGTACAAGTCACAAAAAAAGAATCAGCTTGACAACCACCCTAATATCTTACCTATGGGTGTCTTCTACTTAAAGAAATAGGATGACAGCTTGTACCAAAACATGGCCCCCTGACTATGTGCATCTATTGTCCAGCACAGCAAATCAAAGTTAGTCCATCAGGCTACTTTTCATTTTGCATACGTACAGTTGTATTTAAACCAACTAAAGCTTCACTGAAATATTGTAAAAACCATTGACTTGTTTTAAAAATGTTGGGAAGAGTGATATCACCCATTAGACGAGTCCTTGCATGTTTCAGCTGAAAAACTGCTAGTTTCATCTTGAGCACGAGCACATTTTAAAGATTTTTTTTAAAAAAATGTAGCCAGTCGCTGGGATTCAAAAATGGAATATGCAGTTGTATTTCACATCTTTTGCGAAGTATAGCCTACTCTGGGAAAGGCTGGCAAGCAAGCTGCAGAGAGATCACAGGATTTACTACCTTGTTAGGTAGGCTAAGCCAGCAACATGCTGGAGAGATACAAATAAACAGATCAACTTTTGAACATAGCTGCGATTAACTGTAGTAGTAACACCAAACATCCAAAAATTGCGGTTGGAAGAATGTGTAAATGTATGTACAACATTGGTACACTGCTGTTCAAAAGTTTGGGGTCCATTTCACTCCATAATACCAGCTGAGATCAATTGCATTGTTTTTTCAATCAGGGCAGCTGTTTTCAGATCACATTATGCTTACATATTTGCAAAAGGGTTATCCAATGTTTTCTCAGTCAGTCTTTTAGAATGATCTCCCAGAGCAAATTCTAATGAGATTCGTCTGGTTCCGAGCACCTCCACCTCTTCATCTCCTCACCCTTCCTCTTTCTCCTCTGTTGAATCAACCTTTATATCTGCCATTCAGTCTCACTCTCTCTCTCTGTCTCTTTCTCTCTCTCTCTCTCTCTCTCTCTCTCTCTCTCTCACACACACACACACCACATTTCTGGTCCTTACCGCTACCACATTTCTGCTATGAGTAAGTCAATGGCCAACACACACAATGGGTTGATCGATTTTATTTCATTTCAATTCCCACTCACAGAAATCTTTGTCTTCTTTTCCCATCATTTTCCTTTACACAGTGTATAAAATGAATCCTCACAACACACTTGGATGTTTGATATGATTTTGAAACAATTCCACGTTATTCGTACAAACATGGGCTTGTTGTCAGTCTGGTGTGTGGATTATTGTGTTTAGTTTTTCTGTCTCAGTTCACTTCAGTCCTGTATACAAGCCCTCTTTTTGGCAGGGTCTTGCTTTGTTAATTTGCTTGGCAGTGGTTTGCTTTGTACATTTATGCTTGTGACAGTCCAAAGGTTTATGCTTGTGAGTATTTCTTGTCAGTGTGGTAGTGCTCTTCAGACATCTTTAGATTAAATTAGATTCAACTTTACTGTCATTGACTATGAAATGCAGTACTTATCCTAACCCTAAAGAAACACATCTCGTTGATGAGATACGGATCCACATAAATGATGTTCTGCTTTCAGACAGGCACCTCACTGCAAAGAGAAAGACTCCCTTGCTAATGTCCAGTACCAGCCCTTAATGCTCACTCTCGGAGTAAATGTTGGTATACCAGAGCTTCTGACCACAGCAAATCACTCGCAGATGCCCAACTTGTCAGTCACATGCACTGACTGCACAGAGGAAAGTGTGTGTGTGTGTGTGTGCGTGTATGTGTGTGTGTGCGTGTGTGTGTGTGTGTGTGTGTGTGTGTGTGTGTGTCTGCTCACCAAGCAGTGTAACTAGTCAACACAAGGCAATTACAGAAACCTCAAGCACACATGAGCTCATTTCTATGACAGAAAAACACATTATGGACCGCCCTAGCAGACTCAGTCCAAAGGAGTCACCCACCTAAGAGATCTATATGGGCCCCAGGGAATAAGGATATTTCCCCTTGTCATTTTCCACTTCTGTTGAAATGGCTTGTCCTTAAGCCCGCATTTATTTGGGCACTCAGTCAATGTATTATCTTAATTTTGATGGGGGAAAAAATGGCATATTCTACCATCATCATAGGCATGTAGTTTAATGGATGCAATTATGCCCTCTGCTATTCTGAGAAAGAAAATGGGGATTTGTGGCACTCCTTTGAACATATTCTTGTGCACATACTGAAAAGTTAATATATAATTATGTTTTAGAAGGGCATAACTAAGGCCATGAGCACAATTTGGTGCCTTTTTTCTTTTTATGTTCTTGCTGCACGCGCATCCATTTATCCATCTCTGCTAATGTCCTTCTCCTCCTCCTCCTCCTCTTCTTCCTATTCTACTGCTTCATCATCCTCCACTTGAAGTCAATAAGTCATTAGTTGGAACATGAAACGACATAAGATGGTCCTTCAGTCAGGCACACAAGTTTATGAGTTTATGACATTCCATTCGGGACAAGGTCAGATTATTCTCCGCAAATGTTACTTTTCTGAATTAGTCTTTGTAAAACACCTGGAGAATGGTTATAGCTTATTTGATCCATTCATCTCAATTGCAGGTGCTCAACACACATCTGACTGGCTCAGCCAGTCAGTGTAAGGATAGAGTCTTAGATAGAACTTGGGGTTATTGTTTTGATTTCTCTAGGGGTATCTCTGGCCTATCATATGTGTTTGATGATGTCACATGAGATAGGAATTCTTTAAGGTGGAGGCCTATGGGAAATGTATTTGGGATGTCAGAGAGTATGTCAGTCACATGTTTGCTTACCAGAATTGGTGTGCATGTGTTTCTTTGATATATGGTTTGTAACTGAGGAAGCGCTTAAGGAAGCGATTTTCCCTCAAGGATATAAACTTGGGATAGTCCTATACTGTCCTGAAATTGCAATGGCAGTTGGTGAATGTGGCTGTCATGCATGGACCATTCTCAATATTTTCCAACCCATTTTGTGTCAATAATCCTTTGGAAAGTCCAACGAGAAATGCACTCATTCGCAAAGATTATTTTAAACTCCAATTTACTTTGTCATACCCTTCTGTGGACTGTATTTCATTTGTTGCAACCAACCAAACTCTCTATATCCGTATCCACAACCACATTTCCTGCCCCGCCTTGCTGAGTGGTCCATGACAGACATTCTTGGGTCTTGAGCCATTCTACCCATAGTTGGGGCAAGTTGCTGGTGGCGCATTCACTTTCCACTGTTCTTTTTATTATGTGTCCAATTCTTTCAATGGAATTCGTTTAGTACTAAATGTATCAGCCACGAATAGGTTACAGTTGACAAACTTCTCAATTTAATTTAGCAAGTAGGCCTAGCAACAGTATAAATTAGTATGAATCAGATTTTGTTACTGCAGTGTGTTAGGCTACAACAGGTTTTCACATCATCAGCCTCTTCAGTGCTGTTCAGCTGCAACATGCGGTTCAGGTTAGGGTGTTGTAGGGTTCGGCGGTCAGCACAGCTGCAGCAGTGATGCCCCAGATGTTCACGGAAAGTGAGATACGACACCGTGACGTCACACGCATAGAGTAAAACCTCCTCGCGACTTTTGTAGGCTGTCAGCAAGCGTGTGTTGTTCAAGGACTAGGCTACATCAGACTACAACTCGATACAAGGACCTCTGCATCGCGTTTGACCAAACAGGTATAGGCGAGACAACTTTTCTCTCGTTTTGGTCTGATTTTAGGCTAAACCGCAGGAAATGCTGTAAATACTAGATAAAGGAGGAACACATTTAACACAGCATTGCAGTTAAATAGCAAGAATGGAAATAAATATGTTGAGCGGGCGTTGCAAGCCAAGCTATAACAACTTTGATGTTTCAGTGTTATTTGTAAGGTTGTAGTTTTTTTCTTATTCAAGTTTGACATTGTTAGGAAGCTGTCTTTTTAATGATAGATTGCTTCAATCAGATTTAGTATAATTGAATAGGCTATCACTACTTTACTTTGAAGACATTAAGGAAAGATCCTAGGGATAGTAGGTTAATTTGTCTTGGCAAGAGTTAATGTGTAGCCTAAGCTTAATTTTTGCATTGTCTTATAAGAACATAGGCTAACTTAATGTGGGCTACTAGTTAAGGCTATTGTTGACATGATGTAGACTTTGACTTTACACGTTGACTGAACGTAAGTACCACATTTTTTTGTTACTCATGTGACCTCTAGTGGTAGAAAACTGAACGTCGTACTGAGTTCAGCAAATTTGATTCTAACCCTAATTCTAGTAGGTCTACCTCTAGACAACTGCTGACAGATTGTTTTACAGGCTACACTCATTATTAAGTTAATTGTTTGACTAGATATTTTAAATTTTCTGTCTTATTGCAATAAAATGAAATATTTTTTCCACCTTTAGGCAGATATGGACTTTGTCTTGGGTTCAGTGGACCCACATACTGACAGCTGGAACAATTCGTTGTCAACAAACGGGACTGATGACGATGACTACTATGATGACTACTACGAAGACCAGCCTGAGCTGAAGAAGTCACTGAACATCATGTCACTCGTTGTCTACTCCCTGGCATTTGTCTTGGGCGTGCTGGGCAACGGGCTTGTGATCTGGGTGACTGGATTTAAAATGAAGAAGACTGTCAACACCGTCTGGTTCCTGAACCTGGCGGTGGCTGACTTCTTGTTCACTGCATTTCTGCCCCTGAGCGTGGCTTATACAGCCATGGATTTCCACTGGCCCTTTGGCAGGTTCATGTGCAAAGTCAACAGCACCCTGACCACATTGAACATGTTTGCCAGCGTTTACATCCTCGTCGTGATCAGCGTGGACCGCTGCATTTCTGTGGTGAAGCCAATCTGGGCACAGAACCACCGAAGCGTGCAAAGAGCATCGGCAGTGAGCCTCGTCGTCTGGTTCCTGGCTCTGGTGCTTAGCTCACCCTACTTTGTGTTCCGGGACATCGGTTCCGGAACACGAGAGAACAACAGCAATGTCATCAACTGCTTCAACAACTTCGCTTTCTCTGATGAGGACTCCCCTGATATTGTGGCACTGAGGTCGCTGCGCCACTGTGCCATGATCATAACCCGGGTCATACTTGGCTTCATAGTGCCATTTGCCATCATCGTTTCCTGCTACGCAGTCATAATTCATCGCCTCAGGATGAACCGCTCGATGTCAGGACGGACTGGGCGACCCTTCAGGATCATTGCAGCTGTTATCACCGCCTTCTTTCTGTGCTGGGCACCTTTCCACATTATGTCGATCATTGAGATGGTTAATCACATGAGGTCAGAGGATGATTTCAGTCTAAGTCTGCACCATGTCGTAAAGGTTGGCATTCCAATCACCACCAGCCTGGCCTTCCTCAACAGTTGCCTCAACCCCTTGCTGTATGTCTTCATGGGTCAGGATTTCAAGGACAAGGTGCGCAAGTCCATCTTGAAGGTGTTGGAGACGGCGTTTACAGAGGAAGTGTCTCGCACCAACACGTACACCAACTCAATGCTCACCAGCCGCAGCAAGGAGAAGTCATTTTCTGATGCAGAGGTGTGAGAATTTGAGGAGGCAGGTTTTTTGTTTTTTCAGGGACACATGAATTCTGTGTCACTTCTCAAGAACAACCACTTTGGCCCAACTAGCCTACCACACTATACAAACGCAGACAACAAACACAGTGCTGCTGCAGTGTGATATGTGAGCTTGAGCTGTCAATGACATCGCAGTTGTTCATTTATCTGTTCTGTACGTTGAGATTATGAACCCCCATGCAATTGCCTGATAGGAACAAGGGGTTGCAAAGGAGATTTATGAACCATCTTTATGGCAAGACATTTGATATGTTGTAGGTGCATTTAATATATTTGTAGTCTTGCGGATGAATATATAAACAAAATGCAGTTGCATTCACAATTCTTCAATGTATTATGTGTTATCCTGTCAAGGCATACAGCAATTTCAAGAAACAGCAACCTGGGTAATTGCATTGTATACAAACCTGCAGAATATTCCGCTTAAGGTAGGTTTTGGAGGGCTTCCAGGACTTACTCAGCATAGCTTCTAATGTGGTTAACTCAGAAAACATGTTTTCTTTACTAAATTGCCCCCCAGGTCACAGACTGTGCAACCACAAGGAGACAATTGGCTAGTTAATTCCGTTGAGAGAACAAAAATTGAATGCAGTAAATCAAAGCTATATTTAGATTGGATCATATTGGATGTGGACGTGAATATGAGATGAGTTTTTTAAGCCAGCCCTAGAGTTTGACAAGCTGTAGCATGAAAATGAACTCCCAGTCAGTGCTGTTGACATGAAAAGGGCTGAAACAGAGAAAAGAAGTCTGTGAAATGTATAGTAATATTGGGGAACATTGTTTATTTCATTTTATAGCTTTGACAACTACAACCACACCTGTATATTTAAGGTTAAGTGAAGTATACATACAATTAAAGGCATGCAATTATTTCTGTATTTTTGCCATTGGGGCAAAAAGCATGTGAATCCCTGATTTAAGGGGCCCAAGACTCAAAAAAAATGTACTAGATTAACTGACTAATCAGTACATGCAGTACTGATTAGTTATCAATTTTTTGTCGACAAAACCTATGGTATTCTCTGACATTGTATATAGATGAATGGGAGTCATTTTTAGCGTGTCAGTTTTCAGATTTGTTTTTATTTTCATGTATGAGGTAAAGTGGTTTTAATGTGTTTATTTATGGACAACTACAGTACAGGCCCAAACTACAGTACAGGCCCAAAGGGACACACCTTCTCATTTCAATGCATTTTCTTTATTTTTATGACTATTTACATTGTAGATTCTCACTGAAGGCATCCAAACTATGAATGAATGCAAAGTTATTTGGCCCACAGATGAATATTTGTTAAGTTATGACTTGCTGAATATGGTATTAAATTAAAAAAAATGGCAACTTTGAAGAAACTAGAATAAAAGACATGTTTTCAGTTATTTCGCACTTTTTTGTTAAGTACATAATTCCACATGTGTTCATTAATAGTTTTGATGAATCTACAATGTAAATAGTCATGAAAATAAAGGAAACACATTGAATGAGAAGGTGTGTCCCTTTTGGCCTGTATTGTATGTTCCACTTGTATTAGAAAATGTGCAGCTCTACAGTGGCCCACAGGGTGTCAGTAAACACATTTCCGTGTGTCAACCTTTTTGTCATGCAGCTACTATTACGACCCTTATGGTGCCGTTCAAGCCATCTCCAATATAGATCTTGCTTTGAGACTGAATGTTTTATCTAAAAGAATTGACATGTAGATATGCATTGTGTCTTTTAAGGGTGTCAGCATTGTTGTACATGGCATTCATAGATTCATTGTCATTTATTAAACATGCTGTATTGAACATAATAAAGACTAACCAGTTAAATCTTATTTCAATTCAACAGACCTTCATAAAGGTGCAGTCAGGGGTTTTACGTGATTTCAAGCCCATAGCATTCACAAAGTCAGAAACAAACAAACAAATGTGACTTCCTGCACAATCCCTGACTACATCTTTTAAGTCAAATGTTACAAAACAAAATGCCCAAGACTACAATACCCAAGCCTCAAAGCAGACACGAGGCAACAAAGGTGGATACAGCTCTCATCACTGACACACAACACAATTTAATGCAACATTTCCAACTTAAAACAGTTTAGATATCATTGTGATGGTTAAATGACCTGTTGTGGCAAAAATGGCGGCTTTCCCTGCTCCCCCTACAGTCTCCTATAGCAGAAAACCATCCTTGCAAGAACTGCACTACAATCCCGGCAGAGTCTGAATCAGAACGAGCGAGAAACACAAAATGCTTAAAATTCTCTGGACATATTCGAAGTCAAGTCAACTTTATTTATATAGCGCATTTCATACACAGAGGTCATTCAATGTGCTTTACATAAACACAAGCAAGGAATAGCTCATAAAAGCATAGAAGGGCAATAGTCAAAGAATAGTTTAAAAATTCAAGAAGAATTAAAAAATACAAGGTAATAGTACATAAAATCATAAAAGGGCAATAGTTTACAAGTGTTTAAAAAGTAATTAAACATAGAATGATTATACTAGTCAAGTACCCAGTGAACAGCAGCAATACAGAGATTCTTGAAGTCAGAGACATTCTAATGAGGAGACATAGCACTCAAAACTTCACAGAATCCCCCTTTGCCCAACTAAGGACAGCATTAGTACTACAAGGAACAATAGTACTACTCACTCCGAAGAGTGCTCTGTGAACTGAATAATGAGGACCATAAACCGCACTCCGACATGTTACAAAGATTGCCTTTAACAGACTATCACAAAGCGGTACAAAATCACATCCAGGGTGACATAACATATAACCCATGGGTCAGAAAAGATGAACATTTTAGCTGAAAGACTTTTCCAGATTCATAATGATCCTAGGCAAACACTCAGTCAACAGCAGAACTCTATGGATATTCTTGAAAGGTAGCCATGCCAGCTAACTATAGAGATTGAGAATGTGTCGTCATCATGCCATTTTCCCATTGGTGAACGCCAAGCATTTTGGGGATCTGCGGCAATCCATGCCCATGTTAACCAATGTAAACGGCCAAACGTACCCATAATCTTGGTCACGTGTTTTAGCAATCTCTATAAGAACAAGCAGTATTTTTTTTAGATGTTCATCATGGCAGAGCCAGCAAAAAGACCAGAGACTGTTGTGAAATATGCACCCCAAAGCTGTAGGGGGAGCTCCGTAGAGAAAAATGTGACAACAAAAGTGAGAAATCAAAGAAATGACTAGAGTTACAGAGCGAGCCTTTAATGGGTGTGTGATTAAATGCATATAAAATTATGTGGAAACCAAATCAAAGATCTCAGTTTCAGATGTGCTGTGTCCACATAAGACAATAATATTTCGCCAGATTTGAGTTTGTTGAAGAAGTGCCACACACTGTCCATTACACAGTGCAAACATTTTATTTCACTTCACAACGTTTCGGTCATACAGATCTTCCTCAAATTTTCTGTGAAATGCCTACAGTCATTGGCGGTGGACAGCCATGTCTTGTACTGAACTGCCATCAGAGTCATGAGCTGACATCCTAGCACAAGTTGAATACTGACATGTTTCTCGAGTGTATTTGTGGTGGGCATATTTGCCGAGAGCCAACAACACCGAGCAGGTAGGGTCCTGGTGAGCTCTTTGGTATACTTCTCCATGCACATTGCGCGCATCGAAGAAGTGCGTCATTGACGCGTGGTCACAATTGTTGGGAGGCACACAACACCTCCCACATGCCACGCTGATGATGCAATTCTCGCCATGCGCAGGACACAGACGCATGATTACCAGAACAATTAGTGTCTAGGCTGTCTTAGGCACGTCTGACGTAGAACTGCAGCAACATGGTAGGCAGGTGCCGGCGTGAGGCCGACAACACAGAGTGGTCGGTGTGAGCTGATAAGCTCCTGTTGTCCACATTTAGCACACTTGAGACTGAGACCAGACATGACACACACTGGGCACTATAGCCACGCGCGTGAAGCTGAAAGCACAGAGCAGGCTACCAATGCAGATTATAAATGTGGCCAAAGGTATCGCACAAAGCACAGCTTGCACTTAGACATATATGTTCAATAGAGATGCTCTTCTAGGATGTTGCAACACATTCATTAAGTGTTGGTAGTACACCTGATGCCTTGTGTGATAACCTCCATAAATCAGTGTGAAAGTCTACTTTGACCGAGCATGGCCCTCTGTTTAAGCTCCGAAGCAGACAAATAGTTCTCACTATAGGCATAAAGTGTGTAGCCACTGCTACTCCTGTGGGAAGCTTGGGCTTGGGCCATTCGCCTTATTCACCTGGCGGCCAGAACGAGGCTAAAGGGTACACTTGCCATTACACCTAAGTCCAGCAGATGGTGGTGGTAATGCACTCTGTTTGCAAACTGCCAAAAAAAAAGCTCACCGAAAAAGAAGAAGGGTTCACTGGCCTGTTCTTCTTTTTCAGTGAGTTTTTTTTGGCAGCGGCGGTCTACAACCAACCCAAAAGGGCACATGTTACCCCGCTGCTCATCCAGCAACATTGGCTACCTATGGCCGCCCGCATCAAATTCAAGTTTCTAACGCATTTTTCAACATCGGAAAGACAAAAGAATACGCTAAATTTCAATTAAAAAAAAGTGTGTTGACATTTGTAAGTCAGGGAATGTTTATAAAAACTAGGTACTTTGTTGAAAATACCATGCCTACAGTTGATTAAAAGGTTGAAAATGTGACAAACGTGCTTGGACAAAGACCCATGGTTATCTTGCCCCCACGTACAGATGACAGGCAAGTATACTTTTTTGATCCCGTGAGGGAAATTTGGTCTCTGCATTTATCCCAATAGTGAAACACACACAGCACACAGTGAGGTGAAGCACACACTAATCCCGGTGCAGTGAGCTGCCTGCATCAACAGCGGCGCTCGGGGAGCAGTGAGGGGTTAGGTGCCTTGCTCAAGGGCACTTCAGCCGTGCCTACTGGTCGGGGTTCGAGCCGGCAACCCTCCGGCTACAGGTCCGAAGCACTAACCAGTGGGCCACGACTGCCCCCCTTAGTTACAGAGTGAGGTATCATTTTGGGGTCACCAAGTCCCTCAAAAAATCTTCAAAAGGGCCCTCGCTGCTAATAGATTATTTAGAGGGCATGCCAGGTAAAATCATGTCCAGTCATTTAATTACCAATGTAAACGGCAGGAATTACTGAATGGTACAGTGATTTTGTCTGGAAGTGTCTAATTGTCAGATTAAATGAAAATGGCCCTCTTTGGAAAGAAACACTTTAGGTGTGTTTGGCGTAAGAATACTGAAAAGAACCCCATGCCTAATGAGAATTATGGTGGAGAGGCAGTGATATTGTGGGGCTGTTTTTATTCCCAAAGGCCTTGGGAACCTAATTAAGGTGCATGGTATCATGAACCCCAAGAAACACCCAAACATTTTCAAAGGAAATCTCTGCCAAGACACTAAAATGACTGGGTCATTCATCAGATTAATGAACCAAAACAAACGTCCAGATCAAAACAAATATGGTTTGCTGAACAAAAAATCAAGCTTCAGCATTGCCATCTCAGTCCCCTGATCTAAACTCCATAGAAAAACAGTAGGGTGAGTCAAAAAGAAGAATAGGAGAATATTACAAGCTGTTTTATTGGCAAAGGTAGCCGAAGGTATAACCAGCAGGGGCCAATATTGTGAGTGGCGTGTTTTTGTTAAAAATATTTATTTCTTTATGAGATTTTCCTTTTTCTCAAAATAAATTTGTGTCCCTTCAAGGTTGGTTTTTCCTCATTGTTTTCATTGTGAGATTACAATAAATTACCAACAGATTATTTTTTTAATAGCCTACCTGTTTTTAGTCAACTAGCAGAGGTGCCAATAGCCTAATTCTGGAGGTAGGCCTACTGTAAGTTATTACCAGTGTCTCGCCTATATGACAAATATTGTTTCAATAACAATTATTAAAAACTGAGACCCTTACGTTAGGTCAAATTCAAGACTCTTTTCCTCCTTTGTTGGTGGAATGAGTTGCCAGTGCTCTCCATTCCTGTGATAGTTGTGAGTCTTTCAAGAGGGGTCTAAAGGCATCTGTCATATCTGTTCAACATAGTTTATTAAGCGTTTTTATGTGTTATTGTATATTTATTTAATTAGTATATCATTAGGCTATTGATTGAATTGACTTTGTATTTTCATATTCAGAAGACATTGAACTTATAATTTCACAACATGTCACAAAATATAATTTCCTCAAAAATGGTTAAAGTTGTTACATGATATTTTGGGTTAAGCTACAGAATTGGGTTTGGCTAGGCTTGGGTTAGGTTAGGCTACAGAATTTTTTATGTATGGCCCTGGCCCCTGACTACTGTGGAGCCTGTAGTTCTAGGCTATTTCCAATGTTGATCACAGAACGCTGACGCGCTGGTAATATGTAAGGAAAGAGTGTAAAATGTGTGGCTGTCATGCTGAAGAGGACTGTCGCAGCCATATGGTCGCAGCGAACTTTGTCAAGTTGGAATGCTTTCATTCATTGCATAGCGGAAACAAGCTGCTGAGTTTCTCCGCCCCCTGCTGTTGTGTATCATGAGGTTAGCTTCAAGTGAAGCTAGATGCTATGGTAGCCATCAAATGGCATCACGTTGGGAAAGTCGACGGACAGTTTTCAACCATAAAGACTGTTTCGTCCTAGCTGATGTGTCTAATATGGAGGAACATTAGTCAGTGCTAAACTACATATAGAAGATGCATGGTAAGTTATCTGTAATGTTTTCAATTTTGCTGTATAAGGAACGTCTGTGGGTTCCTTGGCAGAAGGCCTTTTCACTGCAACTTGCTAATTAACGTTAGCCATAGCTAACAATCGTTTGTTATTCGCAGACACGGCTGGCTAGTTTTAAGTTAGGATAACAATGCTCACAGCTCTTTGTAGCATAACATCTGTCGATCAAAGTTATTTGGCAGCAAATTCAACTTGCATTGTTAATACTGTACGACAAACATTGTTTAGATTTAACCATATTTAGCTACATAAATTATTCTTAGATGGCGATTCTCTTCAGAGCTTTAAGTTAGCAAACTGGTTGGCATTGGTAAAGCTATGTTACCTGGCGGGTTATTGTTATTTTTGTGAAATTGTGGTAGCTTGCGACAGCGTTACCGAGTGCCCTGCCGATGTCTTACTATAATGTTTCGTTATTGCCAACATTGTGGTTTATTATGGTTATGGACATTGATCTAGTTAGCGACCTAGCAGAGCTTGCTAGCTTGATAGCTAACCGATTTCTTTAACGTGGCCGACCGACCATAACTTCACGTGCAGGTTTTCTGCAAAATTTGATGTTGTTTCCAACGTTGTAAATGTGAAATAGGGAAAAGTTATCAGTCAACTAGGGGTGTATCAAAAGTTGTCTACACAATGTACAGCACATCTTATACCTTTACTAAAAATGGTTCCCGGCGGCATAGTATGATCATAGTAAGTGAATTCACCAAATTGTCCAGGTCAAATTAAATTATTCACCACCACATTCCTAAATGAATGAACTTGTAGATAATGGAATTCAAGGCTAAAATATAGTTTTGTAGTACCTTTTAGTAGAGTGGAAACAAAGAGTTTGATTTAAAAAATAGAACCATATTCAAGTATTTTACCTTTTAAACCAAATCAATTTCAACATGTTTTGTGTATGTACTACTTGTAGTATGTAGTTTTCAATGTAGTAGGGGCACCTTACATAAGAAAGATTTACTCCATTTTATTTTATGTAACTGTATTCAGTCCTTTCATTTGGCAAAACAGTTATTTCCATATCAGTGTTTCCCATACATTGACTTATTTGTGGTGGCCCACCACAATATCAACATTGACCACCACACAATGATTTTTTACTAATTTATATGGGATGAAATCCTTTCATATAATCTCTTTCTCTCTAATTAAGTTATGTGCAAGCATATAAGAAGCAGCATCCCTATGCTAACATTAGAATAGTGTTGGGTTGTCAATATCGACTTCTCATGCAAGGCAAGTATAACTAAGCTATTCATTTTATTGACCCCCACCCCACCCCTCCACTGCATATTAAAATCAATGTTAATGATGCACTCATAAATAGTATGTAAATGTTGTTAAAATATAATGGATCTATGGTCAGTTACACAATTTCCATACAGTAGTTACACATAATAATAATAATATAATATCATATATTAGGCTATGTTTTGTATATGTATTAGGCCATTCAGTGATAATGCAAATAAACGGTCTTGCTCAAAATCGCACCAATGAACGTAATTTTGCTCTCAATCAAAAGTTTGAAGTTGTTAAAGGAGAATTCCGGTGTGATATTGACCTAAAGTGTGTTGAAACACGATACCGAGTGTGAACGTATGTCTCATAGCTCATCTCGGCTTGTCCCCTGCACTCAGAAATCTGGCGCTAGTTAATTAGCTGATAACTGTTCGCCGCCATCTTGAATTTAGTCACGAAGTCGAGCGACGAGTACGAATGAACAGGTATGATAAGGGATCAGATTCCAAAAATAATTCAGTGGAAATGTCCAGTAGCAGCAACTGGAATCCATGCATTTCCACAGAATTATTTTTGGAATCTGATCCCTTATCATACCTGTTCATTCGTACTCGTCGCTCGAGTTATCGTGACTAAATTCAAGATGGCGGCGAACAGTAAACTTCCTGAAGGTACTGTCTGTATAAATCGTCTTGTAAATAAACTATCAGTGCTTTTTCATAGTTCTCAATGTCTCGTTTTAAATGTCAGGGCCGTCGGAAGTCTACCAATAAAGTGTGGAGCTACTTTGCGCCTCGTAATAAGCTGTAAAAAGTTGAGCCGGCCCTTGAGCACAAGGAATTTCATTACTTATAATTCATTTTATGAGTACATTACTATAAACTACTTGCGCTGTAAGCTATTGGAGCTGCTCACTTCGAGACACTGAGCTAGCAAGCAGTGTAGCTTATGTGTCAGACAGAGGTACTGCACACACAATGACGAGACGCGTTTGTATCCACTTAGCTTATTCACCGTATCAAAGTCAGATATGTCCCAATATGTTGGCATGTTCCTTTAACCATTTTAAATCCCATATGATGGGCTATCCCTTGTCTTAATGTGTGTCGATGTATGCTCACAATTGTCTGTGACCCTAACAAACCTAAAATCCGCCCTCTTCCATTAGCTTAGCCTTTATGTTGACAGGACAGTGAAGAGAGAGGGAGAGGGGAGGGTGGCATCGGGAAATGACCGCAGGTCGGAATCAAAACTGGGTCCCCACTGAGACCCATGTGGTATTGTGCTGCCACTTGCGCCACAGCTCCCCCAGTTAACAACCATCCTGAAGGTGATCTAAGTTCAGAAACGGCCTGAGATAGGAGGTCAATTCCCCTGAAGGATGCAGCTGAGTCCCCTCTTCAGGTTCCCACCCATTTCCAGGGAAAAGGAACACACTAAATAAGGAATGAGGAATCCCCCTGATTCCCTTTACACCCCCCCCCCCCCCCCCCCCCTTCCGCTCTCTCTCAGTTTAGGTCACACTGTAATTTTCCATACATGATGGATAAGCTACTCCCAAGTTGAGAATTTCCAACTCCAACTTAAACATAAACAAAAACATAAACGTGTGAGAGATGTAGACCTCTGTTGAACAGCTCTAGCAAACCTTTTGTTCTGTATGATAATTAATCTCTCCCCCTTGCCTGGGATGGTTCACAATGGCCTACACGTCCATGCCCTTTCTACAATTGGTTGATGTCATTCACACTTAAGTTTGCTACCTGCCCCTGGGTGAGGCCACAGCATGGACCTTTTGTTTATCTTGATAAGATCACCATCTAAGGGCCCGGACACGACGCCTGATTATCGGCTGTCGGACAGTCGGGCGAGGTCAGTGACTGGAGTCGGTCCCGTGCCGTCGGAGTTGGCGTCAGCGTTCATTTTGGCCGATTACACATGTCGAATCGGCCAGTGGCCATCGGCCTCAATGACCAATCTGGGGCTCGTTTCTAGAAAGCGTCGTTTGCTAACTTGTGTCGCAACCTTGGTAGTTCGCTCCATCGTTCTTGGATTTGGTGTTTCTAGAAAGGGTAGTTCGAACTCTCAATCGCAAACAAGGACGCTCGTTTGAACTACTGCCCCTAGGCAGTCGCACTTGTGTCGTTCCTGGGTAGTTCCTGTTGTGTCTGGAGCGCCTAACCAAAAATCACAACCGCCTAACCAAAAATTACAAAGTGGATGTTTATCTCGTGACTCAATGATTGATCTATCCTGTAGCTTTATTTTGATTAAGAGACTGACTCCCCTACTTGGCTCATTCTTGCTATTTATGTTAATTCGAGTATTGCTTCTTGATAAGCTAGTATTATAATCTTCACAGACTCTTAAAATCAGCACAGTGATAAATAGTGTAGTGGCTAAAGCAAATGACTTGTTATCCCAGCGTTGTAGGTTCGATTTTCTTATGATGTGAGATTTGCTTCTCGCTACCTGCAGGTGACACGTAGATTCAATTGTTTTTGACTGATGTCTTGTACCTATGGTCTCTTGATGTAGAGTAACTATGTACATAAATATGTATGGTCAAAACCTATTGTTGTGTCTCGTAGGCCTACTCTTACTCAGAGGTGAAAAGAGATAGGATGCGAACTCTGGTCGAGCGCGTAATGCACTGACACGCTGCCGTTAAGCCACGAGACTATTAAAAACATGCGATACCCAGACATTCGTCCTGGCTATATATTTTTTCAAACATAGATATTTAACACAAATAATGACACATTGGTCGGCTTCAGTAAAATGTTTTATATACTTGCAATAGGTTTATGTTTTTGCAGATGACGATGACCATGTCAGCATTAATCGCTCGGTTTAAATTAGAAAAATGTCAACATAGGCTGTGGCAGAGAATTTCTAGGGGGTGGGGTATTACACGTTGCCACTGTTTCCACCAATGATGTGTATCGTTGCATCATCAACAACGTTGTTGGAACTACAGTGTTCGAACGTCGGAGGTAGCGAATTGCGACACAGGTACGACGCTTTCTGGAAACAGGTGTAACAATGTCGTTGTTTGGTCGCAAGTTGCGTCGTACCATGGTGGTTGAGCAACGTTGTTGCTAACTTTTCTAGAAACGACCCTCTGATTGGTTGAGTGCTAGCCCTTGACTAAACATTCTCGGACCATTACCCCTACATTCAGTGATGTACGTTATGAACCCATTTTGATACACCATCCTAACACATTTTTGCTAGAACTAGTAGACTACCACACAGTTGCTGAACGTATGTTATTTCAGGTTAGTTTGCAACAACATGCATGTTTAACCAAAGTCCTTAGTTGCTACCTAGCTAGCGAACATTACTAGTAGTTCCCATTCACTTTTCGTTTGCTGTGCTAACGTTAGCTAGCTAGCTCGGTTAACAGGCAAAAATAAATTATTTATTCCGTGTCCGAAAGAAGGTTTCATTAGCATCACACACAAGCAATTACAATAAAATAGTACACAATATATATTTATATTTTCTCATTGCTTAATCGGAGAAGTCCAAAACTAGTGCCATTTCGTTCCATTGGCGAATCTTTACCAAGATTAATCTTGGTACTAACTACTAGACAGTCTTTCTCTGAATCTTTTGGCTATAACTGCTGATGGAAATGTATTCGGCGTCAGGTTCGCTTCGGTGTGTTCAGAGGCACTTTTTTGACCGACTCGGGAAGACGGGAGCTGACTGATCAGTCCGACTGCTTTTCTGCCAACGGTCGGCCGTCCGCCCGCTTGGTGTGCCCTGGCCCTTAGAGATTATGATGAATCTCATGTTCTCAGACAGGATATGTTGTAGATTCTTACTTTTGTGGTCACACTATTGAGCCCTGATTGTGGATATGACTAAATGGGATTGACATAACAAAATTATTGACTCAGAGCTATGTGAAATCTTGTCGCTGTGTTTCTGGAGTGCTATTTGCTGATGTCTCTGTAATGTGTACCAACCCATCATGGTGTTGAGCGTTCTGAAGGTGTTGTGTGTCTAATTCAACGAAACCCCAATGAAGTTGCCTGTAATAACCCCAGTGAAATGCTTGTGAAGATTACCTCTGTTATTGATGTTTTTTTTCTGTTTTGGTTCTTTAGTTAGGCATTTAGGCTACTGGTAGTGCATAATTTAACATGAAGGAGAGTCTTTACGAGAGTAAAGTACAAGATGCGCCAGCCAATTATGTAACGTTGATGTATCTCGCATTCTGTTGTGTAGTCTATTGGGCTCGGTTGTTGAGGCCTGCCAGTGTGACCATGGAGTGCACTCTGTGGTGGAGCAGGAGTGGGGAACATCTGGATTGACAAAGCTTGCAAAGACAGATTTGGGCTCTGTCGCTTCCTGTAAAGTCCATGCTACTCATGGAAGTTGATTATCTGTACAATAGAGCCTGACGTATGGTTTTTTAGTACATGGTACATTTTAGTGTCAAATGTCGAGAGCTCAGTGAAACATCTTCACTATTAAAGGTGCTCTAAGCAATGTCTACTCTAAGCGTTTTTTAGGGTAAAATATTTTATGTCCCTTACTGCAAACATCTAGCCTGACGAGCCAGACCCACATTAAAATGTGGGGTCTGGGCACTCACCGTTCGCAGTGCTCATTCTGAGGGGCGGGATAATCCGTTGTCTTTCAAATTCCCTCTGCACTCAATAGGACAGCGGTAGCGCTATGAGTCCCATGCGTTTCCCACCAGCGGAGCTAGTTGGCTAGTTCAAACGTTTGCCAACTTAATAAAAGCTTAACTCGTGTCACACTGTTCGCCAACAGCAACATCCATCTTATTTGTTTTCAAGTATCAGGGAATTCAAGCCAAACCGTTGCAACTCTGCCATCAATCATTATGTCAAGCCCACCTAACGACTCTATACACGATTTCATTGCCCTGATTTAGTTTCGATTTCTGGAGCTCACAAGCCAACGGAGAGTTGCTAGACTAGCCCTGGCAGCAAATCTAATTTGCTGCCGCTAGGGGCGCGTCTAGATTTCTAGGCTAGAAAACATCACCTAATCAACCGCTAGCTGTCTGTGTCCTAAATACACTGTAAAAAAATGTGATCTCTGTGGACAGCCCAGGCTCCAAAAACGGCAACAAAAACAACCTGGGCAAACCTAGCCCATAAAAACATAACAAACTGTTCCAGAAAATCACAGACGAGATACGCGTTTAGGAGAGTTTCAATTGCACGGGAACAGCATGGGAGGGAGGGGGAGGGAGTAGCGAGCTAGCTAGCTAGCTCTGTTTTGTTTGAAAGTCAACGGAAGTGACGCTACCAGCATTGCTTAGACCACCTTTAATTCACACGCGCAGTCACAGCAGCGAGCGAGGGGAAAAAACAGCAGCAAGACAATTGATTTTTACCTTTCTCCAGTTCATACAGCCGTTCTCGAAGTCTGTCGATACCACTTTTAGCTCCAGCCTAGCATAGATCATTAAATCAGATTAGACCATTAGCATCTCGCCTGCTAGCATCACGTTTAAGATTTCCGGTAATTTTCCTATATGAAACTTGTCTCCTCAAGTTAGAAAATGTAATAAGACCAACGGAAAATGAAACGTGGCGATTTTCTAGGCTGATTTGACATGGAACTGTACTCTTCTTCCAACGTAATAATCAAGTAACACCATGGGCGCAGCAGCACAATGATATCATTTGATTATTACGCTGGAAGAAGAGTACAGCACCTGAAAATAGTCCCTGTAGGCTAACTTCCAGCAACAAGGTTGAGCAGCAGCAGACAGAATCGCCAGAATACCATGTTCAGATGGAACGCCGGTCTATCAATAGCCTAGACCTATGCACAAATAGCTAGTACGGAACAGCAAACCTACCTTCACTTGTTTGGCTAGCTGAGACCGCACTTTGGCCTTGAACGCTTCTATTTTGGGGTGGCCTCCATCACTCTTAATCAGACTGAAGGTGATTGGGTATGTGTTGGAGACTGAGACCTCTGTCTCTGAATACCATTGTAGCACACTTGAGTGCCTTCAACACTGGTAAAGAGTTTTTTGTTAGCTGCAAGTGCTCGTCTTTCTGGTTCTGGCATTTTGGATTTTAGTCACTGTATAATCGGACAGCACTGCAGTGACCGCCCATCGTTGTTCCATTAACCCCTCAAACATGTCAGAGACTGAATTTCATCACGTTTGCACGACTGGATCCGGCGGTGCTTTGGCAGTTGTTTGTCTTTGCTTTGCCTCCAACGATTTAGTAGCGGGTGTACTGTGGTTGAAATGTTTCACCAGCCTCTCAGCTGCTGCGATGATCCTATGTAAGTCAAGAGCAATGGCTAACTGTAAAGTATGTGCAAAGCATGGGAGTGACTGCCAACTCACTCGAGTGGGATAGTTTACCGCAGCTATATTCCTGGCGTTGTCAAGCACGCAAGCAACTTCTTGGCTAGCTAGCTCCTAATCATCCACGGATTCCTTTAGTTTTTTAGCCAAATTTTTCTCTGAAAAACTCTGTGAGAAGGACTGCTGATTTCACTTCCCAGTCTTTCTCAATCATGTGGCATGTCACTGTAATGTAGCTTTCCGTAGTCAAAGCAGTTCAGCGGTCATTGGTTAAAGCGACGTTGACAGTAGCTAGCCTCCCTAGCTTCCAAACGGTTGGTCAATGTTTTTCTGGATGGAATACGATATCTTGGCACAATAAATCCCACTAGTTCTCAGAAACCTTCGCCGTCAGTCATATTGATACGTTTGGTAATTTTGTTAGCTCGCTTGTCATCACGCGTCCTCCTAGCTAGCGTAGCCTGAATGCTAGCCTGCTGGAGCCCTGCGGGCTTTGTTGGAATTTACGGTCCATACATTGACTTATTTGTGGCAGCCCACCACACAATGATTTTCCAGGTTGTGCTAAATTGTGCTTAAATCTGGTTAGCATCATAACCATGCTGTGCTAATTTGTTAAAAAAACTGTTGCATTCAAGTTAATTCTGGAAACCTACCACCACAAATAGAATTCAGTTCTGTGGGAAACACTGCGGTCGGATGTACATTCCTTAAATGATAGAGGAGACGTTGCACTATGGTAAGTAAATAGTGTCTCAGTTTAGCGTCTTGTCTTGGGAAATGGTCCGATACTACACTTCTCCTGGCCCGCTTCATCTTTGCTCATCTGTTGTAGAAAGTCGCAGAAGCCTGGACGATGTATGCTGATCTCATAATGCGCGGGAATAGAACAATTATTCATTAGGCTTGAATTTTTATTCCAAATAATTCTTAATGACAAATAATCAATAATGTTTTAGCCTATGTTAAATGCACACTATGCAGGTTTTAGCTTTTAGCTAACTCTTTTCGGGTTGAATGGTGGCCGTCTCGCTTTCCCCTAGCGCCTGTAGGCGGAAAAACCACCCATGCAACTGTGGGCCGGCGGGCCAACGGCCTCAGTGTCAGGAAGTATAACGAATTGCTTTACTGCATTCAAATACACATACACGCCAGGCACCGGCTAGAAAAAGGTAGCGATGGAGTTTTTCAGACATTCGTCATGACCGAGCCAGCGAAAAAGAAGCAAAAACCGAGAAAACAGTAAGGAAATTGCCAATACTGCATAGTTTACCTTTAAAGCAGGGTCCATGGAATTGATGCGTGTCTGGCTTGTGGGAGCGTGGCATCACGATGGCTGCTTCCCATGACATCCTCCATCGACCCAATCCTATAGTGAACGGAGATAAACGGAAAAGCTGGAAAATAACTGGTGACTAGAGACCGACCGATTTGGGTTTTTCTAAAGCCGATACCGATACCGATTTTTAGCGGTCAGAGTCAGCCGATGGCCGAAGTGACCTGCCGATTTTTAGGGCCGATATGCTATCGTATTATCCTTAATTGGCATGCTAAAAATCATACTAGTGACTTCTTGCAGGCTGTTAGTCTATTAATTATTCATTTTAATATGTTTAACAGAGTGCAAGAAGACTCCCATGATGTGACAAGTTCAGATAGTTACTTACGGCAAAATACATGTTCAGGTTATACAGTTTCACTGTGGAACTTCATGCCTTACCACAGACCTAGGTTTCAACAATATAAAACTCTGTCTCCCAGCATGCTGTGAAACCGGAAATAGGAACTAGAGAACATCCGTTTGATGACCGTGTTATAAAGCGTTCACATGTTAGATTTGCGTCCTCTTTTTGTTAAATTTTCACTTAGATTGTCCGTTACTATAGTTTAGATCGAAACATCACGCTGGTCACAAGGGGTGTGTTTCTCGACAGTGTCGTTGCTAACTAAATTACTTGGTTGCAATGCAATTTCCCATAGGCAACCTACTAAGTTGCTAACTGGTTAGCAACAATGCTTTCGAGAAACGGGGTCCAGCATTGAGGGGGCTTGCCGGCGCATTCCCAACGCACTTTCGGTAAATGAAGCAACATCACAGATTACAACCATAAGAGAAATCATAAGATAAAATATACGACTTTGGGACAGTGGAATGTAAAAATTGATGCCTTACCTGTAGACAGTCTTGCTCCTTCTTGAAACCAAAGATTTTCTTAGTTCTAAATAGACCGTCTCTTTTAAAACCTCGCACTGTGTTCCAAGTAGCTGCCCGCAGATGTGCCTGACTTAAAATCGGCGCGGCCAAATAAGAAAATCGCCCGATGCGGATTGATTAAAAAATAGCAAAAATCGCCCGATTAAATCGGCTGATCGATCGATCGGTCGGTCTCTACTGGTGACCAAATCAGAGTTTGTGATGAGGGAAACTTATGCTTAGTTTCAACTGCTGATTATTGAATAAAGCTGCAACTCCTCGGACTATTGTGTCTGTCTGTTGCGCACAACTTGCTGCAACAGAAGTGAAAGTTTTGCCCCGATCACTTACACTGACCTAAATAGGCCTACAAACTGAAGCAGGAGAGGTTAACACATTTATTGGTAACATTACGAAACCCAAGCAAACCCAAGCATTGTAACGTTGTCATGTCAGGAGGTTGGTCAAGCAAGTATTTAAGTATAAAAGTAAGATATACTATCCAAAGTAGTAGCCTAATTAGGCCTAAAATAAACAAGGCTCTAGAGTAGAGTAGAGGGAATAGAGTATTTCGTAAATTATTAGTAGAAGCCATCAGGCAAGTGTTATAAACTCCTGGTGTACTTAACAAACTTTCCAATGCCTCGTTTTATGAGTACAGAGCATATTTGTATTACTGTCGAAGTTTCGTACTATTTAGGGCATTATTAGAGGGGTAATTTACGAGATACTCTATTGGTTTCATAAGTGCCTGCACAAGCCATTAGTTTCTGTATTCGCCTGATGGCGCTACTCAACCAATGTTTGACCAAGGGAAAACAGCTTCTGGGAGGGTGTTTGGCTCGAGGTCATGGTGCAAAGGACCCTAGGGTGAAATTACTCTGAACAATCACTTTAAATATATTTTTATATTTTTTAATAACTGCAATGGGAATGGTCCCCAACAGTCCAAACCCAAGCATGGTTGTTTAGATGATCATACTCTTCACCCAATCTGTATTGTTCTGATAGAAGTTGTTGAAAATAAACTTTTTACAATACCCTGATCTATGTTGGCATTCAGTGTTCAACCCCTTTGTACTAACCCTTTGTCTTCAGGAGATGCGCTGGCAGAGAAATTAGCCTAATTATTGAACTGTTTGCATAGTTTATCTGAATATCTTCTAAACCCTTGTTTGTAATTCTTTTCAGATTCTAAATGCCATGTGATGACAAGAAGACAAAGATGATGGCATGCCTAAGTGTTTTCCTGATGGTCAAATCTCTCCTTCCTACACCATGGTACTGATTATGGACAAATGGTGCAACTTGTGAGCTTTCTTCATGAGCAACATTTTTACATTGTCACTTCTTTTTGATTTCAATGGAGGGAAACGAATGAACAACCTTGTAATGTGTGCTGTATAGTAATCACTAATGGAGAACCTTGTAGTAAATACTGTACAGAGATCATGAATGGACAACCTTGTAATGTATATGTACAGTAATTTGGACTGTGATGGAAAGAACCAGTGAGGGGTTGGAGCTGTGATTGATGAAGAAATATTGATCAGACTATTGAAAACTGAATATACCAGTATCCACCAAAGGTCTGGACTGGATCATAGTCATGGAAGACCCCTTTCTGGATTATTGCTCCTCTCAAGAGTTAGCAGGAGGGGCAGATGCTTTCATTTGTACAGAATGTGGAGAAGGTTTTGTGCAGTACTCCAGACTAGTAAGTCATATGGCCATTCATGGATCTTCAGAGTCATTCCAGTTGGATGCTCCCAGTAATGGCTTGGAAACACCCATAGAGTTTGTTCTTCATAAAAATGGAACACTTACTGTTGTTGAAAGATTGGAGGCTTCAAATTCATCTCTCAAAATATCTGATCCCCAGTCACAGTCCACCACAGAAACGGAGTCATCAGAAAATGGCACCAAAGTTTTTCCATGTGAAAGATGTGGCCAAGTATTCAGTAATCAGTCAAGTTTACTACAGCATCAGCGGTACCATTCATTGGGGCAAGGATATAAATGTACCCTATGCTGCAAGGTTCATGATGACCGAGAGAGTCTTCGGGAACATCTTCAAGATCATGCACATGAGAGATTCTATAGCTGTGGACACTGTGGGAAAAGATTTCTTAGACCCGAAACATTATCAACTCATCAAAAAGAATGGCATGGATCACTTGTGGCCAGGAATTCCGTTAAGCTTGCAAAGAGTCAGGAAAACAACATTGGCAAATTCTATCAATGCAAGTTATGTGAATTGCACTTCTTTTGGCTCTCCGACTTACAAAGCCATCTCATCAGTCATTCCCTCAAAAAAACTGCAGATACCAGTGAATCTGTTGTTGATGAGAAGGTGTCCAGTAACCCTTATAATAGCGTTGACCGTACATACCGATGTGGTTTGTGTGGAAAAACCTTCTACAGACTGTCAGACCTCATGGACCATCATTTGTCTCACCAAGCCAAGGAGGAAAAATCAAAAACTGAAACAAAGGCTACAAGACGGACCCAAATCGATCATGGCTACAAACCTTTCGCATCCAGGCAAGCAATTTATAGGTTAGATGCCCCCAGGTCAAGAAGGATGCGGGGTAGATCACGTGGGGCCCACCAAAGTAGCACTAGATTGTATCCGTGCAAACACTGCCATCGTGTATTTGTGCACTCAAGTAGTTTGTCTCGTCACAACCGGTACCATAAGGGAACTCTGCACACTTGCGTCTACTGTGGGAAGCATTTTCCACAAAGATGTGATGTCACCAGGCATATAGCCATGTATCATAAAGCAGAACTGGGAGCTGCAGCAGATGAGAATGCTAAGAAGCATGATGAGTCACCAGAAAGGAATGCTTCAGAGGAACAAGAAAACGAAAAGGATTTAGATGATGAACAAGAAAGTCCAGTTAACGAAACCTCAGGGACAAAAGAGATGCCTGGTCCTCCAAAGGCACGACTGTCTTTCAAGTGTCGTGAATGTGGTAAAGTCTTTGGTTTGCTTAGTGTTTATCAACGGCATCAACGCTACCACAAGAGGGAACCAGCTCGACAGCTGCACAAATGTTCTCACTGTCGGTGCCGTTTTTCGCAATTGTCTGCTCTTGAGCGCCATCTAAAAACTCATGACAAGGAAGCACCTTCAGAGGTTGGAAAAGAAGGGTTACCTACTGTCGATGCCAATAAGGATAACCATGCAAACTCAGAAGACACTGATGATACAGTTGAGGATGAAGATATTAATGTCGAAGGTGATGAGAGTGTGAATGCTGAAATACTGTATGAATGCACAGTGTGTGCCAAATCATTTTCTTCCATGAAAACGTTCATGAAACATCAGAGTGAGCATGGTTAACTTTAGATGATGGTCATTTATGTTTAGTGTGAACCACAACACATAGGCTAGACCAATTTACTAAAATCGATGATCGTGTTCAGTTGCAGCCCTGTGTTTTGCTTGGGAGGGCAAGAATCCCACTCCACAATTTCTTTGTCCCATATTTTAAACAAAGGACTAATGTTTGTCATTGTATGTAAAACTTGACTTCTTGACTTGACTTGACCATCACAGTCTCTTAATTAGTGTTTTACCATATTCATTTAAGAAGTGATTTCCTAATTGTAGCACATGATGTCCCTTTTTAATAATGTGCCATGCCAAAATCAAGGATAGGTTTTTAGAAATGTCATCACCATATTTCTTACCTGCCTTTCTGTGTTCATCATGCCCATAAATCTAAATCGTTGTATGTTGCAGAAGACGAGGAATTGCTTTGAAGTTTGTCTATATTAAAACTGCATGACATTTGATCTTATATGCTGTTCATGGGAGTGGATTAACACTACTGATACTTTAAAGGACTGTATTTTCTTGGAATGCTAGATTGAAATATCACTCAATTTCCTCAATCATGATGATTTATGTTTCTGCCATAGCAGTCATTATTCTGTCTACAATAGAATAGATAAAAAGCGGTTAGGAAAGTTTGTTTTTTACTAAATTAAAGTTAGATTCTTCTTTTTGTAAGTGAACTTGTGTACCTGTTTGACTGTCCTGTACAACTTCAACTTTCAGAAAGAGATAGATAGATAGATACTATTCATCCCAAGGGAAATTCTTGCTCTGCATTTGACCAATCCATGGTTAGTGAACATGCACATACACACATACTGAAGGAGCTGTGGGCAGCCATTGCTGCGGCACCCAAGGAGTAGTTGGGGGTTAGATGCCTCGCTCAAGGGCTTTTTCAGGTCACCTGGCTTATTCCCTATAGCTGTATACATCTAGCTGCCAGTTCAGTTTAGACTAGCTTGTACAGTTCTACACCGGTCTTCCAAAGAATGACAACCTGAGACCAAAGCAGATGGTGGAAAAAAATGTGGTTGAGGCTCTTGATTTAATGCATCAGTCAAACACAATATC
This sequence comes from Alosa sapidissima, assembly GCF_018492685.1. Taxonomy (NCBI): domain Eukaryota; kingdom Metazoa; phylum Chordata; class Actinopteri; order Clupeiformes; family Clupeidae; genus Alosa; species Alosa sapidissima. The sequence continues at coordinate 30,868,204 of NC_055966.1, read as the reverse complement.
TAACCTCAATTACATAGGTGCCCCCCAAATCACATTGGCTATGTGCATGCGACCTCTTGGTCATTATTCCTAAATAATCCCCATAATAGGATCATTGTAACACTGAAGCAAAGTGTAGGGCTCAATCATTGTTTCATGATTCACTTCTACCTATGGAAAAACAAAAGAGAAATCCCACTGTATCCATCAGAAACTAACATGCTAGAATTTTCTGTACAGGAATTGCATCTTCACTAGCAAGAAGCAATACATTTCAGTAAACTTCAAAATGTGGAATTATGTAATATTTACTGCCTTATTATTTGGCCATTCTCTAGTGCAACCTACCAAACCATGCAGACCAGATACCAAAGACGGGCTACTGCCAATTGCTAAATGTGCCACTTTTTTGGTGGGAACACCTAGGAAAGGACAACCATCTCTAGTGGCTTTATGTCAAGAGTATTTAGGACAGCCTATTATGCCTTCACATCTTTGCTGTTTTGTAAGAAAGTCAGCTGATTCAGTGACCAATCATGGGTGAATTTTGTTTTCATCCTAGATTTGTATTTTCATACACCTTTTTCCTAAAATCCACCTGAAAGGTATTTGCTTTGGAAGGTATGAGGCTCTCCTTGATAGACCGGTAGCTTCTCAGTCCAAAAACTACATGAACAAAAACTGGTGCCATCTCACTGATGTTATGTACCGGGTGCAGCGGCGGGCGCCTGTAATCCGAGCTACTGGGAGGCTGAGGCTGGCGGATCGTTTGAGCTCAGGAGTTCTGAGCTGTTGCGGACTCTTGAATTTCCCCTGGGGATCAATACAGTATCTATTTATCTACATCTATATTTCTCAATGACATTTAAGATGGCACCACAAATATAATCCATAGGTCAGTTTATTCATGGATGAAGAAATTAATAACACTAAAATGTAAAAAAAAACATGGCTCTTTTGATCCCTTTGCCCCAGCATCAATGCCGGATTAGCGATTGTACTTGCGTGCCTGTGTTTTAGGGACATTGGAAATGGGTTTCAATGGCCTCTTGGCCAGACGGACCTGCAGAGCAAATCTTAAATTTGCAGAATGTTCGTATGGGTATTCCCAGGCTAATTTGTACCCCAACCCCTTACTCTTACCCCTTGGAATGGAGATTGAGATCTTTCCCAATCAACAAACCACACATCAACAAACCCTTACTTAATCATATCCTTCCTTGACTTTTACTTCAACAGATACAATGAGTTTTTACTGGACATTTCCCTGTTTAATTTACAGTATGTCTCTTGCATGGGTGCACAGGGATCAGTTGGCCTTGGCTTGAATATGCAGTAGGCATACGTATAGCAACTTTAAAAAAAAAAAAAAAAAAAAAACACTTGGATATTCCCATAGTGTGTAGACCTGCCCATATAAATTCTTATCCCCTGGTATCGAAGGGAAAAAATACTGCTGGATTGTTTTTGTTTTCCTCAAGCTTTCAAACAAAAGGCCTGGAAATAACTACTGTAACACCCAAATCGCATCATTGCAGGATGCTCATCACGAAATAGGGATTTTCTGATTTACGTAACAATCCATTGCATTCATTTCTATTTATGTAAAGACTAAGACATTCTGACAAATTACTATTTATTTATTTATTTATTTATTTATTAGTTTCTTTTTTGCTTGATCATTGCAAAGATATAATAAAACCAAGTACCAACCCCAATTCATTTCAATGGCCCATGCTAGGCAAACTATTTCAACCAAAAATATCCTTAATTGACTGCCGCAATCTTTCAAAATGGCAGCTGACATACTAGAGGGATTCGACTTGATGTAGCCGTCTGCAGCTGTCTTAACCCATTCGCGCTGAATGCTGCATGACGCAACATTCTATCTCCCGCCTGATGCTGCATAGCGCAACATTGAATCTCCCGCTGGATGCTGCGTAGCGCAGCATGCTTTTTATTTCATGTTTCTAGGTGCTACAGAGGCTTAGATATTACATTTTGGTAGACGTTGACAATTTTTAGTATGTTTTCAGAAAACCCTCAGGAAATAAGGTTATTTAGTCTAGAATGCCATAGGATTCTTTAGACGTTTTTAGCAGGCATTTTAGGAGTAAATGGGTTAAGCTGACTGCATAACTGCATAATTATTTCTGAGATTCTGATACGTTTTCAACCATGACATATGCACAATTCCGGGTTGGAAACGTATCAATCTCAGAAATAATCACGTTATGCAGTAAGCCTAAGATGGCTGCAGGCGGCTACATCAAGTCGAATCCCCTAATCACTTCCGGCATTTTCACAAACAAACCAATTAGTTACCACCTTGTAGATGGCCACAAATGATGATGTCCATGTGGATTGGCTGAGGCTCCCAGTTGGGAAAATGCCAATCCATTTACATTTACCCATTTAGCTGACACTTCGATCCAAAGCGACTTACAACAATCAAGGTACAAGATAGGCGTCACTAAGATATTTTTAGAGGGCAATTCCACGCAAAACTGTCACATCCATAACGCCAACACAATGCCATGGTATGGTATGATGTGAATGATGATTTCTTGAAATTTGAGCATTCACTCTTCCTGGTTGTAGGACTTACATGAAACACTTTTCACATAATCATTTGCATCATACACATACCATGGCATTTAGTTGGCATTATGGACGTGACAGTTTTGCGTGGAATTGCCCTAGTGCAGCTATAATTCCTAGTACTCACATAGACTAGAATAACAGTTCAAGCAAAATTAAGGAAGGGAGAAGAGGGATAATTAAGATGGGGAAGAAGGTAGGGTTAAGTGCTAGATTAAGCATGTCCAGCTGTTAGTAGTGCTAAGAAAGGAGGCACTCTCGGAAGAGTTGGGTCTTCTGGAGGTTTTTGAAGATAGAGAGGGACGCCCTGCCCTGTAGGAACTCGTAGCATTACACCATCAAGGAACTACAGATGAAAAAAGTTTGGATTGCCGAAAGTGTATGCGCGGCAGAGCCAGGCGGTGTTCGTTGCAGGACCGCAACGGTCGGGAGGTAGCATATGCCTGCATTAGGGCATTCAAGTATGAGGGTGAAGAATCGTGACTACTTTGTGTAGACAAGCATTCGTTTACTGCAGGTGGCTACAGGTAGCCAGTGGAGCTCGATGACCAAGTGCCCTTTTGGGTAGATTGAAGACCAGGCACGCCACCACATTCTGGATCATCTGATAGGGTTTCACGTTGCAGGCTGGGAGGCCCATCGGAAGGGTGTTACAGTTGTCCAGTCACAACATGACCATGGCTTGTTTCAGGAGTTGGGTCAGGTACGGCCTGACTATACTCACCAATAAATATGGCAGCTAATTCGCTTGTTTGTGAAAATGGAAGTGAACAGGTTTACCTAATCCACATACTGCACAGCTACATACCAGCTGGCTAACCTAGGCGAAGCTAACCCTCCAAATTCTGACACCCTGACTAAAATATATGGGCCTCTTTCCACCCAAAGGGAGCCATCTTCTGTGTGATTGCCAAGCATTGTGGAATAGTTCTCATAACTCCTTTTGAAGCGTTCCTGAAAAAATCCCTATGTGAAGGGTCATTTAGCCCTATGACTTTGCCCTACACTATAGACCTCTGAAGTTCGCTTGCAAAAAAGCTGCCATCTTTGAGATCCGGTATCTGGCGAATTTTTTTTTTTTTTTTTTTTTTTTTTTTTTTTTTTTCCTATGGGAAAATATCATGGGGATTTTGAATTATCGCACCTGTTAAACTCTCGCAGAGACGAAAAAGTGTGAAATGCAGACGTTTTTTTGTCCTCTGCCTTCGAGTGGATACTGTGATCTCCGGGACGTGAAGGCAGCGCACTTTGATTTTTGCTACCCCAGCAAGTTACATCACAAGTTAGCTCTCGGGTAGCAAAAATCAAAGTGTGCCGCCTTCACATACCAGAGATCACAGTATCCACTCGAAGGCAGAGGACGAAAGTGTGTAATGCAAACGCTTGCATTTCCGATTCTGTGTCCCCGCGAGAGTTCCAAAGTGTGATAATTCCAAATCCCCATGTTATATCCCAAGATACCGGATCTCTTTATGTGGGCAAAGATGGTAGCTTTTTTGTAGGCGTACTTCAGAGGTCTATTCCAAAAGCAATCAGGACACTCCTACCCCTGAACATGAATGTGCAAAACAGGGACAGAGCGAAGGGGAGCAATGGGATTGAGTGAATCAAAGTGGACCAGCTAATGCAATCAATTAACATGTTGACTGGGAGTGAGGGTGGTATTTGAACTGTTGAGTTGTTGACCTCAAATATAACAACCTTTCGTTGGTACCTTTAACTTGGGCCTGACATGGATTCTATATGGTGTGAGAGTACAGATAGGGGCATCATGCCCTGAGGTTTTATTTTGTCAGAAGAACTAATACAACGGATTTGCATGTCTTTGTTTTGCAGCATGGAGGAGCAATTGTGACCTTTTAAGGGTTATTTTGAAAGTTTACACTGCAGTAGTGATGTCACTTTCTTCAGACCATCTTTTAAGGTTGTGTGCATTAGTATATGTGTGTGAATGGAAGAAAAAGGGATACTGTTTAGACTTGGTATGGAGGTTTTAACTCTATCTGAATGTTACCCTCATACACATTTCAAAGACAAGTGGAACTGTGTTTAACACGCTTAATGGTCCTAATCCCAAGGTAGTTGGACATATTGTAAGATCTATTTCATTTCCATGTTGTCTATATTCAGTATTGCAACTCTGTTGATCTGTGTGAGTGATGGCATGTAAGAAAGAGCACAGCTTAATAGAAAATCTAGATGTATTGGATAAAGTCATGTCACAAACAAGCACCTTTTCAGTTCACAGGTTATGGGCCTACTTGGATTCACTGCTGCAGTGCAACTAGAGATGTCAAAGTTTTGTGTGGTGGAATCCTAGCAGTCTTTATAGGTGTGCCATTTTACATTTCAGTGATGTAACACGATTCAGCAAGATTTTTTGGTATCACTGGTGTGGGATTTTTGGCCGGTTTTATTTCCATATTGTCTACAAAGAATTCCTTGAACTCCCTCAAGACAGCACAGAGTGGGCAACTATGAAGTTGATAGGTGGAAATACCCCATGATCCTTAAGAGTGGTATGATTTTGCACCTATTATGTTTGGTAGTAGATGTAACATGTATCTTAGTTGCAGGGAACTATGTGCTCCACCAGTTCACTTGCACAGTTACAGTTAATCCCAGGCTCAGCATATTTCAAGGAAAGGCAAAAATGTGTGCAAATTTGTTCCATCCATGCAATGACACGGCCAGTCTTGTCATTGTGATGTGCCAGTGGCACAGGGCCTTGCGGTATAGATGGTTGTGCGAAACTCCATGGGTAGAAGGCGACGTAAAATAAAGTGGGACTGTCTACATGCCAACATAAGGGAGTAATAAGGAGGAAACCAGCGAACACATCCCGAGGGATTGTTTGTGCGGGAGAGCATTGTGTCCTTTAGATAACTCTACCACTTCTTCAGGCTATGTTATAGGATAGCATAGGATGATATGCATTGCTGAGAAAGAGACTCTTAGTTATGTGGGCAAATCAGGCCTTGTCCAGAAGTCAATGTAAGGTCCACAACCAATAAACCCTTTTACAAGGAGGAAATACACTACATAACCGATACAGGTGTGACTCCATCACTGTTTCTTTTGGATGAATGGGATTTTTTGGAGGTTAAATTATTTCAAAGGAGTTCCTTACATTTGAGAGAGCCAGTTTTCTCACTAGATCTGCCATCACACTTTCTGAAAGGGTTATCAATACCAAAAGGTAGGCAGAGGTAACATTCACTTTGAAGTGTGCTAAAAAAAACAACTCTCTGGCTGAGAATTACAGAACCAATCACCATGCTTCGGGAATAGGGAAAGGAGGGGTATAATTCGATTTCTCCAGGACCCCATACTGTACTTTTAGCCTTGCCACTACAATACACAGTTCTGGCATGCCCTTACATAAACCAGCGGCAAGTTCCTGCTCCTATGAGGTGCCAACAATGAGGGTCAGCTACATTTACAATGAGTAACCTTGTAGTTCTTAAATGGTATCTCCTAAAAAACAAAGATATGGAACCCTCTGATATGAGGGCACTATCCAGGACACTTCCTTACTACACAGTATATAGCCTATACAATTTTTACTTGATTGGTGCCAAGGTCTGGTTCCTGGAACCTATGCAGGGACTCAGGACAAGTGTCTGAGAAGGGACCATTTCCCTTGGGTATTTTTTTTTTGTGGTTCAGAGGCCAGTAATCTGCTTCTTGGGTTGACCTAGAACCAAACAACTGATGAAGGTGGTTGCACAGGGCAAAAGAAGACCTCCATGAAGAAATGACCCAACCAGACTGGAAGCCATTTTACTAGCTCCACCAACGTACACCAGGGCAATGCGCAGTCTACCGCTTGCGCACGTTGTGAGTTGTGAAATGGAAGCCCCGTAGAACGAGGGCGGGTTCATTTGGTTCCTTCCTTCCCCCTTATTGGCCCAATGATTCCGTGTCGTGAAACGTCGTGGGTTCTCTACATTGTCTGTGAAATAGGCGAATTCAAGGAAAATGGGCGACGACGGCACGAAAGACCAACAGTACTAATTTATCTAAACAGTTTGATCGATCTTACGCTTGAAAACGAGTGCATTATTTGCCACCTGGACTAGACACAAACCAACTTCTGTCCTGAGAAAGAAGAGAGGGAGGGGGAACCATTGAATTAGACCAGCCAAGGTAAGTGGCAATACGTCGCGCGTTCACTTGCTGCTGAGATTGGTTGTGATAATGCAGAGGGAACATTGCAGCTAGCTAGCCAGCTAGCTGGGAACGACCAACGTTACCATAACCTCAATCAAACAATGCAAACAGTTTGCTAACGAAACTACCATAGGATAACAAGTACTGGTGTAATCGACCTGTGTACGACATTCTGCAATGATCACGACCACTACAGTTACTCAAACTGCTTTTTATTCTTTTTGGTTTGCATAAGTTGGTGTATCCACAGTGAATTCGTTTTGTTTAGCGATGCAGCCGCAGTAGCTGAAGTAATGTGTATGAGGTAACTAGCAACTAGCACTGGCTAGCGAGCTAACTAACGTAGTTGCTGGAAAGTTGCATCTTGAAGTTTCGGTTTACGTTAGATGGCTAAGGTGGTGTACGTGAAAAGGGGTATACATAACTGCAGTGGTCCTCTAATCAGTTGACGTTAATCCTTTGAGTTTGGGATTGCTGAAAGCACAAAGTTTTTAATAGAACTATTTTTGTGGGCAAATGTTTAGTTGTGTTAATGGATCACATCCTAGAAAATCTAACTTGCCCTATCATGTTTTCTGTCATGAGAATACATACAGAGAATGAACTGATGCAAACACGTTTTGCCGTCTTATTTGTGGGACATGTGAAAGTCTTGCCATTAACAGATATTTGATCAATAAATGTGCTATCAATATGACATTAGAGGTATTGACTAGGACAGTCTTGCCTCTCACCTTTTCAGATTGCTACCGCATTTAACACTAAAGGTGATGCTGTTGTGAAATGCCAAGTTTTGTGGGGCATTGATGCCCCCTGAATTAACGCATCTGGCCCAAACTACTGTCAGAACCAGATATGTTATACACAGACAGGTGAGCCATAAGCCAGGGTGTCACGTTGTTGTTTAGATGGCGATTTTAGATGTTACAAGTTTATTATCCTGATGGATTTCAGTTGTCACAACGCTAATCATTATTTTGGAAATGCTTTGATGTATTCCCCCACAAGCAGAGTGTGAATTACCCTGCCATAATTGGGGGGTACTACTCCTTCACTTCTTCTATGACCATCATGGTCCACTACCATATCAATCCCCATTGTGATCGCCAAGTGCAACATGTGTTGTGCAACATACAAGGTCTAAACATGCGACAAACTGATACTGATAGTTATTATATATTCAAAAGAGAACTGTTTTGATCAACTCTCAAAAGTTAGAAGTTAAGTGCACTGAAATACCATTCTAATTACTAGCTGTAATGATATGTTTTCACAATATCAGAAAAATGATCTGACCCCCCCCCCTCCAATATATATTGTCTCTTTGGGGGGTACTGGGTCTTCATTGGGGGGTATAGTACCCCCCAGTACCCCCTGTAATTCGAACTATGCCCTCAAGTTCATAAACACAGTAGGTAATGGTTCCACCTATGTTGAGTGGCTTATGTCATCACCTTAGGTATGACATACTTGACTTGCAATAGTACTGACTTGCAGTTGCATTATGCAGCTGCTTTTGTTCGGGTGCTAGCTGATGTTCAGAGCTATGAATTAACTGATCACTTCCGTCAATGTTTCAAAAGAGAATGTAAACAGTCAAAGGTTATTTAAATCAAATAGGTTCAGCCTGAAAAGTTGTGGGTCAGTTCCCACTGTTGCACCCTTGAGCTAGGCACTTAACCCTCAGTTGCTCTGGGGTCAAAAGCCCCATAATAGTCGCTTTGGACAGAAGCATCTGCTAAATGAATAAATGTAAGGTAGAGAGCCTGGATATTGTTCTTGCAAAGTTCTTATAGGTAAGTCTCACCACTTGGTGGCCATCTTGGGAACTGGTTTGGGCAGCTAGGCTATTTCAGATGATCATGCTGTTTTCAACAATGCGGTTGGTTGGTTACTTGCGTCACAAAAAGGGGCAGGATATGTGTAGACAATTGCCATATTGGCCTTAATAAGTAACCTTATTTCTATTTGGAGGATTCTTTCATGATTTCATATGCCCTGCTAAATTAGATTACCAGTGACAGAACTCAAGCACACAGGCCTGTGCATGTTAGCTAGCCAGACAGCCTATCTTAGTTGAATAGGGTAGTGTAGTGTTTCCTATTTACATGCACACGCAGCCAGGAGGGAAAAGACGCTCAGTGGCTGGCCACAGCATAAAACAGGTATTGTTTGTAAGGAATTGTGCAAGGTGCATTTGTGGTTTGTACACAAATGGACATGCTTTAAAAGCACTGTATATTACAACCACCAAGTTCAAATCAAAGCACGTTGATCCCATTAATCAAAAACATACATACACACCGCAAACAACCAAGCAGTTCTGTCTCGCATACATTAGCCAATAAGCCAATAGCTACACGGAAACTGTAAGGCATTGGTGCTATTTGGTAAAAACTGTCTGGTTTCTTTTTGTAGCATGAATGACATACGTTGCATTGTACAGTCTTGCATAACCTCCGCTGTTTTGTTTGGCAATGCTTTTGCAAAAGATAGCTGAAAAACAAATTGGATGGCTGTGGTCTTTTGGACCTCAGATGGCTCTGCAACACCAGACCTGTTTCCAGACTAGGGATGGGCATGATTAATCGACGATTGATCATTAAGAATTTTGTCGATCATGTTAATTTGTTATCGATTAAACTAATGCAGGTTGTGTTGCGTAGAGTCTTGAAGCAATGAAATTCATTTCACTGTGGCGCCATAGCCTACTCAGTTACCTGAAAGATTCCGTTTTGAGGTCACAGCCAAGTGTGGCGTCGGACCATTTTGATTTAAAAAACGACTGCGATGCCGTGTAGGCCTAGGCTATAAGTAGGCTACAACACAGTCACGACTCAAATGATGTATCGGAAAGTCTATTTTCGCTTGTATGTTTCACTTAATATTAATTTCTATACAAACCAAGACGGAGGATTCCTAAACAAACGCAAGCAAGCATCCCCCCCCCCAACAAGTGTATCTAAATTCGATATACAAAAAATTGTACAGTTATTGTACAGACATTGGTCTCTGTTTAAGAACACCAGCTCGCAGCTGCAGGTTCCGCTGCTTTAGAACACTGCAGCGCATATATCTTTAAGTTTAACTGCCACAATGTTTTCGTCTTGTAATTGAAGCCGTATGGGATAGCCTATGCATCAGTAGTTGCATTGATGTGTTCTCGCGGAGGATTTATTTTTTGTGTGCAAGTGCCCACACCTCCCAGCAATGCGGCTGGTATACTGGCGTGCAGAGCACTTAAGGCTCTGGCATGGTCCTGCGTCACATTTGCGCGTGTCCAAGACGTGCGTCATTTTTGCCGTGGACGTGAAGCATACTCCAATTTCTGCTGTCCTGAATGCGCGTTAAATTGTTACGGTTAGCGCCTGCGCACTACGGATTAACTGTGATACTCTGCCCCACCAACTGGGGGCGGTACGTCGAGCCTGAAAGTAGGACACAACCAGCAAAAAAAGCCTGAAACGCCTGAAGAAAAGAAGAACTTGGGATGTGCGAGCACTAAACGAAGGAAGAGCTGATGAAGGAAAAAGCACCACGAGTACGTTCGCCTGTCTGCTGGGAAGTTTGATAAGCTGGCCCATCGCATCGCTCCATTTATCATCCACCAGAACACACACAGCACACCTGTTGGTATAGCTGAGAGACTAGCTTAGCCTACTTGCTTATTAGGCTACTTAGCCTGTAGCTTAGTGACTCGGTGCTGCGAGGGCAGCAATATTGGTGCGATACAAAGTAAAGACATTTTTCTGAACACATGCAGCAGTGTCATGGTAAGAAAGAGTTGTGCGTACAGATGTCCTCAATTAAATTTGTATTGAGTCTTCACACCTGCCTCATACCAAAAAGTATGAACCAAAAACCTGTAAATATGACGTGTCAATAAAAGTTTTGAAGTAACTATTTGTGTTCATAATGTATGTCTCACTGTGATAATGGGTGTATTTAGAGCGAGCGGTAGCCTAGGTTATTCCTTCAATTATTATTATGATAACATTATCCGGTGTTGACAGGCGAGTTTCGAGATTGAGTTCAGCATTGTTCAGGAGTAGGCTAGGAGATAATGATTGCACCTGGGAGAGGTAGGCTACATTCCCTTTATTATTATAATCACTATTGATAATGCATTATATAAGGAACAGGCGAGAATGCATCTCGATCAGCAAGTGTTACATGGGTTTCGCCTGAGCGTTGTAGATAGATACCTTTAATTGGCTCTGGGTTTTGCGATTTGATTTCAGCATACGCTCATTTTTAAAAGATGCATTTAATCCGAAGTCATGTCAGCTCTCTATGCAGGGAGTAGGGCTGTCACTTTTATTCGAACATGACGTGAAATATCCGTAGTCGAACTATAAATAAACTATTCGGTTTTTAGTGCTGTGTAGCGCATTTCCCGGTGTTGACAGGCGAGTTTCGAGATTTGAGTTCAGCATTGTTCAGGAGTAGGCTAGGTGATAATGATTGCACCAGGGAGAGGTAGGCTACATTCCCTTTATTATTATAATCACTATTGATAACGCATTATATAAGGAACAGGCGAGAATGCATCTCGATCAGCAAGTGTTACATGGGTTTCGCCTGAGCGTTGTAGATAGATACCTTTAATTGGCTCTGGGTTTTGCGATTTGATTTCAGCATACGCTCATTTTTAAAAGATGCATTTAATCCGAAGTCATGTCAGCTCTCCATGCATGGAGTAAAGGCTGTCACTGTCTATGATTAGTTTTATTTTATTGTTTACCATCTCATTCAGTGCTATATGATCCAGGGCTCATGACCAAATCAAGCCAATATAATAGCCAGTAGCCACAATGAGCCCATGCAGCCACCCTGTTTCGACAATCAAAGGTAACGCACAGAACGGCCAGCAGACAGATAATTACGTCCCCAACTCATCTAAAATGTGGTGTCTTGAAATACTTTGGGTTCTACACCATAGATGGTAAAGTGACCGTTAAATATAATGTTAAAGAATGTATCTGTGGATTGTGGCTTTACATCGGTCGAAGTTGACTCCATGTCGTGGTGTCTCACGTAACTCAAAGCCAGGCAAGCTGAGGACAGGCGCTCTGTTCCATCGTCGTTATGGTAACCAAACAAGTCTTCTTCTGTCTAGGTTTGTTTCTACGTTTAAGTGTTGTTCTTCTATGTGGTCCACCTACTGGAGGGGAGTGTTTACAGCAGTTCCGTTTCACACATGCGCAGTCTACGCGTCACTTTGACGCGCGGTCTTAAATTTCGGTCGACTCAAAGACGCGACACATGCTGTAAAAATGACGCAATTCTCGTCACGCGCTCACCAGTGCCGCGTGCGCGGGACGCAGACGCGGGACCATACTTTAGGCTTTACTGTACATGTCCATCAGGGTAGGAATTTCACGGCGGCCACGACGGCCATGGCCGTCGTAGCCCCTTGCGTTGGCCGTGACACCTCTTTGAAAATCAGAGGTTTACAGGCCACGGTGGCCTTGGTGCCCCCTTATTTCAATATTCTGTTTTGCGTCCTACTAATAGCGATATATATTTAGCCTGTGCCCTGTCAAAACAATCTTAGCATTCACAGCGCAAATTACGCAGTGAAGAAAGTTCGCGCAAGAAAGTGTGTCCAAATTCACCCATTCTTCTCAGTTGAACTACTTGCGAAGTGGCCTACTCATCACAGACATCACAAGTATCACACGAAAGAGCTTTTTCTCAACTTTTAAATGATGTCAGCCGCTAATTGCTGTGATGAACGGTTCGCGAGAAAAGTAAATATCGTTCAATTTAATCATAAATTCTACTGAAGGTTTTGCGTCCATCTCCCTACCCATTCATCTCGGCGGAATACTTCACGAACCCCTCGTTTAACACATGACAAACCATATATCAGAATAAACAGCAGACCTTACCGAACACAAAGGTGTAAAGCAGTCCCCTGTACAGTTTTTGTAATGTTTCATACAGTGATGCAGGTCTACTGCAGTGAATAGGCTAAATACAACTTTGATCATTTTTATAGCCTACTACTGTATAGTTAACGTTGGCCTTAGTGCCCTGATATGTGGCCTTTGTGCCCTCCACCAAATATGCCCAACTGAAGGCCAAGTGGTCTTGCCCCCAGAATGTTGAAATTCCAAGACTGATGTCCATACCATAATGAAACTGAGCAAGGATGCAGGCTGTGCCAGGCTAAATTTAGTTGTCTTCCCTATGTAGCCTAAAGGCTGATCTATGCTTCTGCACTGAATCGACTGTGTAGGCCTACCCCCACAGCAGATCCTTCTACATCGCCACATACCCCCTCCGAACCCTCCGCCGTGGAACCTGGTGGAAACGGGCTTCCTTAATTTGCCAAGAAATGCTCATGCGTTTTGTAAAATGCCTTATGGAAACTCCCCATAGGACTTTTGGTTACCCAAAATGCATAATAAAAGCCTTACTGTGTGGCAACCTCTTGGTGTAGAAGCATAATCCTGGTCTCAAATGAAACCCTCTGAGATTTCTTGTAGACCATTTGGATTGTATGTCAGAGGTTTTGATATAGAATGACAACACAAAATATGGAATAATTACACAAAAGTGTCACTTTTTTATTTATTTTTTAAAAATACTCTTTTGATCCCGTGAGGGAAATTTGGTCTCTGCATTTATCCCAATCCGTGAATTAGTGAAACACACTCAGCACACAGTGTACACACAGTGAGGTGAAGCACACACTAATCCCGGCGCAGTGAGCTGCCTGCAACAACAGCGGCGCTCGGGGAGCAATGAGGGGTTGGGTGCCTTGCTCAAGGGAACTTCAGCCGCTTCCTACTGGTCAGGGTTCGAAACGGCAACCCTCCGGTTCCAAGTCCGAAGCGCTAACCAGTAGGCCACAGCTGCCACTTTTTTTACAGTGTATTCGGGCACAGGCAGCTAGCGGATGGTGAGATGATGTTAGCTGTATGTGACAAAAAATGTTTTAGCTTAGAAATCGTGTTACATCGCGTATAGCACCTTTAAAAACTTAACTTTGATTCAACCCTGTATCATCTTAGGAATAGACATTCACTCATGAAAAATATTTAAATGATTTAAAATAGGGCACATTTTATTAAGTAATATTTTCACATAAACATGCAAATGTCATACTTGAACAGTAGGGCTGTAACGATACACCAACCTCACGATTCGGTTTGTATCACGATTTTTGACCCACGATTCAATACAAACCTTGATTTTTCTTTTTTTGGGGGGGGGGGGGGGGTTGTAAACAAAGTAGTTTGCTAGTTGGCTATCTTAGTGAATCTTCTCACCCCTAACCTTAAGAATGCTTCTAACCGCTGAGTTGGAAGCCTGGGCTTTTAGCTCCGTGGTTAGAGCGTTCGACTCCCATGCCAGTGTGTGTTGAGGTGGCGGGTTCGAGGGCCGTGTGTGGCGGACGAACTAATCAGATTTACTAGTAATTTAGCTTGTCATCTTCTATGCGTCCTTGCTTTCAAGATTGTGAATGTTTTATTTGGATTGTGTTGGCTGAGTCGCGCGGGTCGGTCAGTCGGTCGATCAATCGATCGATCGAGCGAGCGAGGGAGGGAGGGTGAGCGAAAGAGAGGGGGGCACTTCTATACTGTTTGGTAAAGTTGAACACATAGCCTACAATGAAAGCAACGAGAGGTATGAAATAATGATTTATTTATTTATTTTTGGACAACGTAGGCTACCGGTAAGTAAAGCGGAAGATGTGTGTTGCTTATGCGGCCGCGTAAGTTGCAAAGCACTGCGTGAAACACTAGAAAGGGTGTGTCACGGTTCTGCCTGATCACACCGCGACAGTTTCGTGGATATGAGTGCGCGATTTCGGTTTCAAATCACATATCGTTACAGCCCTAATGAACAGTAGCCTACAAGACAGTTCCCCAAGAAATGTGGTGTTGACAAAATGACACATTGTTCTCAAATACAGAAATGCAGCTGTAACCCTCTAAACTTAAAAATGTCAGTCTGTAGAGTAAAACGAATAAGACCTACAACAAGTAGGCTAGTAACTACAGCTAGCCTTCTTTCTGGACTTCATGAAACTCATGTTGGCATTCTAGCTAACGTTATACACTTCAGAATCTGTAGCCATTGTAAACAAAAGCTTAGCAATGTGTTGTCACGGTTTTAGCTGGTGCCGTTTTTTCGGGCTTAGTTTTCCAAAATGTTTCCAAAGATGGCTCTTAAAGCCCCCCTGTGTAAGAAATTCTCCCATCTAGTGGTTAGGAGTTATATAGCAACCAACCTCTCAAGCGCTGCCTCGTTTAGAACTACGGGAGCCGTCACACATCAAAACTGACACTAGTTCTGGAGTCCTAGCACGTTGAAGCATAAACTTCTCTCTGAAAGTTTAACTCTCGCCAAAATGCACCCTAGGGTGTTTTGTGAATGTACACGAGTCAAACTTTCGTTTAAAAGCATAATTATGTCTGAAGCGCCACTTTCAAGCTTGTCCGTGTTGTGGAGTTTTGAATGGGAACTATTTTTTGATACATGATCGCGTCAAAATCGCTATTTTTAAAACACTAAGAAGGCTCGACACAGCATGAAACTTCGATCGAAGTATCATCAGTGTCTCTACACATGAACTCGAGCATTGAGAACATTGTTCGTGTACACAGTGTTCACTAAAAGAAAGGTTTTGAACAACTCACTTGGGTTTTGTGCTCGCTGCCATCAGTCAAGGAGTGAGTTGTCCAAACCCTTTTTTTTTTAGTAAACTATGTGTACACTAACAATGTTCTCAATGCTCAAGTTCATGTGTAGAGACACTGATGATACTTCGATTAAAGTTTCACGTTGTGTTGAGCCTTCTTAGTGTTTTAAAATAGCGATTTTGACACATCAAAATAGTAGGCTATACGACTCCCATTCACGAAAGTTTGATTCGGGTACATTGACAAAAACACCCTAGGATGCATTTTGGCGAGAGTTACGCTTGAATAAGCAATAACAACATATTCATAACATTTTGTGTACTATTTTATTGCCATTGCTTGTGTGCAATGCCAATGCAACTCTTTCGGACCGAGCTAGCTAGCTATCGTTAGCACAGTAAACGGAAAGTGAATGGGAACGGCTAGGTAGTAGGCTACTGCAGCTAAGGACTTTGGTTAAACTATATTGTTGCAAACTAAACTGAAATAACACGTTCAGCAACTTTGTGGTCTATTAGTCCTAGCATAACTATGTTAGGTTAGGTTGTCAACTGTCTCTGGGTCTAGAAACTAGAGATCAAGTGAGTTGGTGACAGATCATGAACAAAGTTATTTCTCTTTATTTATTTCGAAAATACAATGGCAATGTCGGACTGTTAGGAAGATATGACTTGTAGAAAATGGGCTCGTAACTTACATTGCTAAATGTAGGGAAATTCTGCAGATGAATCCAAGCTAATGTTTTTCTATGCATCCAGACGCCAAAGACTGAGCTGTATTCGCATGTTATGTCCCTTGCTGGCCACCGGTATTTTAACATGGCGCATGTACATGGCTAGTCGCCCCTGTGCTATGTAGATTTAAATGAGGATTTCTAAGCCAATAGGTATGCTTCGAATTGGTGGTGGTCATAATTAAACATGAATGAGGCCACATTTATGAATGGTAAATGTTGATTTAGTTAACAAACAACTGAAAACGTTACACAGGGGGGCTTTAAGGTGTGTAATTAAATTGGTAATGTAAAAGTGTTTTACCCCTACATCACTGGTGGGCTACTTAACAAGCACTGCAATTAGCAATGATGTTATCAGTTTCTGGAATTTTGAAATACTGCCACACAGCTGACATGTTGAAGTATGTTGTTGGCGCTCATAGTAAAGTAAACATTTGCTTTGCGTGCACATAATTAACATGTCACCTTATCGACCTGGTACATCGGCTAAAACGTTCATGTCTGCAGATGCCGATAATTAACTTATGAAGCTTTTACCTGCTATACCAATGTCGGGCCGATTTCATCGTGCATCCCTAATTAAAACCTTCGGAGCTAACCCCTTTAATTTCTGGTTGGTAGGTTGTATGCAACAGTAGACGGACACAAGATGCAGTCGTAGGATTAGCCGCTTTATTCAGTTATCCACAGTTGAAACTAAACATAAGTTTCCCTTACAAACTCTGATTTGGTCGCTATAGCATTTTCCCAGCTTCTAGGCGTACTTATCTCCGTTGAGCGTTTCTCCATAGATATGAAAATGATTCACACACTCGCAACTCACTGACGTCAGGTTCGCTTAAAGGAGCCATAGGCCTAGGCTACAGCTATTTTGTTGACTGCTGTACCATTGAGGACTATTACGAGTTCTGTCCATCATTGGTGGCAGGTAAAATTTACTGCAATAACATGATGCTTATTAAATGCTGTCCCAATTCACTTTTCTTTTTTCTTTTTAAGAATAAACTACAATCCTTGTTGATACAAGTACCCGTGTTTGTCTAGAAAGTTTTTAATCACATTAAGATTTTCGTGTTACAGCTCAGGTAGCCTCTGCCATCTTGGTCAGACTTTTTTGTAACTCCTGCCTCCAAACACAAACATGCTGAATTGATTGGTTTTCAAGTGGTTTTCATTTCCATAAACTTAAAAACTTTGTTTCGCTTTCCTCTGCGATTCGCTCTCATTTCGCCCAATCGGGGCAAATTTCGCAATGACGGCTATGCGAAATTTCACTGTGGAAACGTACCGTTAGTCGCTCAGCAGCCCAGATTGGAGGATGGGCCTAATCAAAGTCCTTTTAGGCAAGTCCCTCCACTCGGCGGCCATATACCAACGTTTTATGGGCACTCATCGGGCACAGTCTTTGGGTCGAACTGCACGTGCGCAAGGCTTCACGACACCAATCTTGCTCCAGCGGCGAGATCACAACACATGATTGGCACGATGTCTTCACAACACACCATATGATTGGCTCAATGTATTCACATGTCGACGTTTTGCCGAGGAAGGGGTGGGATATGTGTAGACAACGGCCATATTGGCGTGACAGACTAGCCCCATGCATTTCTATGGAGTATTTTTTGAGTGCTGTGTCTCCACATTAGAAAGTCTCTGGCCTAATCTAGCCTGAAACCTAGTTGGTTGGGGTTTGTTGGCGTTTAGACCTGTTCGAGGGTGTAGTAGACTATCAGTGATGTAGATCTGTAAAAGGCAAGGCCCATGTTTTCAGAGATAGAACACAGAACTTATACCATTTGTAGGCTCTCATTTCTTCACTTGATATCACCATACCATTAAATACACTGCATGATGCCTAAACAGTTTGCTGTACTTAGCCTATCTATTTTTGTGTCACACAGCTGGCTTGGCCTTGACCATCATTCGTGTGGTCGAATAACTGTCAACAGTACAGGTAAGCATGTGCTTCAGTTGATTTTATGCTGTGATCAGAATAGGCCATACAGTATGCACTCCTGCAACTTAAAAATGTGTAAATAGAAATGATCAAAGTAGTGTATAGAATTATAGTTGAGCTGGATATTGTGTTAGGCAGCATTAGAAAATGGGGTTTAAGCAGCCTAACTGATGGATATTGTCATTTAGGCCTACGTGGGTTTGATTCTCTCCTTCTGCTCCGTTGTCAAAACTTGAAACCGAAAGCATGACACAGGAAGGCTACTTCAGATGTTAGTGCCTTTTAAAGGGAAACTTGACAGGATTCCCCCCTCTGCTGGAGAAATTGTGCATTATGCCATTTCAAACTGTGGGAAAAGGTAACGATAAAGGCACATAGATTTGTTTACCAGCTAACGAACAGTTAGCATAAGTTTGGCAAAACTATGTGGATGTTACAAGGTAAGAAACACGATTTATAACGAGTTTCTTGTTTCTCACTTCTCTTTCCGGAACGGTAGTCTAAATGTTGCAAGGTTGGTTTTCCACCACTAAAATATTGTACTTAAGTAAAAGTACCAATACTTTGATGAAATATTACTCAAGTACAAGTTAAATTACCGATCTGAAAATGTACTCAAGTAAAAGTAAAAAGTAGTTCATATTTAAAATGTACTTTAAGTAAAAGTTACTTTTTTTTGGGGGGGGGGGGGGGGGGGTACGAAAAATCCCCCAAACAATCGGTTTTACCTAGCTCAAGTTGCTGCAGCCAGGAGCTAAAATAGCCAGGCAGCTACAGCGCTACACTCTGGCGGCATGTTCGTGAGCCCCCATGTTCATGGCCCCAGAGTGTAGCTGTAGCTGCCTGGCTGCCTTAACTGCTGGCTGCAGCTACTCGAGCTAGGTAAAACCGATTGTTGTCAGGTTTTTTTTGTACCACAGCAGCCTACTCGATGTCGGTGACCTCGGGAAACGGAGATCTATGTGAAAAATCATGCTCATCCTTGCTCGCTTTGCAGTGAACAGTAATCCAGCACAACTGAAAAGCTGCTCACAGGCAGCTGAGGCAGGCAGGCCCATTTTGAGTTTCAGAGAAACTGAAACTGTTGGAAAGGAGTTCAGCAGATCCAAGGGCGTCGGACTGGCGGGAAAGTGGGACTGATTACTAGGGCCACAATGGAGGATAGGGCCCTTTTAAAAGGAAAGGGAAAGGATTCATTTTATTTTACCTGAGTATTTTATTTACAAATTAAATGTCAAAATGAATTTTGCTCATTTTGCTCATGAATGGAGTTTCCTTTGCTCATTTTGTTTATGGGTGATTCTTCAATTGGGGGCAATTTTGCCATCTCAAGTTTTAAATTATAAAATCAGGAAAATGTTGGTTTAAATTATGCCAAGACAATGCTTACATACTTTAATATGAAGGTATAATGCTGGCCACAACCGAGTTTAAATATATTTAAAATAATTTATATTTATTTGCCAACTGGCATTACAAAATGTCATTCCCATCACAACATTGAAAACTTGAAAATAAAATAAAATGATCTAACGAGATCATTTAAACTCATTTATGTTGTAAACATTGTTAACCATCAACAATAAGTATTAATTCAAAATGTTCACATTCAGCAAATTACATATATTTTCCGTGTTCAACAAAGTACACTTTTGTTTAATTTCTGGAAAAGTAGTTTTAGATATTTTTTCTTTGAATATGTGGATAAGTATTTCATTAAGCTTTTCATGTAGCAGCTCAATATTGAAGATAAAGCTATTTTTAAAGTATTTTTACTGTAAATTAAGGAACGTGGCGGTAATGACATGCTGTTCTGGTAATGACATCGTGTTTTGGTAATGGCAAGCAATGAAAAAATGGGAATGTTTGAATAGACAAAAAGAGGAACTAAACTAAACCAGAAACCTCTATTTTTTTTTTCTAGAGAAAAAAATAAAACAATGTAATAAAACAGCAGAAAATATCAAAATACAGACCATAAATATATTGAGATTATTACCGGTAGGAAAAAGATGGTATGGTTTAACAATGCATATTTCAGGCCTAAAATGAAACCTCCTTGAAATGTCATAATTTATGTTTTTTTTTTCTTTTTGTTGTTTAATCTGCATCCCTAGGAAGATACAAATAAATGTTTCATGGCAACTGGTCATCGACAATTCTTACATATACTTCCAATGTTAAATGCGTGCTAGAGTGGACATCTGTAAAAGTTAAGGTTAAGTCAGTATAAGGTTAAATATTTGCATAAAATATTTGTAGGCCTAGCATTTATTATTGTTCCTTGACTGACAGAAAAAAAAGAGGTCTCCTATACCTTTTCCCTGTATTCTCTAGACCTTTCTGCTAATGTCTTGGGAGTCATGCTGGTTGAAAAAAAAATAGGGTAAATTTGTTTTCGGAAGTAAGGTATCTCACTTGAGTTTTTATTGCAACATCACACTATTAGGCTTCTTTAGCTTAATTTCTAAACAGATAAAATATAGATGGTGAAACAGAAAACTTGTCATTACCGCCATCACCATCACGACAAGTTTTGTGTTGGTAATGACGGTTGCGGTAATGACATTTTTCATCTTATATCAGGAAAAAAGATGCTAGGTCATGGATTTGCTAACATCATTCATCAGCTAGTACAACATGAACTTTAAATACACATAAATAATGTGATAAATATATATATATATATATATATATATATATATATATATATATATATATATATATATATATATATATATAAAATATATATATAATATATATATTTCATAAAAATATTGCTGCAACAGCATTTATGGTAATGACGCTGAATAAGTCTACTCCATGATCAGAAGGAACACATGATTAAATTACTTACTTTTTCAGACATCAGATATCACTCTTCTCTCATGGCTGACATGTGCTTCCCTGTCACTATTAATTTCCATGGTTACGGCACAAACAAGTCTTATCCTAAAAAAATCCTAGTAGTAATCATAGACTGTCGCGGTAATGACGGTATTGTTGGGGGACAATACTAAATTGTTAAAAATATTCACAAATTGTATAGATGTGAACCAAAATAATGCATAAAATATATATTGTGATTTTTTTTAACGAAATGATAACATTTAATCACATTTTTAGAGCAGAAAAGTTTGAAAGTCTGGGTTGGGGACAAGGCCTAAGTAGGCAAATATTGGTTTTAAAAATATAAATCATAAAGATTTTAGTGTATTACTTTTTTTGGTGGTGCAATAAACATTATTTGAAATAACTAAAGGGCAATTCCATGGAAAATTTAATTTTTTGTAACATCCATAACACCAATAAAATGTGATGGTATGGTATGATGTGAATGATTTTTTTGGCTATTTTTGGCTGAAGAATGTAAATGAGAAAAAATGCACAAAAAATGAATATCATTCACATCATACAAATGCCAAGGCATTTCACTGGCGTTATGGATGTGACAAAAAGTCCATTTTCCGTGGAATTGCCCTAAACTATTTATTTTGTAATATAGTATTTCTAACATGAATTTATAACCTGGGGACATAAAAGTTCCCCTAATTGAAGAATGACCCTTAGGCCATCCTTAAAAATATTTTTGTTTGCAGTAACAGCCAAAAAAAATTAAAAATGGGTCGGTAGGTAGGTCAATATTTTTTTTTTTTTTCAAGATTCAAAGTAAAAAAAAAAGTACAATTTTGGTCATGGTGATTACGTAGGAATGAATTTACACAAATGTGCATATCGTGACGTAACTGACTGGGTCTTCAACCCGTGCCTTAAGGCGCACCATTGCAAACCTCATTCTGATGCAGGTTATATAGACCAGCCTTTCTCAAACTTCTTTGACCTGAGGCCCGGTCATGGCAGACTTTTGGGTCATAAGGCTCATCTACATGTACCCAGAAAGAAGGCTACAATAGCTCTTGGCCACGTTATATTGAAATTTGACTATACAATACTCAATGCTATACAGTGTATTATACAGCCTCTGCTCTGTTTCTAAGGAAGTTCCAAAAAACAACGTCGTTCTATTAAGTTTCGTTAAATAAATAAATAGCCTTCCAACAGGTTGAAGCGGAGCTTTGATACCAACGTTATCGATTAGTTTCAGTTTCTCTCGCGCAGACGCGCATTGAATGAATGCTCATACCACCACTTAATTGTAGGGCTCCATGTTTAATGACATCGATAGCAGAAACGTTTGTTTTCTTTTTTCGTCGATCCGCGGTTTCTTGATCAACTGCGCAGCAAATTATCAGATGAAGCACCGGGCCTAATTTCACTCCACGACTCCGCGGACCAGCAGTCTCCATGTTGCGGACCCATATTTTGAGAAATGCTGAATAGACCACAACCAATTTCAATACTCCGACACGGTCACCGTTAGACTAGGGGGAGAAGGGATGAGAAAAGATCTGGCCACAGTTCTTCCAGAACTTCGTGCCAAGTAAAAGCGTTATCAGTTTGTGTGAATGAAACGAAGCGTAGGCCATTGTGTGACATGCGTAAAACCAATGGTGTAGAGATGACGCCACAGGTTTTTTTTTTAAGTGAGCCACGTTTGCATGTAGGCAATTTATATTCACAATACTTGGGCCTACTAAAATAAATATTATTTTATTGCATTTGTATTGGTTGTTTAGAGTAAAAAAAACAATCGGTCGGTATTAACGCAAGTTTACAACCGGCAAGTCGGTCGGACTAAAAGGGGAAAAAAATAAATATTTGGGTCGGTTCTAAATTGACAGGGTCGGTCGGGTTACGGCAAACGAAAATATTTTTAAGGATGGCCTTATGTAGTTGAGCATCGCTAGTAGTGGGCCGCTAATTGTTGTGCTACTGGCAATGTCTTTCTCCAAGAAAACCAAGTTGGGTTACCTCCGTAATTTGCCCCATTCATTCTCTATGGCGAGTCTTAACGATACACGTGAAATGCTCTTTTTGTCCACTGGTGGTTGTTTTGGCGCTGTTTCGCGTTTGCCATCGAAAAAGGAATGAAATGTAGGCCTACCTGCAAACAATGTAGTCCTATGCTGACTGCATCAGTGCTCAAAGTATTCTAAAAGTTTATCAATTAATTGTTAATAACTAACTAATTTCTATTCAAGTCATATTTCTGGGACTTTCTGGGATAATTATTTCTATTTTTTTAACCACTCGTTCAAATGTTCATAGAGTTCACAAAGTTCTCATCAGGTGATTTCAGATGTTTTTGCCAGCACTTCATAAAACTCTCATAGTTTGAGAACTTTGAATTATTTGTAGGATATTGCTTGTTCACAACTTGAGCTGTGTATGCAGACACAGAGTTCAGAGTTCACACATTTTGAATAAAATACTTTTGGGACTCCCTCCTAATACTTTTGGGAATGGAAGTCTTTTTATTAGTATTATTTAATTTGAGCTACATTTTACACTGATATGGCATGATGGCAACATAAACACAGCTAACAATGGTATTAAATTGCAGTAGCCTATGATTAAATGTAATGGAATATTCAACTAAGGTAGACTGCTGTTGTTCACAGCACTAAGCTATTTATGGTTACTGATATACTCCGAGTCTCTGGCCCTCTCTTAGAGCCAGGCATAGTGAGCTGGCCCTCGGAAGAAAAAGTTTGGGGACCACTGGCCTAGAGCATTACCTGACCATGGCCATGCTTCACTTTAAACCTGGCCATGGCCATGCTTCACTTTAAACCTGGCCATGGCCATGCTTCACTTTAAACATGGTGCACCTTTCAGAGTACTCTTCATTCTTCCTCATCCAAACTACTGTTCGTTAAGCATGAACAAAACAGAACACTGAACCAAAACCATATAAATGAGTGACAATAGGCTTGGCAGTTAATTCTATGAAGCAACGGAGTAGAACTTTTTGGGCTTCCTGACCAGTGGTTATGTCTGGAGGATGAAGAATGAAGGATAGATAGATAGATAGATACTTAATTGATCCCCAGGGGAAATTCAATACCCTGGGCAAAATTTTATTTTTACTTGATTACGTTTTGGGTTGGTCAGTAAGCTTCTTTTTTTTTGTCAGTAGATTCGTCTTCATTTCCTCCATTCCAATAACGAAATGCTGTGTCCTCTCCCACACAACAGGGGCTCGGCTTGCCTGAGGACATACGCTTGTGACCTGAAACTGGATTTCATAGGAGCGATTCAACAGGTAATAGCTCATTATTTTGTTACCTTTTCAAATGCATGCATCTACCCAAAGTGTTCCAAGTGCTCCACTTGGAATTGCATATATGCATATATGTGAGCAATATTCAACCCTGCTTATCAAACTCCTAGGTCATGTAGTCATCAGTCATCTTATAGTTATCTGTCTTTTTCAATGGTAAGAGTAATGGTATCTTAACCATTTTTGTTGTGTTTAGGTCACCTGACAAATGAAGCTCATCTGTGTCATTGCTGTGGTTGTGAGACTACAGGTGGAAAAAGGTATATGTAAATGTCCACTTGTGGTGCTCATTTATATTTGTTGTGACCATAAAAGCATAAACATGTTCTCCAAACACTATGTTCTGACCATTAATACTCTTAATTAATAAGTTTATGTTTTTTTCAAAGGCTTGGAAACTGGAATGTTCCTCTCCTCTTGAAAGACCAGACGGCATGGCTCATGGATTGGATAAATGCTGCCCGAATCCAGTAGCTGATCCAATGGCTTTGGGAGAACTCCAGAGCCCAAAAGAGAATATGGAGGCTCAGACTAACAGTCAGTTGAAGCAGGAGAGCAACCATGCTTCTGGAATATATCAGAAGACTTCCCATACAGACTTAAAGACTGTTGCTGAGACAGCATTGGATTCAAATCCTTTGGGAATAGACTTTTTAAAAGACGGAGGTTGCACTGCATTGACTCCCACAAAGTCTCCTCTTTTGGGTGATACTGTTCCAGAATTTGATGTTGAGACAAACCTGCAGGCTCCAAAAGATGACCTTCCTTCAACTGCAGCCCTTCTGGATGGATACTCGGATGTTAGTAGCTGCTCTGAACCAGACGATGAAGGGACTTTGAATTACGATGAGATTTTTGATTCTGAACAAATTGCAGAAACCCATGAGACACTGTCAGCAAAGAACATCAACAAGGTGGAGTGGCCATCGGATGAAGATAAGAGAATCACATCAAAGCCAGACATTTGTGAAAGTGCAACGTTGGGTTGTAAGATGAAAAATCAGAAAGTGGTACAAGAAGACAGTTTACAGGAGGATCAGTACTCAAACATTAGTAGCCCAGAACCAGACGTTGAAAGGGAGACATCCGATCTTAAAGATGAAGTACAAGATCTCAAAAAGGATCTGTGTACTACTGAAAGTGTGTCAGATCTTGCTCTGGAAACTCAAAATTCTGGAGATTGTCCACTCACTGCTGATGCCCATGAGATGATCAAGGAACCCAACACTAATCCTGTTGATCTCCAAAATGAAGATGATGCCGTGGACGGTAATATGGACATACTGACAACTGACAATGCTCCAAAGCCCACAGATGAAGTCCTTGAGACTTTGCCAACTGTTCCCACTCCTGGTCCTCAAGAACATCCCACATCACAGTCACTACAAACAGAGACACTAGAATCTGGTCATGATTATGGGATCAGAAAAGGAAAAGATGGCTGTCAATTCACCACTGGTCTTGAGATGCAGCACAGTAGTTTTGACTTTCTTGAAACTTGCCTGAAAAACTCAGAAGTTGGCCTCAAGTCCAGTTTTAACTCTCTACAGAATTCAGAGATTACAGATTTATCTGTCTGTGAGGAACCAAACCAAACCCAACCAGAACCACATAATCCTAGACAAGGACCTCTTACACAAGATGAGCAAAAAGCATTAGATACTTTTGCTGACTCATTGGATCCCTGCAATAGTAAGTCACAAGGTAGAGAGGCAGAACAAGATCAAATAGAATTTAGTGGAGATGTAACAAAACAAGAGGACTTCAAACAGCGTGAATCCAGTTTAAATGAGAATGACAGCAGTCACCTTTCTGAAGTTGCACGTCTAATAGAATCACATGACATGAAGAAGAAGTTGGATCCTGTTGTGGTTTTAAACTACAAGGAGCAAAATGACAGCCAGGTTGGGGTTTATCGTTGTGCACAATGCAGTGGAACTGCAGAAAGTTTAGATGATCTAATCGAACACCATCATCAGCACTCTCAGCTCCGTTTCCAATTCTGTCACACCTGTGGATGCTATCTTACTAAACTTGCAGAACGTCATAGGTGTGGACATCATGAGCTGGAAGGACCTCGAGTCTTTTCAAAAGCAGTGCAACACCAGAGCAGTGAAGACTCTGAAAAGCCCACCAAGGCAACAACGTATAAATGCAGTTATTGTCCCCTCCTGTTTAGTAAAATGGAAGGGTTGCTCGTACATGAACTAAAACATAAAAAGAAGACGCCATATAGGTGTCATGGATGTGGCTTATATTTTACCCAGGGTGGTTCCCTGAAGCGGCACCTACGGTTAAATAGATGTGTCAATTTAAACTCTTCCGAGAGGAAAGCAATGCCCCACACTATGAAGAGAGTGATGAAAACTGCAGTCAAGACTTCAGATGGCACACTTGGTGAATGTTATGTAAAGCTTGTGGATATCTACAAGAGAGACCCAGTATCCCCTTCAAACATCTGCAACATATGCAATAAAGTCTTCAAGCTTCGTGCACAGTACAATTCACACATGAAGACACACTCTAATGAGAAACCTTTCAAGTGTAAAGACTGCGACAAGGCATTCAAATACTCGTGGAACCTGAATAGACACAGAAGAGAGCAGTGTGATCGGAAAGAGGAGCTGTCTCAAAAGCCCATGTCATATGAACAAGAACAGGAGATGAAGGACACTGCACAGGAGACCAATGCTTCCTCTCTTGGCACATTGTCCCATAAATTCAAGTGTCCACTCTGCCCTCGTGCATTCAAATATTCCTACAATCTTGTCCGACATCTGCGTGTACAGTGTCTCAAAGAGTACACAAAAGCAGGTGGGAAGGGAAAGACCAGCAGTGGGTACAAGTGTCCACTCTGTGGTGTTGTTTTTACCATCGTCTGTAATCTGGCTAGACATATTAGAAAAACCTGCTTACCGCTGTATAAAACAAACAAAATCAGTAAGATGACGCAAGAAATAAAGAGTGAGGGTTTAGGAAGAAAGTCCAAACCAAAGGTTTCAATGATTAAGAAATTACCACCCAGTGGCACATACTATAAATGCAAGTTATGTCCTGCTGTTTTTTCTCATTCCTCTGGATTATTCAAACATTCAAGGAAACATAGGCTGTCTGCCAAGACTGGAAAGCCAGTCAGGTACAGAACTGCAAATCCTGATGATTTGAAAGTGACTAATTCAGACCAGAGACCAGAAGAGAAGTTGTCTTGCCGATTTTGTGGAAAACGCTTTACAGAATCGCTCTCCTTGAAGAAACACATGGCTCAGCACAAGGGAGACAAACCCTACAACTGCCAGCAATGTGGTAAACGTTTCAAAAAGCATGCCTATTTGATTGCCCACGCTCAGAGTCACAAAAGAAAGGTACAGTGTTCAGTCTGCAACAAAATCTTCCCCACCATTGCTGATTTGTTACAGCATAGAGCGTGTCATGACAACAAAGGAATGCTGAAGTGTCCAGACTGCCAAATGGAGTTCAGATTTCCTGTTTACCTTTTAAGACACTTGGTGACACATGAGCGCAGAGACAAGCAGGAGGCAAATCAAGCCAAGAAGGCCACACTTCAGCCGGTTCAAGAGCCAGCCAAAAAACTCAAGAAGCCCATAGCCAGCAAAGAAGATTTTAGGTGTTCTCTATGCCAAAAGTCTTTTGTGGATGCAAAAGCATTGGCAGATCACTGCTTAAGTCACTTGCCGAAAGCATCATCATCAAAATGTCAGTTCTGTAAACGCCACTTTAGCAGTCGTGCCGCTCTAGTCCGCCACATTCGCATTCATACAGGGGAGAAACCTTATCCTTGTAAAAAATGTGGCCAGTACTTTCATCGGATGGAGCCGCTCAAGTCCCATATGGAGCATTGCAAGGGTACGAAGGGGATCACTGAGGCAAGAGACACACCAGTCACAGTAAAGACTGAAAAAAAAGAGTTGAAACATGGCTTATACAAAGCTAAAAAACAATTTGCGTGTCCACATTGCCCACACTCTTTTGTATGGGCAGGTAGTCTGACCAAGCACTTGAATGGCCACAAGTTAAAACTACTTGTCCCTTGCTCTAAATGTGGGAGGTGCTATAGAAAGAGAATATTAGACTATCATGAAAAGGAATGCAATGGAGAGAAATCCGCCACAGTTATTTTGTTCCCATGTAAAAAGTGTGGCAAATCTTTCAGTCGGAAAGACAACAAAAATGTGCATGAGAAAAAATGTAAAGACGCTTCTCTCACAACAAATCTTATTAAAAAGAGCTCTCAAGAGATTGGGACTGCTCTGAAAGATAAGCTGGCACATAAATGTCCTCACTGTCCAAAGTCTTTCAAATACAGAAGTTTTTTGCTGAAACATCTTCCTTCACACTTGGCAGAAAAACCATATACATGTATGCATTGTGGGCATAAATATGCGAGCCAACGGCGATATCTTCAGCATGAAGCTTTCTGTGATGGAATATTTAAAAGGAAGTCGATACCTCTTCAGGAAATTATGAAAACTAAGTCCGTGGTCAATACTTCTCAAGATGGAGCAGCCACAGTTGCTGCCGATGGTCAGTACGGATGCAAATTCTGTAATAAGAACTTTTCCAAAGCCAGGAACCTCAGACGTCACATCCTCACCCACACAGATGTAAAACCATACCGCTGTAAGACATGTGACAGTTGCTTTTCCAGGTATGATCATCTTAAGGTACATCAAAGTCGATGCAAAGGGAAGAAGCAAAGGCTTGAAGTCCGTGTCCCCAAGATAAGCCCCAAGCATGTGGGGACTGGCTGGCAAAATTCTTTACGAGTAAAACAAGAGGTTTTCCAGTGCAACACCTGCTCAAAAGAGTTCTCTAGTCAAATTAATTTGGCCCGTCATACGTCCCTGGTGCATACTACATCCAAACCATTCAGTTGTAAACGCTGTGGCTCATCATTTTCTTCCTCGTCGTCACTGAAGAAACACACTTTGCTGGTGAAGTGCAAAAGAGCGTCACTGAACAGTGCTGCTAAGACTGTCAATGCAAAAGTTACAGAACAGCAGTGTAGGGAAACGGCAAAACTCCTACAGAGAATACAAGGGCATTATTCAAATAAATTGAAGTATTTGTGTGCCTACTGCCCCCGACGATTCAAGAGTCGAGGGCAAGCACAGGTGCACACCCGTCTTCATACTGGAGAGAAGCCCTTTGGTTGTGAAAACTGTGGAGAGCGATTTATCCGACGTGACTATTTGCAGCGGCACTTGGTCAAATGCACCTCAAAAAGAGAGGGTACTGAAAAAACCCTCTGTGAACGATGTGGCCAGTTGTTCCCACAAGATGTACTTCAAAGCCATAAATCAAGCTGTGTTGTTAATAGCAAAGAAAACAATAAGGAATTGCAGACCAAATCCAGCCCCCCTCTAAAGATTAAGACCTTTTCTTGTACAAACTGTAGTGAAAAGTTTTTGTTATTCTCACAACTGCAACAGCATTTTCTCAGTACACATAGAGAAGACACGTTACAGAAGCCATATCTTGTGTCTGAAGATGTGTTTATTAAAAAAGATTCTCTTGAAGAATATGAGACCAGCACGATAAAGACTGATGTGGATAATCAGAATGACACAAAACCCTATACTTGTCCTTACTGCAGTATGCGATTTATTAACAATAGTGGATTGGGAAGACATGTACAAACACATACAACAGCATACCCTCTCTCTTGTCACAAGTGCAACAAAGGTTTCTTTACTAAGAATGTTCAAAAAAGGCATCTGAGAAAGTGTCGGGGCAAAACAGACTTTATTCAAAACAGTCTCAGCCCAGCAACTGCCATGTCTTCAGAATCAATAACTAAGGAAAAAAGTGCTGTCCTCGTGTTTGACAAAGGTTCAAATACTACAGGGACAGGAGTTCTGCAGACCCAATTCTCATGCAAAGATGGTAATAAGAAACTACTGAGAAAGATAGACCAGAGTTCAGGTCGCTCAGACAAACAAGCCAACAAGTACCAGTGTTCTGAATGTGATCAGAGCTTCACAGATGGACTAATGCTCATCAGTCATTTGGAGGACCATGGCCGAGAAGATCTTCTTAAAGAGAAGCCTTGCTGCAAAATTTGTGGCAAGAAATTTGATAAACAAGGTGCGCTTACGCGACATATGAGTTCCCAACATGGCGCAAAAAGCCCTAGTACTTGTGAAATCTGCTTAAAACACTTCCGTTTTCCATCTGACTTGGAAAATCATAAGTCATGCCATGATCCCAGTCGACCTTTCTGCTGCTCTGTTTGTGATTTGAGATTCTGGACTCAGAAGTCCTTAAATCTGCATTTTACAATGTCCCATCACAAAGTTGAGAGTTTCACCTGCCATCCATGCAACAAAACTTACTTGACCAGGAAGTCATATGCTAGGCACAATAAGGTGAAACATGCTAATGGCGTTAGAGCAAATTCTGATCATGACAAAGGAAGTGGCTCCTCAGCAGATCAATTCGATATTGAAGTTGATGTTGATGAAGAGAGTGATGTAAGTGTCAAGGATGAAAATGAGGCCAGCGAAGATGACTCGGACTCTGCTCCATATTTTCCTTGTCATGTGTGTGGAAAAACTTTCTCAACCTCAGAGAGCCTTGAGGATCATCAGCGTTGCCACCTGGGGGAAAAACCACATGAGTGTGAAGAATGTGGGAAATGTTTCTTCCAGCTTGTAAACCTGCAACAACATCAGCGAAGCCACAAGTCAGAATTCCAGTGTCAGACATGTGGAAGAGGCTTTGTCTCTCTCTTTGCGTTAAGGAAACACAAACATTCACATGGAAAGAACCGCCCTCATCGTTGTTCAAAGTGCCATCTGAGCTTCACAGGACCCTCACAACTTGCTGAACACATGGCCACTCATCGTGATGAGAATTTTCCCTGTGATCTCTGTGACCGCACTTTCTCATGTAAAATAACCCGAGCAGAACATCGCAAAACTCACAGTGAGCAGGAGGAAGAGCTCCCCCCATTGATTGAGTCAAATACACCTCCTTTGACATCACCTTCTTCCGCCTCATCATCTTCCTCTGGCAGTGGAGATCCGACGGGCTTTAAGTATCGCTGTGGAATTTGCAAAATGCGATTTCGAGATCCAGAACAACTCTCTGAACATGGCTGTAAAGCTGCTAAGGAGCGTCCATATGTATGCCCAGAATGTGACAAGCACTTCTTGCATGGTTCCCATCTGAAGAAGCATCAGCTCAGCCACCAGGTGTCAGGTCCATACCGTTATCAGTGCAATCAATGCCACATGAATTTCACCTATCGTCATCACTTCCTGAACCATATAAGACGTCATGGAAATGAGAAGGAATCTGGAGATGCTGATGAAGATGGAGATGCAGTCCTAGCAAAAAACAGTGATCCTGACAATATTTACCAATGTCCAATCTGCCCTCAGAGTTATTCGCAGGCCATGGAATTGGCAGATCATCTCACTATACATTCTTTCACATGCAAAGTTTGCAATATGACTTTTCCATCAAAAACAGAACTGGCAAGCCATGAGCAGTGTCACTTGACGGCCACAACCCAGTATGAGTGCACAGAATGTGGCGAAAGTTTTCTGGGCAGTGATGCGTTCAGGCAGCACCAGTGTGCTCAGCGTCAACGTTTGTATACTGAAAACAGGACGGGCCCAAAGTTGCAATCCCCCACCTCCCAAAAGCATTCCTCTAGGTCCTCAAGAACTGTTGAAGAGGAGGAGGAGGTTGATGTTGGAGAGGACTTTTACAACTGTCCAGACTGCAAAAAGCGATTCTCCTCTCAAGCAGATCTTGGGGAGCATCGGAAGATGCATCCAGAATGCCGTCCCTACAAATGTCAAGTCTGTGAGAAGGGCTTTGCGAAGAGGCGGTACCTCAACAAGCATCAGCTTATACACAAGCGACCCTTTCGCTGTGATGCTTGTCCACAATCATTTGACTCTGAAAGTTCCCTTTTGTCTCACCAAAGAATTCACGTCGACCGGCCCTTCCAGTGCTCTGTCTGTCACAAGTGCTACACCACAGCTCAGGAGCTGTCGAAACATGAGAAAAAACATACTGAACTGCAAGGGACTGGAGGGGCTCACCGCTGTGACATGTGTTACAAGTCCTTTGGCCATCTTTCACTCCTGAAGAAGCACCAAGAGACTCATGTAGGTGAAGTGGTGTATGAATGTACAGAATGTGACAAGGCATTTGCTTTCTTTCACCTTCTGGAAGAGCACCAACGTACACATGTACCCGATTCATTTTCAACTAGTTCAACTCTTGAAAATCCAGACATTGACCAAATATAAAAAGATATATTATCCAGCACTGTAAAAACAAAATTCAGTTTCTTTTTAACAGATGTAACTTTACCCCATGTTGTGGCTATTGATGGCAGATTTTACCCCAGTCGACGAACTTAAGGAGCTGAGATGTTTATATTCAATGCCTTTCTTGTACAGTACATATTCAGTGGTGTTGTGCTACTTTTCATTACTCGTCATTCATTACTTAATGTATATAAAAATGTGTTGGGTGAATTTTTGTTCTGGCTTGTCCAGTTGCACAGTGCAAATTCTGAAGATGAATAACTTTTTTTTTTTATGTAAAATACATTTTTATATCCCTTAACACATGTATTCATCCTTTGTTCATAGTCGGACCATAGTCCATTTGCTGTATTATTCTTCTCTGTTCCATGTTCATAACAACACAACGTATGGGAACTTAACATTTCAGTGTTATTTGAGATGTATGTACTCGTCAATATTTGAGATTACATTCAGTTTGTTTAGACTCTTTTATTCTCTCTTGAGAATGTTTTGATATGCTGCCTTTGGTTCAGAGATGTTAAAGCTGTTGAGCACTTCAATATTTAATATGATCGTGAAAAGATGGATTTTAGGATGGAGAATTTTCATGACTACATTTGTATTCTGAATAGGCTACTGTTAGCCTGATGTTTTTGTTCTTTTGTATGACATGAATATTGGTTGGAGGCCAGTTGGGAAATAAAACGAATATCATTCAAATCAGGTCAGATATTTTCTGTTCACTTTTTCTGTACAAGTATTCATAAAAGTTTCTTGTCTCTGCTTATTTTGAGATAATATGTATTTGCCATTAATATACGGGTTGATATATGTATACAATACATACATTGTCAGTGCCTTGTATAACTAGCATTTTAGTACATGTGAAACAATTATTGGAATACAGTGAACCTTTACCCATATGCACAAACTGGAAATTGGAAAACGTGAAAAACTTCATGAAATCCCAAAAAACTATTTATCTGGTAGAAAATGGTACAGTTTCAATTCTTTGCACCCTTTGGACAGGAGTTAATCAGGAATATAAAATGTATGTATTTGTGTAATTCAGGGTTCTCATGGGTCATGGAATTTCTGGAATATAATGGAATTTTAGAAAGTTCAGACATGGAAAGTCAGGGAGTTTTATCATTTTGGGGCCAGTCATGGAATATCAGAGAATTTTGTTGTAGCAGTTTAAAATGTACTTGCCAAAATACATTAATACAAATATATTTCCTCTCAGAATTGGTGTATATCTGGTTATTAGTTTTACTGCTTGCTTGAGTAGTTGTGGTTAGCCTAACATTGTTTATACAATGCCCATGTATTTACCTCCCACTATACTGTACTATGCGACTGTTCTGAAATCTTTGGTCAGTATATTTTAACCTTCATTATATAGTAGGTCATGGAAATGCAGGGTTTTTTTGTTAGGGGAAAAGTCATGGAATTTTACATTTCACTTAAGAGTGGGAACCCTGGTAATTATTGTATAAATCAATTGAGGTTTAAGGTGGAAGCCATGTATAAGCCATTTACTCATCTTTATACATACATTTGTTTAGTCTTTTTGAACACAATTTGACAAAGCTTAAAGTAAGAGTAGGCTAAATTAATGAATTTATAGAATTCTATACATTTATAGAATAGTATCCTTATTTCTATTACTTCAAGGCTTTGTGTCTTCTAACAAGTTGACAGAATGCTTTATTGAGTATAGAATTATGGCCAAACAATTCATGTAGTTAATATGACGACTCTTGGTAACATTTCCCAATAGACACAATTTCCCTCTTACCACCTTCTCCCCCCATAAACAAAGTCCTAATTGTTCATCACATAAGGTCTGTTGATACCACTGAATACAAAGGAAGATATGCAATTGGTTGGGAAAGAGCTGGCTGAGATGGAGCCCCCAGGGGCGACAGTATTGAGCTTGTAACCAATAGCAGCAGCTGCTGCACTGAAATATAACCATGTGGGTGCACCCAACAGGACTAAAGAGAAGTTAACTGACAAAATATCCCCGAGGGTGAGTTTAAGCAGGAGCAGATTATGTCTTGCAAGCTGGCAGAAAGCTTCAGCCTGTATTGGGGAGATAAGAAGCAGCCAGGGAGTGAAAGGAAAAGATGACAATGTGGAAGGAAACGGGGGGGGGGGGGGGGGTTTGGGAAAGATTGTTGGGTTTGAGAGTTGTGGTTGCTTACACAGGTTTCTATGAGGTGACTAAATGTCTTGTCCCATCAAGATAAACTGATGTTCTACCAACAGTTCTCTCCAAAGCCACTTACATCGGTGGGGTTGTTTGTATGCCAGCCAAGAGCAAAGTTGTAATATGTGACAGTATATGACCGTTCTGGTATCTTACTTGACTGGGCATGACCTCGACCTATAATAGGGTAGGTGATCCACTATAAAACATTCCCTCCCTGGCCCTGTCCTTTCTCAAAGCGCTGGTTTTGAGGGCTTCTTGCCACACTGGAAAATCCAAAGGTCATCAATTTACATAACCTGCTCCAGTATTACCCCCTTAAAATACTCACCAATCCAGTTATATTCCCATGGGCCTCTGCACCATATTCTTGTCCTGGCCTTACATGATAAGGTGATTCAGGTTCATGTTCCAGCAGGATCCTTCCATCTCTGGTCTCACGGACTTGCCTGATGAAAGCTGAGACACCACAGCGTAGAGTTCTGGTTCCCAACGTGGCCCTAACTTTCCCCTTTGAGTGGCAACAGAAGTTAAGCACCAATACTTAATCTAGGCAGATAGATAGATAGATAGATAGATAGATATTTTATTGATCCCCAGGGGAAATTCAAGGTCACAGTAGCATACAGACAACACACACACACATTTACTAACAGCAGAAAGTAATTAAAAGTATATAATATAAAAACACAACTAAGCAATAAGGACAGTAGAAGATAAATATATACGAAATACTAAAATACAAATTATACTAAATAACACAATTCTAAAAAAACAGTATCCACATAGTGGGTGATTAATCAAACAAGATGCGCTTGCAATGACTGAGGCAGGGACTGAGCCTGTGATTCTTTGTGCATAAGGTAAGGTAAGGTAAGGTGCTCTGTGTGAATGAGTAAGTCAAACAGTGCAAGAATGAAGAATTAAGTCTATATACATATAACTATATTAAGGAAGGTATACGTGTGGTCACAGTTCGGCTGTGGCATGGAGGGAGGGGTTATGCATATGTGCTAATATAACACGCAAACAGTGAGGCAGAAGACAGTGGTAAAAAGTGGCTAGTGGACAAACAGTTCAAGACATGGAGGGGGTGAAGAGGCAGACAGACAGACAATAGTGGTGTGTGCCACTATTTGTCTCTTGCCTCTTGTTCAGCCATCTCTGATCTTCTGTCTGTCTTCACTGACTCTTCTGCCTTGTAAAGTGCAGCTAAACTGCAGCTAAAATTGTGTCGTAGTAGAAGAGAGAGATGGGGTGGGATTGGGAAAAAACAGTGGGTTGGAATCGAACCCTTGGACCCAAATGTGGTAAGAAAGCTGCCCCTTGCACCACAGTTCCCCTCCCCATGGAGTGAAGCTCCTTAATCCACAGCTAATGTCACCCTTTTTGCTACTTGACTTCCCAACAAGACAACCTCTGATTGACTGGGAAAATGCAACAGAGAAACAATGCATGCCAGTTTAATTTAGCCTGGCTCACATCAGGCCGATTCTCAAATCTCAGTTGAGATTGAGAATGGGTCATGGGAGTGGGGACCCTTCATTCACTTCCGATTTCCCAGGGATGTAACCAGCATTGAAATGTCCATGTTTAACGTTTGACAACATTGCCTGACAACATTTGTAAAGCGCTTCTCACGACACTCAAAGCGCTTCACAGTGAAAGGGGGAACCACATTAACCACCACCAACTGATGGCATTAGTGCAACCACTCTTCTATCTCTCATAATATGACCCATGTCAGGGGTGGTGGTAGCGTAGTGGCTAAGGAGCTGGGCTAGCATGCAGTAGCCTAATAAGTTGTAGGTTCAATATCCGGCTTGGTTGTGCCCTTGAGCAAGGCGCTGAAC
This sequence comes from Alosa sapidissima, assembly GCF_018492685.1. NCBI lineage: Eukaryota > Metazoa > Chordata > Actinopteri > Clupeiformes > Clupeidae > Alosa > Alosa sapidissima. The sequence continues at coordinate 30,831,561 of NC_055966.1, read as the reverse complement.
CCCGAGTTGCTCCAGGGACAATGGCCCTTGTAATATAATTGAATTGTGCAAGTCGCTTTGGATGACAGTGTCTACTAAATGACTAAATGTAATGCAAAAAGTTTGAATATATTTTTTATCAAATTTATTTTATTAACAACACCTTCATTTTCATGGTCCCTACTGTCTGCCCCTAAAGTGTAGGGCCCCTAGGCTGCTGCCCTTGTGGAACACTGGATAAGATGGCTATGATAGAGGACCCCTCAACTCCGCATTAGTCTTGGCCCTGCATGGCCCTGATCAGATCCAAGTTGAATGCAGTGCTTCACGAGCCGATACAGGTAGAGCTTGGGCAGGTTTTGGTTTTGATTGGTAATCTTCATCTGTTCTGGAACCATCACACTAGTGGACCCATTTTGTGGATCCGCTCTGGACAATGCATGCATCTCTGTCACAGAATGGTTGGTGGGGTCAATGAACTCTGAATATGTAGCATGCCGTGGCCTACTGGTTAGCGCTTCGTACTTGTTACCGGAGGGTTTGATCCAGTGAGGGAAATTTGGTCTCTGCATTCATCCCAATCCGTAAATTAGTGAAACACACTCAGCACACAGTGAACGGTGAGGTGAAGTACACACTAATCCCGGCGCAGTGAGCTGCCTGCAACAACAGCGACGCTCGGGGAGCAGTGAGGGGTTAGGTGCCTTGCTCAGGGTCGGGGTTCGATGAAATTTATTTATATAATCCTTTTGTATCTAAAGGAAACATTTTTTTGCAAACAATGGTTTAAATGCAGTTATCCTGTCCAGGGGTTCCCAACCTTACAACAGTTGTAATATTTCTGACGGGCCGGTGGCAGGGACCTTGGAAGTATTTTGTGAGAGGGGGTGCAGATCATATTAGCTGGGGTCCAGGAGTTTCTCCCCCGGGAAAACTTTGAAATTCTGGCTGTTAACTAAGCCTACATCATTTTAACGCAGTTTGGGAGGGGTAGAAATACCTGAAGAGAGCAGGCAGGGCCAGACTATTATTTTAGGAGAATTAAGCCATACAGTACAGCTCTTATAGGAGGTTTACCACTTACTTTGAACTTACCCAGGTTTGTCACTAATCCACGTACTTGGAATTTGCGATGTTGCGATCATAACAATGAACACAAATTCAGCCAATCCCCGCAAATTCTGGGCGACCTTGCAATTTTGTTATACTTGAGGAAGAACATTTATTTATTTATTTACTATACATTATTCATTCACAAAAAAAATGGTGTCTTTAAAGTGGATTTTTGCTCATTTTGTTTTATCATGTTTATTTCTTTTCCTTTTTTTTCAGAATACATTTGCTTTCCTTCAAGGTTGGATTTTCCCTTATTGTTTTCATTGTGAGATTACAATAAATCATCAAAAGTTTATTTTTTTTATACCTGTTTTTAGTCAACTTTACCAAAGGTGCCAATAATTCTGGAGGGTACAGTTCATGTAGGCCTACTTGGTTTATTGACATTTGAGTTGGCTATGCAACCATTGGCAAACTTTTACATCTGGAGATGTCCTTGTTAGCTCACGTCATGTTTGTTTGTAATTCGTGTAGCCTGCTTACTAAAATCATAGAAATTAATAACAAATAATAATAGACACTTATCTCTTTTATGATCCAAGAAAGATTTCATTCAAGTTATTTTTTAACATTTTAACTAATGACATAGAAAACATCCCTAAATTGCATCCACATAATGCACTAGGCAAAAAGTTATTTCTACTTGTTGCCGAAAGTGGGATGCAATGTAATGACATTAAAGAGAGGCGTAGCCTAATAATTTAAAAATCAATATGAAATAGCCTACTGAAATTACTAAATGCTTACTTATTATGCAGGTCATATGAATTATTAAAAAAGATATCAACTGAATATGAATTCCAAAATATAGCCTATTGAAACATGTTGACATCTTTTTAGGGGGTGGCTGTCTTGGACAGTTCTACAAAAGGTTATACTGCTTTGTGAATTACAGCAGCCAAAGCATTTTTTCATTTAGCTACAAATAAAGTACTTTGACTTTTTGTAATCCTTAACTTTTCTTATTATTTTAATAACAACATCAAGATGATCAGTGTGAATTTAGTATTATACTGTTATTTGTCCTAAATTTAAAATAAATAAATAAATAAAATAAAAATGTGCAACTATTTTTGGAATTTTCTCTTCCTCCTGCAATTTCTTTGCAACAAACACCTATAAACACCACAATTCCATCACAATTCTTTAGAAAAGACAATCTCTGAAAAGACCCACGAAATCCTGGAGGGACATGGTGTCGATGACTGAACAACATGAGTGAATCGTCGGACCACAAGCCCAATGAAAACCAGTTCTTGTCAGAGCCCGAGGACAGAAGAAGGGGTGAAGATCGTGACATAATCTAGGACGGAGGCCAGCTTTGGCCTGTGGGCTGCCTGTAGCGATCCCATGATCAACAGGATACCGCCAGCCGCACCTAGAGGTGTGAATAAAAGAAAAAAGCTGAGAGAATTTCAGGCTCCTGCTTGCCTACTGTGACCCTTTCAAGAGAGTTCCATTATCAGCATCATAGTTGGCCCCACAAGACTTCCTTTTTAACATTCCATATGTTATCTTAAAGCAGAGGAAGTAGATTGGGGCCCAAATAGAACGTTCAAGCATTGTTTTTGTTTACCTTGTTGAAAGGGTCTATTGTGGCATGCTGGCTCTAGGCATGAACAGAGACTTTCTAATGTGGAGACACAGCACTCAAAAAATACTCCATAGAAATGCATGGGGCTAGTTTGTCACGCCAATATGGCCGTTGTCTACACATATCCCACCCCTTCCTCTGCAAAACGTCGACATGTGAATACATTGAGCCAATCATGTGGTGTGATGTGAATACATTGAGCCAATCATATGGTGTGTTGTGAAGACATCGTGCCAATCATGTGTTGTGAAGCCTTGCGCACGCGCAGTTCGACCCAAAGACTGTGCCCGATGAGTGCCCATAAAACGTTGGTATATGGCCACCGAGGGACTTGCCTAAAAGGACTTTGGCATGAAACATGAACAGGGAGGCCACATGCAGATTCCAAAATAATCAAGTGAATTTGTTAAATAAAAGTAATGTTAACAAAGACTAAATAATAAAGATAAAGTGGTGTATTGCCCAGTCAGTAAAATGGTAGAAACCACAAATGTCATGCAAAGTCAGTCTAGGAGTTTAACAAACAGACAACGAAAGCCAAATGCTGGGAGGAGGAAGTAGCCCCGACTGTAGATGCAGGAGTTTTATACTCCTGCCAATTAGGCACACCTGATCACCATCACCTGCTTGACAAGAAGAGAGAGAGAGAGAGAGAAAGAGAAAGAACCAAACCAAACAACAGGGCGAGGTCTAAGACCTGCCAGTATCCGTCACACTATAGACAGGGACTCTGCTTTGGGCCCTATGAAAGAACCCTAACCCTGGAAGGGTTAAAGCCGTGCGGCCACAATCCTCACGAGGTAAACACGCTGCAAGGGAAAAAGAGGAACTGAGTACTGGGCGCAAAACTTCTTTCGGCCAGTCATGTTTTTCAGTAATAGGAACCCGCTTTTGGAATGACTTACCGATTGAAACTAAAAACGCAAACAGAACTGACAACATTTAGCAGTAAGGTAAAACATTGGCTGAAAGTAAATCAGGGATTTAACCACTAAGACTCGCACACTTGCACACACATACACACACTCTATTGTCTATGTTTTACTGTAGGTCTATAGCCTGGGTGCCATTCCGAACTTAGTCCTGCCCACAACATTTGAGGTCGGGAAGTTCGGTCTGGCATTGCTCCATTGTGGTGGAAGTATGCTCGCCCTATATCAGACGGACCAATCAAATCAGACTTTACGATGATGGACAGGTGAGCAACAGCGCCTGGTCTATCACGTCATCTGAGCACGCTTAGATTAGGCTTATGTTTGAAACAAAAACGCTGTGGCTAGAAGGATACATTTGGCCATATGGAAAATTCATATTATTTAATGAGGTTGTATCACTGAAAACGATTATTTCTGAAAACTTTGGCCAAAGTTGAGATGTGGGAAAACTCATGGTTTCACTTTCATCAAGGGAAAACAGCGCTGTTGAATTGTGACATGTTCCCTCGTTCGTTTGAAATCTCTGATTGACCACCTGTTCGAGGGATTTGCGACAGCCTTTCCCAGCTGTTTAACATGTTTGTAGCATATCACTGTTCAACAGAATTATTTTTAAAAACTGAGGGGATATAGGAGAAGGAGGATGGTTCGTGTGTTTTCTTCTACACCTCACGGTAAGCTATTTTGTTGGTCTGATTGGTTAGGTCTATCCAATTGAGTGCAGAGGCATTCCCCCCCTGTATCAGTTGAAACACGCCCCATAATTACGTCCCAATGGAGCAGTATCAGACTCATATTCTGACTAGAATTTGAGTATGACGACGTCAGGCTAGTAGGCCTACTGTCTGTGTAGATGCCTGGCTGTTCGCATAGGTGAGAGTTTGCAGGCGGTTGGGTATCTGGGGGTTGTGTAGTACGTGATGTGATGTTTTGTGTCTGTGTTATTGTATGTTGTGTGTGACTGGCTGTTCACATAGGTGAGAGTTTGCGGGCGGCTAGGAATCTGGGGGTTGTATTGTATGTGATTTGCTGTCTCTGTTATTGTATTTGTGTATGTTGTGACTGGCTGTCCGTATAAGTGAGAGTCTGCGGGCAGTTGGGTGTCTGGGGGTTGTGTTAGGTGACTTGCTGTTTGTGATGATCCTATGTATGTTGTGGTCGTCCTGATGTGCATGATTAGGGTATGAACACTAACATTACCCTTCATGTTTTGTTGGTCTCTATAGAGAGGTGTATGCACACATATATTACACCTTTAGAATACTTTTAGAGTACAATATGTTTTTTAGAAAGGTCTGACCAGGGACTGGGGTTGCAAATTAGCCAACTGGCTAGAAACCTTTTTATGTAACACATCTACAGACATTGTTATGGTATTGACTGTGATAGCTATGTGTGTAATAATGTGCGCTGCATTGTCCCTGACAAATAAACGAATAAATTAAAAAAAATACTGTTGTCGGTTGAGTCACAGTTGCTCTGCCTCCCGCAAAAAGAATAGGTAGATGTGACCGGTCCCTGGCTCAACTGAAACAGACTCTGACGGTGACCCAGGTCTACAGTAAGTTGTTATTGAAATTGAATATGTCCTGCACGGCTCTGTGGCGCATCTCATAGTGGAGCCAGGCTCCACTGGCCAACCCAGAGAGGTGCTCTTGCTAGACGCTTCTGGAGCCATAGGGAAAGAACATTAAAAATGAGATCTCCTTATCTTTACTATTTCTCACAGATAACTGAGCTCAATTTAACATGAATATTCAGAGCCATTCCCAGATAGGAAAATTCAATATGCAATATTTTCTTTTCTCATACAGACATAATTGAGCTAATTTTCTCATTTTTCTACAGTTTCTTAATTAATTCCTGAGATAGAGCCATCGGTCCGTGTAACGCTTTGCAGTGCTATGTTCTATTTGCAGAATTCACATGAAAAAATATAAAAATAGGCTTAAAATCCGTTATCCATTCTTTAGGACGGCACAGTAAATGAGTTATTGTTGCTTATTTTGATTTTCAATTGAGCAGTTACGGTTTTCTGTTCAGAAGTTAAAAATTGAAATGATGCGTCAATTTTCTAATTTCCCTTTTTTGCCCTTGAGGTTGGACTGAACCACTGAGCACCGGGGGGAGAACACCATCTAGCTGGGCCAGGCTAAATGGTGGAAGAGAGCGCCGCCTGAAGTAGTTTGTAATTTTGACATTACTTTAGAGATAATAACTAAAACAAGGCACGTTAAACATAACTTTCAGCCTATGTTGAACATATCTACAGTAAGCCCTAGCCTATACCATGACCATGCAATACCAAATAATTCCCCAAAGCAGACGTCTTGGCTATACAGGCTACCCCAAGCACTGTTTGACATGGCATTTTTGCTTATTTAACGCTTTACGCTAGACTAGGTTTCATTAGGCTAAACGAAGACAAAACACTTATTTGTGTAGCCTAATTATCAGTGTATCCAGTTATTAATTTCAATAGCAAATAGCCTACATTGGCCTGTAGGCTAGAGCTCAAGTCCATTGGTAATGCTCGAGGTCTTCAAAGCCTCAGGCTAGAACACGTAGGCCTACTCATAAGTGTCAGGACGCAGCAATGTCTCCCTCTGCATCTAAGGTTCTGATCTCGAGCTGACATTATCAATCGCTTGACACCTTGATGCAAGCTGAACCGTGTTTGATAGCCCTCTATCTCTACATCCGCTGACAAAATGTGATTACCAACACCGCAATTTGTATCAGCCTCCGCCCCCACGCGTGGTTCAGGCCAACAAAAACAGTAAAAAAAAAAATTATTATACAATATTAACTGAATTTTACTTTTGTTTCCAATCCAGTTTCTGTTTTCTTTATCTTGCGTGACTAATGACACATTTAGAAAATAGCAGCAATTATCTATTTGCTGACCAGTTAAAACAAATTGAAAATTGGATTATTGAACACATTTTTTATTTGTACCAGATGGATGGAACAAATAGAACAAAGCACTGCAAAGCGTTACACGGATATGATTAGGCCTATTGGTTATTTTCATCATATAGAAAATGCTATAATTTCTATAATTATATAGAAATAAATAATTATATAAAACTATAAATCCTCTTTTTTCTTTCTCTTCAACTAGATTGTAATATTTCCTACTCCACACCACCAGAGAGCACACATTATTTTCCAGGATACACGTTGCTCTTGCGCCTTGGTGGCGGCAGAGACATTGTGGTTGGCTCTGCAGGGAAGGACTGCGCTTCTGACTAGACCGCGTATGTTTTACAGTTGCATGTTTTTATAGTACTAAGTGCGTGCACGGAAAAACAAATTATCATGAGCAGTAACCTCACGTGCATCCAGCAGCAAGCTCACCTCTCCCGTTGTCATTGTATGCGGCAATGAGTGCGTAACGCGCCTACAGGATAGAAGGTAGCTACCCACCCAGCTAACAGTTACAGCATAGTTGACACCAAAGCAGAGCACTGTATTGTTTTGTCTTCGTGCTGCGTACGTTTTTAAATGTTCAGTGTTGCCTGTCCATTTTTCTCATACCGTCATACCTCAACGGCGTCCAGCAAATGTGTGTCGCCAGTTTAGCCTAGCAAACTAAGCTAATAGCCTGATTTCAGTGTTAAATTATTGTCTTCGTTTTGCTTCAATGGTTCTCCCAACTTGGCTATAATTCTCGCACTGGAGTTAGAAGCCAAATGTCAGTAACATTTAGCGATTTACATTGCAGTTCACGTTCAGCTGAAATTGCCCCCCCATGTACAGTGGCCAGGCCTAGGTCTTGTACAGGGATGATTTTCGGGGGTAGGCTACTGGGCTACTGTAGCCTACACCTGTGATAATCAGAAAACAGAATGTACCACATGGTCATTGTTTAGGCTACTGATTGAATTGTTTATGTTAGCCTACTGGTTGAATAACAGTTGGTCTAATCACTTGATAAATTATGTTAAGAAAATAATAACTTGTCTGTAAGGCTATTCTTTCACACAAGTTTATGTCACAGACCACTTGGAGGTGCAAACATCGAGTTTTGGTTAGTTAGGGGTGCAAAATTAGGGGTACAAAATGTTCAAAGTTGGAAACTTGGGACTTAACGGGAATAACTGGTATGTTTTAATATGGCAAGTTAGTCTATAACAGGGAACTGAAATATAATCGATAAAAACCCTATCTTGCAGCATAATATTAGTTAAAACAACCTAGTTAACAGTTAAATTTCTACCTTGCACATCATACGTCAATCACATGCACACAGCAATCATAGGCTAGGCCTACTAGACATAAAGGAAACCTATGGTGCGTTCATGCGTATGGAAAAAACATTTACCCCCAGTGAAAACGTCATTTATAGGGCAGCCGTGGCCTACTGGTTAGCGCTTCGGACTTGTAACCGGAGGGTTGCCGGTTCGATCCCCGACCAGTAGGCTTTGAGCAAGGCACCTAACCCCTCACTGCTCCCCGAGCGCCGCTGTTGTTGCAGGCAGCTCACTGCGCCGGGATTAGTGTGTGCTTCACCTCACCGTGTGTTCACTGTGTGCTGAGTGTGTTTCACGGATTGGGATAAATGCAGAGATCAAATTTCCCTCACGGGATCAAAAGAGTATATATACTTATTTATACTTACTTATACTTGTGAACGTCATCTCATGTGGGAATAACTGGTAGGAAACTGGGGGAAGTTTGCCCAGTTGTGGGCTTGTCATCACTTTTGTCCTCATTCAAATGGGTGTACGTCATTTTGCTTTAAACTCTAATAATTGGATTTTGTTGTTGAGTGGTGTTGTGTACCTTGAGCAGTTTAGTGGTTTCGGAGTTGCTATCTTAGCACGCTAGTAAACCATAGGCAGAGAATGGGATTCCCACTAGCATGCTAGCTAGCGTCATATGATAGGCCTAAGCTAATCGAAAATACTAACGAACGAATCATATTGCTTATTATGAAACAACATGTTTATATTTATGTTTGTATATGAAGCAGTTTGTGTGAATTCCACAAAATTAGCAGCTAATTCCCATAAATTAACATTAATTCTCATAATTTCCTTTAATTCAATGGTTTCCAACTTGGAATATTTCCAAAATTCCCATAACTTCCCATGAAAAGTTTCCGGAAATTGTCCGCCCCTTTGCAACCCTAGTTTTGGTTGATTTGACCATCAGTTAACTTCGAAAACAGGCACTTGATAGACAATAGCAATATATCATAGGGGTGATTAATGTCAAAAAATCTAGACCTCCAATATGTGTTCTAAAGACGTCAAATTGCCCGTTAAAGATACCAGAATGATAGTCAAGGAGCCAGAAGGTAACACACATGGATGGCTATGAATTTGGTGCTTTCATTATACAAATAAACATGATAAAATACTTTTATAACCCTTAAGCCAGCTCCTTTGTATGTGATGGCAATGCAGCATTTATTTGCATCTCCAACAGCATGGCATACTTGGTTACTGCCTGGTTACCACCCAAAAGCCCACAAATGCATGTATGTTTGTATGAAAGAATGCTATAGGCCACTTTCGTTAGTCATTTTGTAGGCTACCATTACCTGTGAATCCTATTAGCTTGGGTATCACATAATTTTGTAGGGCCAAAATAGGTATGTACTTATATGGGAGTTCTTGTCCACACATTAGGTATTTGTATGGTTTTTCTTTTACAGGTGTTCAGCAAAATCAATCTAATCAAAATATAATGACCTCAACTCAAACACGGACCCTCATTAACATTAAATTCTGAGCCCACACATGATATGGTTATGGGATTTGGCAGACACTTTTGTCCAAAGTGACATACAAATATAAAACAATATAATACTTAAATTTAACTGGGAACAATTTAAAAATGTTGGTCAGACTACATTAAGGAGAATAGCAATAATAAACAACAATGTCAATTCAATCAATAGCCTAATGAAAATAAACAATGAAAATGAAGGAAAATAACAACAATAAACAATAATGTCCATTCTATCAAATATAATAACAATAACAATCGCATGGTAAGACGACATTAAAGGGAATATCAATAATATACAACAGTGTCAAATTAATCAACAGCCTAATGAAAATAAACAATACTATAATATGATACATCATTCTCAAACAATGAAGCATATTGTTTTACTTGAAACAACAACAACAAGTAAGGGATAATGTATAGAACACCGGTCATTATTGGGAAAATAAGTCCCGACAGGGCGAACTGGACCCCGACACGCCAGCGGAGGGGTCTTGCTTCGCCCTGAAGGGACTTATTTTCCCGATAATGACCAGCGTTCTATACATTATCCTACTTATTATACGGCTACTTGCCAAAACGAAAAAATACTCCACAATATGTCTCTTTACATTTATTTGTTACCATTTCGTGTAGCTTTTGCTGAGAAACAAGTTCATACAAACATAGTTCGCAAAACACACTGTGAACTTGAATCAAACATTCTTTAGAACACAGCTAATTAACCCGTCTGATTTCCAGAGGCGGACAGAGTACACAGCTTCATTACTTGAGTAAAAGTACAGATACCCTTTGCTAAATTTTACTCAAGTACAAGTAAAAGTACAACAGTCAGATGTCTACTTAAGTAAAAGTACTGAAGTACTTGTTTTTAAAAGTACTTGAGTATCAAGAGTACAAGAGCAGCCTACATTTTCTAAATATTGCATTACAGTGCTTACATTTACAGAAACAACCTACATGGAGTTATGAAAAATGTTAATGTTAATACCTTGGAGAATGAAAGTAAAGGAATTGAAAGTAAAATCAAATCATTTTCATGGGCAGTTTTTCTAATACATGTATTTAAAATACGTATTTCAAATACAAAATACTATTTTGTAATTGAAACACTTGAAGCTAAAACTATCAATAACTTGTTCGTTCAAAAAATTGAAATTGAAAAAATTGAAAATACTTCTTGAATTTCCCCTGGGGATCAATAAAGTATCTATCTATCTATCTATCTATCTATCTATCTAAATAGTCTGGCGAGGTGTGGCCACAGGTTGGCACATTCCCGGGATGGACCTGCTGCGTCTTCATCCATTGTTTCGTCCATGGTTTCATCTCTTATCTAAATCTGACCATGGAGTTGACTTTGGCGGAAAGCTGAAGGTGATTGCTGATAGGCTGTCCCAATCAGTGGCGCCTGCACAATCCAATCACATTTGAGAGGGAAACAAGAAATTGAGGGTTTCTGAGATTTTTCTTTTTTCCTTTTTGTTAGAAGAAGTAACGGGTACTCACGGTTATGGATAGAAATGTAGTGGAGTAAAGAGTACAATATTTGCCTCTCAAATGTACTTGAGTAAAGTCATGAGTACTCCCCAAAAATGATACTCGAGTAAAGTACAGATCCCTCAAAATTGTACTCTACTTAAGTAAATGTACTCCGTTACTGTCCGGCTCTGCTGATTTCACTTTTGAACAAAGTTCCATTGCACAAAGTGACCGGACTACTACTAGTGATATGAAAGACTTAAATCAGAAGCACAAAACCTGTTGCCATTGACAGCGGTAATTATATGTTTGCAGCGGTAATTACGTAAGGGATAATGTGTAGAACGCCGGTCATTATCGGAAAATAAGTCCCGACAGGGCGAACAGGACTCCGACACGCCAGTGGAGCCATTTTTTAATTAAGTTCCATTGCACAAAGTGACCGGACTACTTGCGAAGTGATATGAAAGAATTGACCCAAGAGTGTTTTTCTGCATTAAAACACATCAAATAAACCATGGAGACATATTTTTCGTTGATCAACCTCTAGAGAGCTTGCTCCCGTTATATACTATAGCCCCAAGTAGCAAACAGTGGATTAGCTAAGGGCCATGAGCGAAACTCCCTTCCCAAAACTTCCCAAATAGCATTTTTTTAACCAGTAATATTGTTCTAAACAGCATCAAACCTCGTCAGCTTGCTCAAGGTCCCTACACATAAAACAAAGCTCCAACAACGTAGTTAACGAACCCGGAGTTTATTACAGTACTTTAACAGAACACTTTAAGCTGGCCAGTCCTGAATGGTGAGCATGAGAAGTACAGCACTGTCTGTCTCACAAGAAAGATGGCCTCAATATAAAGATCATGTGACAAGATTAATCATTGGGTCAGGGTTGCGAGCTGTACAATTAATTGCTGCCTTCGCAGTTAGATAATTGCATTCGTTCAAATTCAGCAATTTCAATTACAAATTAATAAAATATGCAGCCCTTTGTCCCCTGGTATTTAGTGAGTGAAGCACAATCCTAGATAGCAAGAGGCTGAACCAATGTCAGGCCAATATAGGTGTCTTGCTCATTGGTTTATGTGTGGGCCATGTTGAGTTATAGCAGTGGTTCTCAAACTTTTTCTTTCATTCCCCACTTTGATCAAGGGGGCATTCTCGAGCCCCACCTGTCCCTCATCGCTCTAAGAAAGTGGTAGGTCAAGCTTAAAATTGTCAAATTTATTGAAATAAGTTCTAAATATATCCTCTTCAACAGAGTTAAAATCAGCTGGTGATGCAGATATAATAATAAATAAATACATAACACACATATTTCTGTTTTCCAGCAACATATTAGGAAGCATAGGCCATTTTACAGCATTGTACAATATATTCAATGAAATACCAACATGCTGCATTAAATGGATCCATAATCCAGTCATACTGAGCACTGCTGGTTGGGAAATATTTTTGAAATAAACTTTCCAGGGATGTGATGTAGGCCTACTGTTTAATACATGGGATCACAAGAGTGCCTCCCAATCAGACGTTTCAGCGATTTCGCTCAGAAATCTCAAAGGCATAATACTGTCGCGATCGAGGCGCCTGTCCCATACTCAAGTTTTTTGGGTGAATGCAGTAATCTTATTTGCTAGGTGAGGTAGGTGCTTGTCTTTGCCTTGTAACTGGACATTTAACTCAAATGTATCGCTAAGATATATCAAATATATCGCTAAGATAGGCCAGCTTCATCAAGAAATGTTCATTAGTGAACGTGCTTGCAGATTCCAACATGCGCTCTTCCTCCAAGAAGAGGCGACTCGGAGCTCAAACACGCGCGACAGCACTTTACCTCGGGAAAGCCACCTTGCCTCGCTGTGAAACAGTACAGCCTTTTGGTCAGCTACCATCTCTTCGCAAAGTGCGGAGAATAGACGCGCTTTTAAGGGGCGGGTTTTTATGAAATTCACCACTCTCACAACAACGTTCTAAATCTCATGTAGGTCGGGACTAACTAAGCTGCCTTGACACGAGCGCTTCCCTGTGAATGCATCGGGTGCTACCTAGGCCCAGGCTACAGATTAAAAAAAAAAAAAAACCTCCTGTTTTTCACGTCAGTTCGCGCCCCACCTGGCATGTCTCCGACCCACAGTTTGAGAAACGCTGAGTTATAGATAAACAGCCCACCGTTTTAGCCCTTGATTTCACTTTCACTTTTTTTCTGTATTCATTGTACATTCTCATCAGCTGTTAACATTTAGAAGATGAAGACCACCAGTATGTTCAATTAACCAAGGCGCTTTTCACCCTATTGAGCTTTTTAGTACCATGAGCGATTTATGTTTCATAGTGTTGAGCGATTTATGTTCATAGTTTTGATACCACAATGTAACAACGTGAAGCAAAATGCCACTGGTCATTCTTATACTTCCCGGGCTGTTTTAGCAAGCAAGCTAACCGTACACTCTAGATGTATGCAATTAATCTGTGGTCATTATGCATGATTGTGCTATGACAGCCTAATTCATAGCCTAATAAAACATTCACTAGCTACATGTACATAACGCAATAAAGTGTAAACAGGGTTCCAATTACGTGGGAGCCAGTGGGAGCTGAGCTACCATAGAGAGAAGCTGAGCTCCCATGAAAGCAGTGAAATCATACATCTGTGGGGATTTCTAAAAATGACCAGCACCATTGATTTAATCACAAGTAAAGCTATTTTTCCTTCAATACACTGAATATTTACGTTAAAGATAGATCATTAGAAGAAACATGTTTTCCAGAAGAACTATGCATTAGAACACTGCAAGATGCATAGCCTACCTAACTTGCACGTCACCACCATGGTACAGTTTGGGCAGAGAAACACCACTGTCATTCTATGTATCGATACTAATGAAATTCTAAGTATCGATACTAATAAAATTAGGTATTGTGCAACTGTGCAACACTAGTAAGTCGCTTTGGATAAAAGTCTCTGCTAAATTAATAAATGTAAGATGATTATGAAACACTTCACAAATGAAAAGACACTTTAAGAACATTTTATTTTAGGGGATTGGGTATGCAAGTTGAACATTTTGTGTTTCATATCTGTGTATTTCCTATGTCCTAAATGTATTTTTTTCTGTTCTTGTTTTTAGGTGCCCCTAGTATTTTATGGATGTACACTGAACCTTGTTTTTAACATCTGAAAAATGTTTGGACTTGGAGAAACCAGATCTCCGGATGCTCCACCAGTAAAGACATATCAGTGTGTGGCTTGCTCAGTAACATTTCATGGTTTGGCATCCTTGCTAGTGCATCAAGCAAGTCATGCCAGCGAATATTCAAATCCACCACCACCCCCTTCATGCTCCAGCTGTGGAACTGTGTTTGGTAGCAGGGACCTCTTAAAACGGCATGTGTGTGCGTCCATCTTTCCGTCCATGGCCCCAGAATTTTACAAATGTGATTGTGGAGAGAAGTGTACAGATTTCAACCATTTTCAGGCGCATAAAAAATCCCACCAAGGAGGATCAGGCCAGAGTCACTCTGAGACACACCAGTCAGGTGTAAGTCCACAGGGCTTGAAAGAGGAATCCTCTGCAACGGCTGTGACCAGCTATCCTGTCCCACATTCCTTAGCCAGCACTGATGTCAGCTTGACATCTAGCTCTTTAAACATGCCACCCAACAGCTGTGATTCTAATGGGATTTCTATAATGAACTTAAACGAGGACTTGGCCACAGACAACAGAATTCCCAAACAGAATTCCAATCTATTTGAACAACTAGAGCAAGCGTTAGACCCTGCGAAGCTTGATTTGCCATTGGCCAACATGGAGATGCCGAATAATATTTCCCCTGATGCTGAGGTTGATGAATTTGCACAAGTCTTGAAGAATTCTGTCACCCACAGTGAGAACACTGAGGTTCTTCAGAATCAAAATCAAGATGTGAAACCAGCCCCCAATAAAGTAGTAATGAAAATATTGGCCAACGCATACATGAACATTAACAAGCCACCTGAGCTTAAACTGGGCTCGGACAAATTAGAGGGATCTTCCAGTGATGTGGGAACACCAGACGGGTCAGATATGACGTCATCCCCCAAGAGACAGTTAAGACCCTCCGTAAGAAGGCCTTTCCACACTTTTCCGCGCATGGTGTATAGTAAGCATTCACCCAAGAAACCAACTGTATCTGTGGCTAGGAGGTATTGTCCTGTGGTTCTTCTTGAGACTCGGCAAAGGTTTGTTGCCAGTGATAAAGACATTGAAGGAAATTACCAGTGTGGTCAATGCAAACGCATTTTCAGTGACGTAGACAAGCTCATTCTGCATCATGCCTTGCACAGAAAAGAAAGGCTGAAATCCTGTCGCCGTTGCAAGCAGCTCTTCATAAGTTCATCTGGTGCTGAAAACCACACCTGCTCCAGAGCACCTGTCAAGGACCTCTTCAGCAAGGGGAAGGAATCACCAAGCTTTCCTAAACTGTTCCTTAAAGCTGCTCAACCATCTCGGTTTCACTGTCCTCTGTGCAATCGCAGTTATACACGCTTCTATTCTCTCAAAAAGCATAACTGTCGGTTTATTTCCTCCTTGACAGACTCTGCTCAAGATCCTTTTGGTGCTGTGGAGAATGATTGCCCAGACATGGAAGTTAATGGAAGTGATGTGGACCCACTCAAGTACATGAGTGTTGGCACAGGTGGTCAGCCTCAAGTGAAGAAAGAGATGTTAAATGCAGAGTCTGTCGATGTGGACAAACATCAAACAGAACCAAATAATGAAAATTGTTTTGAGGTTTTGCAAGATCCTTTTGAGGATGGAAATGATTCTGATTCTCCTAAAGAGTCTTTCAGTCCACATTCTGCTGAGTCTACAACATCCGAGCCAAAAGAGATAGTCTTAGTAGATGACATTGTGCCTACTGACACAGTTGATCATGTTGGAACAGAACATCCAGATGATGATGATGATGATGACGGTATATGCATTGAAGACCAGGGAGAGGAGAGGGAAGCAATCTCTGCAGTGGAGGAGGCTGAAATTGATGTGTTAATTGAGGCAGATGAAGATGATCACAAAAATAATGTGTTACATCAGATGTTGGTTGAAGGCAGTGCAGTTTCAAAAGCACAAAATAAGGACATTCCAAGTGCTCTTTCTAATGCGCATGTCAAGCGTTTCACTTGTGGACGCTGTCACAAGTCATTTACTCGCAACTACGGTCTGACTAAACATTTAAAGATTTGTGCTGTTGGGAGAATAAGGCATAAGACACAAGTCTTTGAATCTAAGAAAGTCTTTGATTGCAGCCAGTGTGGCAAGACATTTAGTCATATGGACAGTTTGAAAATTCACAAGAGAAGTTGTCCTACTGGAATGAGAATGCAGAATGAACCATCAGGGTCGTATAATACAGCCAGCCAAGAGAATGTTTTTGTCCTGCCACCACTAACTGAGAATCCATCCAAAAGGCAAGAGCCTACCGTTGAAAACAGTGACAGAAACTGGGGAATTATGTCACTGCCATCTGTCCTTCCAAGGAGAGTGACTTGTGAGTGTGGATCGGCCTTCACGTGTCCCAGACGTCTTTTTGAGCACTTGCAAATGCATGCCCAGGAGTCTTATATTTGCCCCCACTGTGGAGAAAACCTGCAGTCATGGATGAAGTATGAGGCTCATCTGAGGTCACATGTGCAATACCGACAGCAATCAGCTCCTGAGGAGCAGTCACAGCCGTACAATGCTGCATCTTTCCGGCAACAGCAGTCTTTCGTCCTAAGTCCACAGCAGCCGTCCACTGCACAGCTAAGCAGCCAGCAGCCATCGACCCCAGCACCTTCTAGCTGCCCTAAATGTTTCAAGACTTTTAAGACACGGCGTTCTTTACTGAGGCACCTGAGGTTGAGTTGCTATGGTGAAGCATCTGCACCCAAGGGGTATGCATGCTCTCGCTGTGGGATGTCCTTCCTTTCAACTTACACACTAGACCTGCACATGCAGAGTAACACATGTACACCTTCCGTCAAACCAATGCGCTGTCCTGTGTGTATACGTTGGTTCACCTCTGTGGAGGGGCTTAAAAGGCATCTTATCACTCATAGCCAGGACAAAGTGTTCAGTTGTCGCTTGTGCCCGCGAGGTTTCCAAAAGCCAGAAGATTTGGAAGTTCACAAAAAGATGGCACATGGTGTTGTACAAGAAGAGCAGGAGTTGCAAAGTGTTGAATCCAGGGAGGAAATAACCATAACCAGTAACAATAAACTTTTTAAATTCTTCCGCTGCAATATGTGTCCTCGAATGTACCACAGCATGAGGTCTCTGAAAGACCACCGGAAGAAAGTCCATAGCTTACTTGGAGGAGGCAATGTAGCACAAACTAGTGAGACTTTGGGAGTACAAAACAGCCAGATGAATTTCTTCCGCTGTCAGCTTTGCCAGAGAACCTACCATACACTAAAGTCACTGAAAAATCACAGGAGGAGAGTCCACCACATACTTGCAGGAAGTCATGTTCCACAAAGAGCTGATCCTTTAGGAGCTGTGCAAAGCAGCTCATCTAACATCTTTCGATGTCAGATTTGCCATCGTGCCTATCCTACTCAAAAGGCATGGAGAAATCACAGAAGAAGAGTTCATCGCATTCTTGGGGGAGGACCAGAGATGCAAACAGGTGAATCTTTCAGGCTAATGCACAGCCAGGCACCTGCTTTCACCTGTCAATCCTGCCGAAGAACCTACCCAACTCTGCAATCTCTGAGAGACCACAGAAGGAAGGTTCATCACATGCCGGGAGGGATGCTTGACTCTCAGATAAGTAATGCTGTGGATGCTGCGCACAACAGCCAGCCCATGGTCTTCAGTTGCCATATCTGTGATCGAAGCTACAGCAAGCTGCAGTCATTAAAAGACCACAGACGGAAGGTCCATCGCATACCTGGGGGTCAGATTGATGTCATAAAGGTAGAATAGATCATGTGAGCGTTTGAACTTCTATCCAATCGGCAGTGTGATGACAACCTGTCCATTGTGTCTGTTTTCACCGCAACTTGCTTGTTTGTCAAATTCTTCTATCAAACTTTGCCAGGTGCACACACTGATCTGACACTTAATAACAAGTCCTATTAATCAGGCCTCAGAAGACCTCAAAACTACTCTGAAATACTAAAGTGTTTCATCCCTGATTATTATGAAGTACAAACATCCAGTTCAGTGCAAAGAAAACCTACTTTTGATATGTTCTGAGGACTTTTCATTGTTCATGACACAACCCAAAGCACCTGAACAATAACTTTTCACTAATAACCTTTTAAAAACGATTTTACTGAAGGACTGTTCATTAGAATGAGAGTTGTGGAAAGGTTGATGACCTAGAGCAGTAATTCTTAGGGTTCTGTAATCTGTATATTATGTGATTTAAATATTTTTTTTGAAAAAAAAAAAAAATCTAGAAAGTAGTTCCTTATGTACATTAATGTTCAACTGCAAGCATCTGCTGTTAATGTTTTGCCAGAATTGGTGATTTAACATAATCTACCATTTTGTGTGCCAATTTTGTTAGTGTAAAATCTTCTGTATCGGTCACATTTAACCAGATATTCTATGTAAATGCAATGTAAACTTTTTGTATTTGTATCATTAATAATTCTGTGGAATTACGCCGTTTATTAGAAGATTTGTATCCAATCTTGTTCATGTTCAAGAGAACACAAAAAAGAAAACAAGCAAAGACAATAAAATACATACTCTTCTCAGATCTAGGTTCACCTTGCCATATATTGGAAATACATTTTGAATGCAATAGTAATTTCATTTACATTTTTAATCAATGTATTACAGTACACTGTTGTTATGCATTTGAAATGTGGACCTCACATTGGGGCCAATACAGCATACACAAACAAAGTATGTTTCACTAGTCTTTAAATTATGTAATCATCAAAAATCAACCTATGCCTTGTAAGAAAAAATAGAAAATGTTTTCTCTTTGAATTGATACAACAAAGTGGTTTATTCCAGTGTAAAATGGTAGAAAGGTTCACAAAAGTAAACAAAGGTTCAACCTATGCCTGCCCCTCGGTATATTCTCTGGAGTTCTCTCTCCTTCGTCCTGTCTGGGTGAACTACCTCATCCTGTCTGCTTGAGCTACTAAAAGTGACCAACTCAAGTCATTATATGCTAGTTTCAATGCAAATGAATCTGGCTTCTACCCAAATAGCCTTTTGTCCTATGTATATAATTGAGTTAACCTCACACCTTTGGCTAGGATGGTTTTCAATGGCTTACCCCCAAAACCCATTCTATGATCGTTGGTGTTTCACACCTCACCTGGCGCCATACTGTCTGGCCTGCCATCAGAACATCAGAACTTAGTTTTGGTTGGAGAAATTATATCACGCATACAATTCGGCAGGATTAATTTCTTACAGTATGAAATCAGTTTGAGGTCTAAAGTGTGTAGTGTCATTTTAGGTCTCACTTTCGGGTCATATCCGAACTTGTGAATTCCGACATGAATATTATTTTTCTGTCAACCAAAATTAAATATTGTGTGGTAGTTAAAAATAATCTTATAACTTTAAAAAACTTGGGTCTAAATAACAAACAGTGGCATTCAAATAACACTGATGAAGGCTTAATCTAAGAATGACTGTCAATATCTACTGCATCTGTCTGCCTTCGGAGATGGGCAGTATTTGTGATGCATGTATTTAAAATAGGTATTTCAAATACAAAATAGTATTTTCTAATTTGTATTTTATTATCGGGTTGAAGAAAATGGCTGCTTATTTTGTATCAAAGTGCTTTATAGGTGTGTATTTTTGTAGTTTAAAAATACTGGCAAATATTTTTGGTAAAACCAATAATTTTGGTGATGTGATGACCTCATAAACATACAAAATTAATGTAACCTCTGAGTTGTGCTGACTTAATTTGCCCAGACATGTGATCAGAATATTGAGATTCAGGAAAAAAATTCCAGGGCGAGATGAGTAACGTGTAGGTCAGTGTTTCTAAACTGGTCTGGCCCTCAGTTTCCCATGGTCATTAAGCTGAGACCCATGTTTTAGTGTTCAAGCCAACTGATACAGTGAGCCATGTAGTAAGCAATGTTGGGGTGTAACAGAATACATGTACCAGCGTTATGTATTCAGGATACAAATTATGAGTAACTGTATTGCATTACAGTTACAATTTAAATAGTTGGTATTTAGAATACAGTTACATTGTTGAAATCAATGGATTACATGATGATACTTCTCTGTTTCACAAATGTATTCATTTTCTAAATAAATTAAGGCAACTCCCTGCATTTCTCAAAACCCCAATATGAAAATGAAAAAATGAAGAGAAGAAGAAAAGCAGCAGCCGGAGCTGGCACGCAGGGGCAGGAATGCGTTTCTACTGTATCTTGGAAATTCAAACAGCATAGAATTTCCAGCATGAAGAAGGAGAAGGGAGAACAAAATGTGCAGTGACACCTCTGCTTGCCAGCAACCAACCTCCTTTCAGCATCCAGAGATTCCACCTCCAACCCAGTGGCTATAGCCACAGTGTGCCTGGAGCACACAATCGTCGGCCGGCCTGGCACACTTCAAATATTTCCCACCTAATATACTTTCACGCTTACCATTACTTTGTCTGTTCTTCATCATTCATCATCATTCTAACCTGCCAAACCAACCATAATAGCTTATCCTAGCAACACTGTAAAAAGTTTAACGTAAAATTTACAGCAACTTGCTGGCAGCAAATAACCAGCAAGTTGCTGTATTTCACTCCACAGTACACCTACTGTATATGAAATCACAGTACCCATGCCTGATACTGTAAATGCAAACTACAGTAGTACTACCAGTGCTGTAATGTATACAGTATTGAATTGTCTACTGTATTTTTAATCACAGTACTTATGGATCATACTGTAACTTAGTACAGTAGTAATACCAGTGCTGTAATATTATATACAGTAATTTTGGGAAATTCATATCCTGCTTTATCTACAGCCAGGATAAATTTGACTAGGCCTAGGTATGGTTTAGGCTACACAAACTTGCATAAATAACCATTGACAACTTGTTATCAGTTTGAAAAGTAAGTACATTTATTCACTTTTTTCCGTTTAGAAATTCTCGTGTGCATCCTAACGTTAGACCAACTGTTGCAGTCAGCCTGATCCACCACCAGTAGCAGAGTGAAGCAGCACCTAGCAGAAATAGAAGAAAAAAAGATAAACAGTGTTAGATAACAATTTTCAACTGAAACTGAAGGCTACTTACAAGTGAAACTTTAGAATAATCATTTATATATATATACTGTATGTTTTTTGAGTTTACTGTCAAAATGCCAGGCTGAAGATGGTGTTAGCATAACTCAGTTTCGCAAGGTATATTTAGCTGCTAACATTAGCCAGCTGGGTGAGCTCATTGATGATGTTTGCTTGCAGCAACACATAGATATATGTACTGATTACGTTACATAAGTTAGCTGGTAGCAGCTAAACCTCCACGTTAACGTCAACCAGCAGCACATCATCTTCAGCCTAACATTGTGACAGTAACATACTAGGCCTAGCACTACTAGCGAATGTTTTATATAAATTATATGAATATAATAAACTGTAACTTACTGAGAACTAAGGTAGGCCTAATATAAATGAGACTGCCAAAACGTTAACGTAACATAAAACATTAACGTTAATGCCACCTTCACAGCAACAGCAACTATGATAGCTAGCCTAACCTTACTTACTTAGTTGATCCAACAAGCATGGATGAGTTTGTAAGTTAGACAGTACAACGTACATAGACTGTACACATGCCCGAATTTAATGTAGTACAATTTCACAATGAAACATTAACGTTACATAAATAAATGCTTGCTTACCATTAAGGTGGAGCTGCGAACTTGACAGAGTGCTGAACACCGTTGGTCTGACTGACTGAACTGTTGCTCAAAAATGATCTCCCGCCGCCGGACAGTTCAAACGTCGTCGCGCGGTGCACTTGTCAATCACCACGTCAAAATTTCCCAGTAAACCATAAATCCATGACTTTTCAATATCTTTTCAAAATGATGATTTGGATGGAAAATCAACATAATATCAATGTCACCTTGCTATCTGTGAGCTTAACTTTGTATTTATGTGCAAAAAGAAAACAGAAAACCCCAACTGATTTTCCGCCATGTTTTTTCAAAATTTTCAAAGAAGCTGACAAGTGAGGGAGGAGTCAGATTTATTACTGTGTTATGATTCGCAGCAAATTTTTATTACTGTAGTTTGACAATTTTTGACCATAATTCATAGCGAAACTACAGCAACATACTGTATTCACAAATACAGTACACATTTTTCTCAAAAACAGCAGTGATGCTGTGAAAATCACAGAATCTTGTTACAGTGAAGCTATGATAAAATTGTTTCCATGTTTAAATCCAAGCCCCGCCGTCTTGCACTAGCCTCACATTGCACCCGTCAAAACGCAGCCAGCGTGCATTACGCTGACCATTGACCAGTAGGCCACGGCTGCTCTATGAGAGTGTCATGGTGATGGTGCAAATAAGTAAGTCTAACAGTGCAACAGTGCAAGAATAAAGTCTAGAGACCAGCATAAAATAAATATGGACATATAAGAGAATAATGTAGACAAAGTAATATAAAAAACTATATCAGTGCAAGAATAGGTTGAAGTAATGCGGTTACAGCCATTGGTCAAGTATTAAGTACGGCCACAATCCAGGCTGTGGGAGGGAGGGAGGGGTTATGCATATGTGCTAATATAGCATGTAAACAGTGTAGCAGTAAAACAGTAGGCCAGTGGACAGTCAGTACACAAACACGGAGAAGGTGGAGAAGCAGAGAAGTGTATCTCTCCTCTTCCCTTTTAGTGAAGCATTGAACAGTTCAGTGGCACTGGGGACAAATGACTTCCTCAGTCTGTCAGTTGTGCATGACAGTGAGCAAAGTCTCCAGCTGATTAAGCTCTTCTGCTTTGTAATAGTGCTGTGGAGTGGATGACATTCATTGTCCAAGATGTTGATCAGTTTGTTCAGGGTCCTTTTATCTGATATTGAAGTGATGCACTACAGTTTGGCTCCCACAACAGAGCCAGCTTTCCTTACCAGCCTGTAGTCGCCCAGCATCCTTCTTCTTTGTGCTTCATCCCCAGCATACCACAGCATAGAAGAGGACGCTGGCAACAAAAGACTGGTAAAACATCCTGAGGTGCTTACTTCAGACGTTGAAGGACCGCAGCCTCCTCAGGAAGTACAGCCTGCTCTGCCCTTTCTTGTAGAGTGCTTCAGTGTTGGCTGAGTCTAGTTTATTGTCCAGGTGTAAACCCAGATACTTGTAGGTGTTTATCACCTACAGGAGATCTACATTTAAGTTTTAAAATGAATTATTCTTGCGAGTTGCATATTTTAACATGCGGGTTTTGGTTGTCATTAGGCCTACGCGATCACATTAATTTTGAGAGCACTGATAGGCTATACAGTATAGTGCTTACATTTGTCAATTACATTTACACCTGTCATATCTCTGTGCCCCTTCTTGCATGCGTTTACCTTACTTAGATTTCATAAGACCAATCATTTGAGTGGATCTAAATCAAGTGACTGCAAACATTTTGTATGTTAGGCTACTTCAAAAACTGAAATGGAGCTTGTTTAAATAAACATTTCAAAACCGCACTCAGAACAACCAAAAAACAACTAAAGACAACCAAACGGGAACGTTGTGTAAAGGTACTGTGCAACCACAGGAGAACGTTTTAGTTGGTTGGTTCCCTTAACGTTTAGGGAACGTTAGAACCCTTAGGGAACGTTCCCTAACCGTTAGTTTTTGGTTTGGTTCGAACTAACCTTTAGGGAACCATACACTAACGTTCCCGAACGTTCCCTTAACGTTTTGTGTTAGTGGGGCTGCCACCAACATATCGGTCCTGAACCGGTTCGGAACACAAAATATTGTCCGTTCTTAAAGTTCCGGCAGTGTTTGGCGGGCCTATCAAGTCTATTTTTGTGGACTTTACCTTAGAATAGACGTACTCATTATTTCCCCTTGATTTAGCCTATACCATAGCTATGCCCAAAAATAATAAATCACAGGCGGCATCCAAAAACATTCAGATGGGCTATCCATCCCATAGCCTACACTCCTTACCTGGTTGTAGCCTAAGTTTTATCCATATGGAGATCTTCAAAGGCTTGCGCTATAATTCCAACCCTGTTTATAAACGAACCTGTCTGTTGCTGACCAGGCTTATCTCAAATTTCCCGTTTAACTCTTCTACATAGAATAGGCTATAATTGCGCAAACATTTCAAATCCTGACTTTAAAACAACAAAGCGTGGACAGGCAAAATAGGCTATTACGCATAGGCTACAAACAATTTCCAAATCAGTTTCAGTAGCCTACGCTACGAGCTGGCCTAAGATCCGAAGTGGCAGACGGATAGGTTACATTACAACAGCAAGACAAAATATACACATTTGGACCAAAGGTCCATTTATTCGTTTTTTTTTTTCAAACTGCAGAAATCAAATTATTAGGCTGTTCGCCTACAATCAAACGAGTAGAACACTTAGGATACGCTTTTGTGAAATTTTATAAAATATATAGAGAGCGGAAAAAAAACGTTATTAACCGGTTTTGTGGATTTCAGAATAACGTTTCTGTTCCGGAACAGTTGAAGACCATTTTGTTTTCGTTTCCGTTTCCGCTCCTCGTAAAATTCCGTAAAATTCCGTTCGTTTTTGGTTTTCGTTTTCGTTCCTTGAACTGGTTCGGAGCCCTGATCTTAAAGTAAGTTTTTTTTTTTTAGCCAGGGGTAGTCGTCTGCTGTAGTTTTACTGGTCACCTTGCTATTTTATAGTTGTATCAGGTAGCTACCTGATTAGTTGACGTGCGACTTTACATTCTTGGAACAGAAGAACACACCAGAATAGGCCTGTTTAGTAAGCATGATTTCATGGCCACATTCTTACATTTATAAAATGCAATTCAATGTGGAAGTAATCCATGTATTCAGAATAGGTTACTCAGATTGAGTAATGTAACAGAATACAAATTACATTTTTGGGCATGTATTCTGTAATGGAATACGTTTTGAAAGTATCCTTCCCAACACTGGTGGTCAGACGTGCAAAGTGCCTCTGCTTGTTTGGAACATGCTGATGTTAGGCAGAATTGCTAAGTACTTAACTCCTGTGTCACCTATCAAAGTAGCCCAGGCTACTCGGCAGGTTTTGTGGCGTGGGAAACAGACCTCTGAAATTCGCCTGTACAAAAAGGAACCAAAAGCTTCCATCTTTGCCCATACAAGGAGATTCAGGTGTTAATTGAAGCTAACTACCTATTACAAGTTGCATTGCAAGTTATAGCTCTGGGCTAGCAAAAATCTATGTTTGGCGTCTTAACGTTCGGAAGATCACAGTACCCACACGAAGGTAGAGGACAAAAGTGTGTAGAGCAAAACGTCTCCTTTTCAGATTTTTTCGTCCTCGCGGAAGTTTAACAGATGCAATAATTCGAAATCAAAATGTTATTTCCCCATAGGAAAAATCGCAAGATACCGGATCTTCTTATATGAGCAAAGATGGTAGCTTTTTTCTAGGCTAACTTCAGAGGTCTATGTTCCTGAATATTGTTGTCAAAGTCCTTTTTGGCGAGTCCCTCCACTCGGCGGCCATATTGCAACGCTTTTTGGGCACTTATCGGACACCTATTTCACAGAAATGCGGGTGTGCAAGGCTTCACGACACCAACCTTGCTCCAGCAGCGAGATCACAACACATGACTGGCACAATGTCTTCACAACACACCACATGATTGGCTCAACGTATTCAGAACACACCACATGATTGGCTCAATGTATTCACATCTCAACGTTTTGCCGCGGAAGGGGTGGGATATGTGTAGACAACTGCCATATTGGAGTTACAAACTAACCCCATGCATTTCTACAGTATATGGAGGATTTTTTGAGTGCTGTGTCTCATTAGAAAGTCTCTGTTGTTGTTCTGTCACATTCCTTTTGATTATTGGCCAACTTATTTTTCTTAAACTTAAATCATCAGTATTGACATGATCATCCAATCAGAACACGTGGTTTCCCTGCGACATTACTCCAAAAATGCCCCTTGGTGTCAATATAACACCATTTAGCGCTTAGGTACAATATCAAGCATTCTGGGTATGCACTGACAATGTCAGAGACTTCATTCACCAAATTAGGCCTTTATGTGTACCCATGAGTTTGAAGTTTAGCCTAGAAATCTAGACGCACCCTAGCAGCGGCAAATTAATTTGCTCAGCCTGTATGTCTAGTATCAAACCATAAGGATTTCTATTGGCTGACGCCGTGGACGTCATCCAATCACAGCGCTCTATTTTGTTAGAGAGTCTTAAGGCGGGCTTAACAGGATAACGACAGTCCTGCGACGGTGAACAACAAGGAAGGTGGCTATGGCGAACGAAGAGTGGTTGTTTGAATCGGCGTTGGCGTCAACTTTGGAGGAGTTGGACTTTTTTTTTTTGAAAGTTGAGCAACACAATGCACTTAAGTCATTCCTTTCAAAGAAGGATGTATTTTCCGTTTTGCCGACCGGATACGGATATGGGCGTAGCGCTGGCCTATTGCATGCCTAGGCAGTTTGAAAGACAATTCTCTGCCCGCCCCTTGGATTAAGCGAGGTGAATGGTTTGATTCCAGACTATACATTTCAATGATATAGGATGGCCCGCCAGGCTATTTGAAGTTGTTAATTTAAGGTAATAGAACTGCATTGGGTTTGTAATGCATTGTTCATTATTGTTTGTATTTAGTTTTCATTTTTTGGAAAACTACTTTTTATTTTTATTTCAGTTAACTAAATTATTTGTTCACTGCCAGTTTTAGTTTTAGTTAACTATAATAACCCTGGTTTGTACCACTTAACAAGTTCAGTTGTGACTGACATTAAGAAAACTTGTTTTTGTACTTCATTATTCAATCATAATTATAATTATTTATATACTATATATTAATTTTGTACCAATATTTAAGCTCTCCACATATAATGGGCTTGCAATTTAAGGATTAAACAAGGGGAGGTTGTGTTTTTTAGTCATTTTCATAGGATTAAAATGGTATGTGGGGTACTAGGCACTTGTCACTTATAAAACTAATTGGCATGCAGTACAATTTTTAACGGTCCAATCATAGCCTACCGAGAACATGTCTGTCTTCCACCCTGGGAATAATATCATAGGCCTATATTTATGAACATGGCCTAAGATAAGGCATTTCTGTGTGTGTGTAAAAATTATACAAAATCAAGGGAGGAAGCAATTATGAAAACATTGGAATTTAACATAAAAATGCACAGATCTTACTTTTGGGACCTATTAGTATAGGGAATGAGCAAAATCTGAGACATGCATGCAGCAACCATCTTCCTGGATTTTGTCTGATTTCACACGGAATGACCCACCAAACAAACTTTGTTATAGTATAGCTATATACTATAACAAAGTTTGAATATACAAAACAATGTCAGGAAACATACTGGTAGTTGTATAACCAAGTGCACCGCTCTATACTCCATGTGTTTAACAAACTAGGTGTTTCTTAGCGTGAACATTGAGTGTTTTGCCATTCAGAACGCGCGTGGCACTAGTGAGCTGGGTGTTGCATCTACACAGTTCCCTTTGGAGAAGAAATCTCCCTCTTCAAAATGGCGGGTGTTGTCTAGCGCGGAGCGCTGCACGGATTTGTCTTACTGTCTATGGGCACGGATGTGTAGCGTAAGTTATTGTTGTTACATTAAGTATTGGGTAAATGTATGCTTAAGTAGGCCGACCTTATGCTTTGCATTTAAATACTTTTCTCTCTGCTCTGAAATAACTTGTATTATGGCAAGCTATCGCTTTAAGGGAGTGCTAGAAATAGCGACGAGCTGATGTGTAACTGTTTTGACTAGTCTTGTGACAAGTTGTGTTTTTAGATTAACTTTACAATGATGTGCATATTGACAAATGTAAAGTCTGGAAGTACAGGTGTGGGCGGTGGTGGCTATAATATAATCGATGCATCGCTGTTCTCACGTGGAAGGTTATGCATCAATACAAGGAAACAGTCTGAAACTGCTAAACAATATACGTAGCCTAATTAAAATGCATATTAATTTAGACAACTTATTCAAAACCATTTCAATGACATATGCAGTGTAATGGTTAATGAACAGTTGATTTACAATTAGCCTACAGTTGATTTACAGAGGACACACCACACGAAGACCTGTCAAAGGATACCAAAACACATTGTAAACAACTAGCGTGACTAACGGTACCCTTAATGAAAAGTTAATATGCTGGTGATACACAAGGCAACATTTTAAGCAATATTGCCGGGCAGTGTTCCTAGTTTTGTGGTTCTGGCACATTCCCATTGATATTGAGTCATATATTTTTTTTCTAGAGAGATGATCCAATCAGAACACATGGAACTGGTTATGTGGTTGCCCTGCAACTTTGCTCAAGAAGTTGCCCCATGTACCATCACCTTTACAGATATACTTAGCCTTACATGTAGCGGAATCTTCAGATGATAGCCAGGCAGTAGCCTACATAAGTGGAAGTATAGCCTATAGCAATGTAAAAATAATCCATCAGATACAGGCGCTATTATGCATTAGGGTAATAATATTAAAAGTATTGCATTGTCTTCCATCCTACAAAGTTTGGGCAGGCTAGGACTACTATTATGGTATTAATGCCCAAACATGGCCACTAAGGTACGGAATTTCAGAGTGTAAAAATGATACAAAATCAA
This sequence comes from Alosa sapidissima, assembly GCF_018492685.1. Taxonomy (NCBI): domain Eukaryota; kingdom Metazoa; phylum Chordata; class Actinopteri; order Clupeiformes; family Clupeidae; genus Alosa; species Alosa sapidissima. The sequence goes on along the minus strand of NC_055966.1, from coordinate 30,802,915 downwards.
AGGGGGAAACATTTATAAAAATGTTACAGGACTTAGTTTTGGGACCTAAATATTAGGTAGACAAGCATTGAGCAACATCTCAGACGGTGCAGCAACCATTTTCCTGGATTCTGTCTTTTTTGACCCTTAACTGACTCTGGCTACACTCTGTTCAGGGATTCAGACATCAGCAGACCAGTGAATATTCACAATATCACTCCTATTTGATTGTTGGAGTATTGTGTGTAGATTGATGAGAAAAAAAATTAATTGAATCCATTTTAAGATGAGTCTGAAACATAACAAAAGTGAAGCGCTGTGAAATGCACTGTAGATTTGCGACAAACTATCAAGCTTGATGTCTTGTGTGTCTCGTTTTTCAGTAACATCAACATGGCTACACTGTGGCACCAATCATACCAGAAGCCACAGATGAGTTTTCCCACCACCTGGAGCATCTCTGAACAGACACAACCCACCATCGTATTTTGCATTGCTTGTGAGCAAAAATTTCCAGACAAAACGTCATTGGAGGACCATGCATGCCCAGTGGTCAGCTTCATTTGCACCTGTGGGAAGGGGTTCACTGATTACTTGGAGATGCTCTTCCATCGAAATAGCCACAGTGACACATCATCTTTCCAGTCAGATCACATCAGCATCATGAAGCACAGAACACAAGATGCACAGCTAGGGGAGATGAAGCTTCGGATGCTTGAAAGCATCGATCAGACGCTGCAGCATGCACAGAAGCCTGATTTGTTAATGCCCTTTACAGCACAGATGAAGCACGCACCACCTGTGATCCCTGCCTTAACTCTCCTTGCCCCTCCCACATTATCTGCACCACCTGTTATGGTCCGAATCCCTCCTCCTGTGTCTTCTTCATACACTTTCTATCCTTCTGTGATTCCTTATAAATCCTACTCTTCAAAAAACATGCCCTCCACAGCCCGTCCAGTGCCAACTGCAGCCCCAAGGGTTCCACAGTCATATGCCACAGTGAACCTTACTCGGCAGTTTCAACCAGTTGTGCGTCTTCAGACCAAGCAGTTGTTCCATGCCGGGGGTCCCTATATGTGTGCAACCTGCAGAGTCATTTTCTGGGCCAAGAAATTGCTGGTGGAACATATTGTTTCTCATTCATTAACACACATTCACGGTTGCTGGCGCTGTGGACTGCTGCTGCTTGGTAACACTCCTCTCCCTTCCCGCCACTCATGTGGTGCATATTACGCAAGCAACAGAGACCGATTCACAACCGGCCGCTTTGTTTGTAATGTTGCTTCCAATGACCAGAGACGGTATTCTGTATCGCGGTGTTCACATTGTCCTGCAGCCTTTTTTCAACCGTGGCACTTGCAACGACATATAAAAAGAATGCACATGGGCAAAAATGTGTTTTGTTTCCCCAAGATTGAGACGGATAAAAGAAAAACTGAAACGAAAGCACAGGTAGCTTTGGCACCAGTGACCTATGGACAGGTGATCAAAATGTCACAACAACAGCCTGTAAGAAAAATTACTGAAATGCCAGGATGGAACGGAACGGTGAACGGAACGGTGAAGCGCACGGTGGGCCAGCCTGATAGGAAGATCCTACAACAAACGATGGCCAGTGTGCTGATGTCTGTGGAAACGGAGCCACAGGCACCTTTGGAGAATATCGCACATGTAACAGGGAGAAATGTGGCCGAAAGAGGGGCACTGAAGGTGGCAGAGACTAGGGTAGAAGATTTAAAGCGACAAAGGACAAAGGTGGCAGAAATTGTGCCTGAAGAACAGACTCCGATGAGTTGCGTGATCTGTGGCAAGAATTTCAAAACTATGCAGTTGCTCGGGCAGCACTGGTGCAACAGAAAACTGACATTGTTGAGGCAGGATAAACTGCAGAGTATGCCTCTCAAGTGCACAGGTGGGTACAGAGGTTCGCTTAGTAGGTCATCCCCTTACCCTTTGGTGGGAAGAGACTCTGATGGGATGGTGACACTCCGGCTACAGACTTCCCATGATGCAGAGACATGTGAACCAGTACTTAGGAATAGTAAAACAGGGCCTGTTGAATTGAGTTGTACTACTTTGTTCAAGTCTGTTGCTGTGCAAACTAAACCAGAATATGATGATGGGAGTTATGATGCAGCAATAAATTCTAGTACAGCTAGTTCCTGCCCCAACCAAAGTTTGACCATTGAGGAACAGATAGATCCAAAAGATCATTTGGTAATGTCAATTTGCTAAGTGTAATGAATGTCAAAACATTTGATGGAGTTTCTGATCCATGATGAGGGAAAACACCTCAAAAATGTAACATGCAATATGAATAGTATAAAGTGGGAAGGGGCTGCAAAAAAAGGGGGTCATATCCATTGTAGAATATCAGCTATGACAAGATTGCTCTGCTCTTTGCCAGACAGTCTGATAGATTTACAACAGGATCATCTTTTGGTGAAACTATGTTTTAGAAAATAAAATTGCAATGCACTTAAGATTTTTTTTTATATGTGATGCGATTCTTTTTCAGTTTTTTTATTATAATTAATGTGAACATGAATTGACCCCTCAATTTTTGAATGAAATATTGCTTCAAATTGCAATATTTTGTCTCTAACTAAATAAAGTTATTGAGAGTTTAAGTTGTATGTGTTTCTATTGTCCTTTAGAGCGATGTAGGCGCCTTTAGCTAGTTTCTAATAAATTACAAATGAAACTGAAATAAACTTTGGTTTTAAACATACATTGTTTTGACCTTTGGTATGCAGGTCTATCTCTTCCATCTTTTACTTAAGTGAAATTATTATATTACGATCTAGGAAGAAACACAAATCCCCTGCTACTTTGCTCTCCTGAGAAATCTACCACTTCACAGTCTATGCATTACATATCAATGACGTAGCAGACATTTTCCGCTCTTGCGCGGATGTGTTTTAGCAAATAAAATGCTACAGAGTTAGCTGGCGGTGAACAGCACTGCTAGCTGGCTAATGCAAAGCATAGTCGAGCATCAAGCAAATTTGTAGGTTGATTAGTAACAATAGAAAATAGGCAAGCTAGAAAACGTTCGTTGTAGCAGAGGTTGTAGTAGATAGTCACTCGTTATGGATGTGCACATCTAACCAGCTGGCTAATTTCATATATTTCTATCTGGCGATTGTTAACGTATGGTAAGAAATAATACTCAATTGAATATAAAAAGTCACGATTACTGCATGCTTTTCCATAACGGGGCTTTTGTAACGACATTCAAGTGTTATTGCCAATGATAAAGGAGTAGGTTAGCCGTACTGTTAATAGGGTTAAAACAGGAATGCGTAGTTGTAGCACTGGTGTGGCTAGAGATTTTTGTGCAGAACTTCTTTCATTGTCCCTCGAGATTGTAACTGTTTATGTAACTGGCGACAAGTAAGGTTGTTCGTTGCCTGATAACGTTAGCATATTCCGTCTTGTAATTTCATTTTAGTTTATTGACGTGATTGTAAGTCGTTTTCGGACAAAAGCGTCTGCCAAAAAATAAGCAGTAGCCTAGGCTATGCTAGTTTTGCAACGTTAATGCAAACCTATTCCATCAAAGAGCGTGTTGTCACGTATGGCATGAAATAAACATCTTTCGTTAACGCTGATTTAGCATCGACGTAAAAAATGGTTGTCTTCAGCTAAAGTGTTTACGTGTAGCCATGCATCATTTATCGAAGTGTCCATGTGTAATGTGTCCTGAAAACAAAAACAAGTGCTTCAATACCCCCAACGTTAATGTTTGAAATTAACACTGCCTCCTCACCTGTGACATTTGTTCGTATATGGTATGCAGACATCTGTCAGAACATGATTTGACATTACAGCATCAATAGTGGAGCTTGCAGTGATTGGCAGGTAGGAGATAATCATAGGTTAAATTCCCAAGTAATATGGGACAACTTTTTTAACAATGTTACTGGGCAGCCTAACCAGTGCCATTTATTCTGATTGGATGATCATGACGATTTGCTCACTGAAGAATTAAGTTATCCAGAAAATAAATAGTTGCCCAAAATCAATGGGAACATTGTCCAGCAACATTGCTCAAAAAAGTTGCCCCATGTATCATCAGCTTTAGAATAGTCAGCCTCTAATATTCTTTTTATGTGTGCAAGTAGAGGTGCACCGGAAATAAGTTGTAACGTTAGCGAAGGCCAAGTTGTTAGTGATATATAATAATAGTAATTCCACCATCATGTCATTAAGTAGGCCTACTTGTCTGTCTGGGTGTAGTAAGGGGGCCTGGAAACCCTGGTACATTGGTCAGGGGCCCTGGAACATGTCAAGCCATACAATTTTGTTTATATCTAGATAGGCCATGGTGAGTGATTTTATCCTCAGGTGCATGGTGGATAATATGGCCACTATCTTTGTAACACATAGACCTGGGAGTTCTTGCAGGACTATAGACTACACTCTTCAATTGAAGATTAGGACAAACCAGCTTTAGGTTACCTGTTAAACATAAACCAGGGTTTGGTTACACATATCAATATAGCTTGTAGCTATATGGCTTTGCCAGTGATGGTAGCCTGGAAGAGCAAATGAACCTTCAAATTTTGTCCAAAAAAACGAATTGAATCCATTTCAAGATGAGTCTGAAATATAACAAAGTGTGAAAAACTTGAAAGGGTCTGAATACTTTCCGGTTGCACTGTAAATCAGAATAAGGGACACCATTTATTTTGTATTGGCAAGGTTCCAAATAGGACTTTTAAAAGCCCTTGGGACAATTAGAGAATATTACTACAACATATTTGAGCTATACTCATTATGATGTTGTTTGTGTGGAAATACCTTAACACTTTTTCTTTGTTGTCTGTAGGCCTGGCTGCTGTCCTACTCCGGCTGTCACATGTGACGAAATCAGAAAGGAAGAAAGGCACAAACAGGTCAAGGATTTTACAATTCTGCCTGATACGGAATTTTACACTGTGGCTGAAATGACGGCACCATCCTAATACTGACAATGAAAAAGCAGTCGCAAACAAGGATATGATTTTGGCATGAAATGGACCAGTGGCTTATTTAGCCAGAGATGACTGTTTGATATCATCGCTATTGCCCCAGAAACAAAGGCAGGTGTTGTTGAAATACCTCTAGCTCCTGCCTTACAGCTGATATAAAAGAAACTTCAAGAAAAAAAAACTTTATTCTCAAGACATTTTTGTGAAAACAGTTGGTTGTTTTTCCTTCCTGGATTGGCCTAAAGATTTAACCTGCCTTGAGGAAAAGACAATTTTTGAAAGCAATATGTTTTGGTCCTAATACGATATGTACTCATGCTCACTTAAGCACGGAAACCTTTGATGCTAAAGATCTGTGGTTGAGATCTGCTACAAAAGAGACTTGGATTCAATAGAGAATGTGACATTAGGTTTGTCATGCAAGTGCCTGCTGATGAAGGCTGGTAGTAAGCATTATGTAATATTAACTGAGTGATGATGGCCTTGTAAGACTGTGATGGCTATAGATAGAAATCGATACCTGAAAGTGCATAAAGTCTGTTTATAGTTACTTACTTTCTAGTTCTAGTACACAAGTCAACTCTAGAAGCTACCTCCCAATATAGGAGTGTTTATGAAAAGAAAATAAAAAAATAGCCTTAAGTGTATGATATAACCTATTGAGAAAAACATGACATCTCAGATTACACAGATAGATCCTGAAGTGATAAAAGGTGGTTCAAATATCAATGAAACTGATCAAGTAAATGCAAGTGACTCCAAGGACTGGCAGGAAAAGGGCCGACCTGAAGAATGTGTACTCAAAGTAACACGCAAAGTTGGCAGACCCGCTAAGAACAAGACTGCCTTAGACAAACAGTATTCTAATCAGGACAGCACAAAATCAACACAGACCCTCCCTCTTGATCCACTAAAATCTGAGAAACGTTCAAAAAATCATGGATTAAAAACTGACAGCACTGACTTGAGAAGGTATAGTCGAGCGTGTAAAGACAAGAAGGACGGCAATTCTCCGAATGAGCTGCGCAGGACGAAACGTCAACAAACCAACTCAACAAAGCCTCTGTCTCAGTCAAAGAAGGCTAAGTCGATTCCTTCACATCACAAATCAGCCTACAATCAACCTGTTCACACTCAGCAGGGCATGGGAAGGAAACGGCAAGCTTTAAGCATTAATGTGAAGGAAGGGAGTCCACAGGTTTCCTCAAACGTGCCTGACTCGCCTTCCCTGGATGTTAAGCCTCTGAAAATTGAACCCAATGAGTCACTAGGAAGAGGTAAGCTAAGTAAACTAAGAATATACAGTAATCAAGGACGTAAAGCAGTCAGGCCAATTAACCAGTCAAAATTACAGAGCAAGTTGGTTACAAAGCCAGCTAGAATGGAAAAAAACAGAGCTCAACAAAAACTGAATTCACGCCTTAAAACTAGGGCAAGGGGGTCACTACGGACTGAAGTGAGTAAGAATGCTACCTCACCAGGCAATTCAAGGACCTGTAAACCTGGAAAGCCTACACATACCAACATTGCTCTGGATGTGAAGCCTGAAAAAGATGACACAAATTCCATAGCCTGCACATCTGAGACCATCAAGGAGGAGGTTTCATTTAATACCCTATGTGAGATTAAATTTAAAAAGCCTCGAAAAATAGACAAACGGAGTAAAAGATTTCGAAGGATGAAGGCAGAGGCATTGCTTAACTCAGAGAAAGCCTCTAGTACTGTGGGAAACACAGAAGATGAGAAAAGTGGATCCTTAAGCCCCATGTTGGATGATCAAAATATTGACATGTCTGTGAGCAGTGTTAAAGAGGAAGGCCATCTGACGTCGGAACAAAAAACGACAAATGCATTTACAAAATTGCCTTCCCAGCCCACTGGCTCTAAGCGCAAATATCGGAAGAAGCGCACATGGTGGAAAGATAAAAGGAGAGGACAATTAAGACCTACAGGGAGACGAGACATGAAAAAACTTCCCAGTGTGGAGACCATCCATAATATTGAGTCTGTTTCATTACACAGCCAATCTCATGTACATAGTGATAAAACACAGCTGGCTACAAGTTTTGAATATGCTCTCCAGGGCAGTGTTGAACCTCAGGCAGCATCTTGCCCTAAACAAGTGATTGACAGTGAAAATGATGAAAGGGATGCTCCTATAAAATCACATTTGGGAAACAAAAATGACAGAGTCAATGAAGGAAATTCAGATGTAGAGAAATCCGACCCATTGGGACAGAGTGATGGTGAGATGGAATTGGATGGGTCGGAGATAGAAGTTTCTAAAGCGTTGAGTCTGCCCAATCCAGACCTCTCTGCACCACCAGAAATAGACATGACGGATGTTTCATCTCTTGTGACTCCAGTAGTGGTAGACTTTGATGTGCTAGATGAAACAACTGAACAGAGTAATGTGAAATCTGACGAATACCCTACCCATAACAGCTCCGCAATGACCAGGTCCAATTCTGTTCCTTACAATCAGTCTGGCGGCCAACCCACCAGAGGCGGCCGTAGGCGCCGGGGAGGAGGCCCTATGAAATGTGAGTTTTGTGGCCGTGTTTTTATCCACATGTCTGCCTATGTCATCCACGTGCGGATTCATACTGGCGAGAAACCACATGCTTGCAACGTATGCGGCAAGGCGTTCGCTCAAAGGTCCAACCTTAATGCTCACATGAGGGTCCACCAAGGGGTGAGGAGGATCCAATGCTGCGGTGTCCAGTTCGCCAGTTTGACTTCATTCCGCCAGCACCGCAAAACCCATGGGGACGAGGTGAGCAGAGCAGATGAGCACTTGAGCGGTTCTGAAGACTCGCCAGGCAGCCGGGGTACAGGGAACCTCTGCCCTTGTCCCATTTGTGGCAAAAACTTCCGCTATCGCTCCATGCTGAAGACTCATATGCGAGTCCACAGTGGTGAGAAACCCTTTTCTTGCAAAGTTTGCGGCAAGTCTTTTTCTCAAGCCACCACAGTCCGTGTCCACGAGAGGATACATTGGTCAGTCAAGCCTTACGTCTGCCCCAAGTGTGGCCGAGGGTTTTCCCAACTAGGAACTCTCAAGGTCCATGCTTGCAAAGCCCAAGTTGATGCTCCCGTCGCCGCAACTATAGCTTATCGTTGCCATCTGTGCCACAAATACTTTAACGATAAACATATGTATGAGCTTCATGTGCAGTCCCACACTGACACTCAGCGGTACGGCTGCAAATCTTGTGGCGAGAGATTCAGCCTTCGGTCTGAGCTTGTCACCCATCGTTACTATTGTTCTCAAATTAAGACTACAGACCTTAGACCCCCATCTCCTTACTCTCCCCCACCAAGCCCCTCTCCCCCACCAAGCCCCTCTCCCCCACAAAGTCCCATGTGTCCGCAAACAGAGCGCCCTCTGAAATTACGCCAACTCACAAACATGCAAACAGCTTCTGCCGTACTGAAAGCAAAAATGCAGGCAAACACAACGCAAGAACAAGACGCTAACCACAAAAAACAACTGCCTTTGCTGACATGTCCCGTTAAGCTAATGACCAACATGATTGATGATGAGTGCTTGAATGCGGAAAAGCCGTCGGTCATCACTCCAATCATATCCCAATTGAATAATCTGGACCAGAAGTCAGACCCAAGAAAGTATTTCTGCCCACGCTGTGGTCGAATGTTCAGGCACGTGATGAAGCTGCGAGCCCACATGCTCACCCATTCTCAAAGTGAGGGGTACACCTGTGGGTGTGGTAAGACGCTGCAAACCTGGAGACAGTTCTGGCAGCACCAGCGTGTACACAGGCAGAAAAAGGGCCGCTTTTTTTGCCCCACGTGTTCTCGGGGCTTTCGGTTCGCAAGTTCATACCGAGACCACCTGCGAGAACATCCCGAGCTGAATGCGTTTGCATGCTCTCTCTGCCCGCTTGCCTTCTCCAATTCCGATGGCCTTAGGGCTCACCAGCGTGATTGGCACAGAAAGACACTACCCTACATTTGCGACATTTGTGGGAGGGGGTTTAGCAGCCAGAGGATGCTGGGCCGACACACCGTTTCACACCAGGCAGTTAACCGGACGTGTTTGAAAGAAAAAGAGGCAGAGGAGGAGCCAGATGTGATGCCTTATCAGTGTGCAAAGTGCGACCTTACCTTCAAGACTGTTGATCTGCTTTTCCAGCACCAGCTGTCCCACTCACTTTCTGAGGACGTTCTGTCCGGGAGCTCAGGAGAGGCTGGAGGCCAAAATCAAAGGAACAGAGAGGAACAGCACAACACCACAACCACCAGCCCTTGCCTAAATACTGACAGTAAGTCACAAACATTTCCCGCTACCACAAATTCTGCTAGCCCGCCACAAGTCTCGCCTTGGCAAAACAACCAGTCGCCAAGCGCCAGGACTAGTCAGGAATCAAGTTTATCACCCCAGAAACCTCCTCAGCTCTCTTCTCCCCATTCCAGCTCCAGTCCCCCTGCCACAGACGAGCAGCTCGCTAGGCAGACGTTCTGTACGTATGGGAAAGCCTCCAGGAGTACGCAGCATCTGTTGGACACCATCCCTGCCCGAGACCAGGTATTTGTGATGGATAAAGGCAGTGATTCCAGCTGTGCAGAGTGTGGCGCTGTTTTCACTGGAGTCTCAGAGCTGTTTGAGCACTACTTACTACATGCAAGAGGAGAGGTGTAGCGTTTTAGTAGCATTCTTCATATAATGTACCTCATTGGGTCCATATTAATTTCATGTGTGTCTTTGTGTGGACAATTATGGAGTTTCAAGAGTCTCCAAGTAGGGATTCATGACATTTTATGTTTACAAATATCATGGGAATTGAAGTTAAGTCTGCTGTTTTATACAATGGAAATCCTTTTAGTGGTACAACCTACTGCTACATTTTGGCAGTTATGATGCATGTCCCTATGATGTTGATCTTTGAGTTTGCATCAGAAGTTACTAAATAAAGTGACCTTTTTTGCTTTGAGTAAATTGAATCGGTATTTCTCAAACCCTTATGAGTTCCACGTCCTTCCTGCTGTATAAGAAATAGTGTTTTATGTGGATTTTAGTAATCCTCTTAAAAGCATGATTTTTTGTCTGCACTCTTTAACAACCTTTAACATCATACACATTATATTTCTTAGCGTTAAAAACGCACTGGAAAAATGCATATATATTTGTAGAAATTCTAAATTTGACTTTGAAGTCGTTGTTCATGGTGAAAATTGGTAAAACATTGTAATTTGTGTCAACAAAAGCCACCTTTTACCTGTAACATTTCTCCAATGACCACAAGGTGGCAGTGAGCGTGCAGCGCCAAAAGTTTTTTTTTTTTTTACTTCCCATTAAACGGAGTTCATTTGAGAGAGGTAAATTGGCCTATTGTGCTCCAGTATGACCCAACATGGTGAAGAGAAAATGCCCTGGCTAAACTTTTCGGAGGGAAGCAGTCAAGGAAAAGCAGACCATGTCAAATGAAAACTTGGAGAATTTACATGATTAGCAGGCTACACATAGATCTGTAAAGAAGTGATTTGAACAAGATCGAATGTAGCCTAAATATGATTTTAAACTACTATCTCAGCAACCAATAATCTAAATATTGGACTGGCAGTTTATTAACAACATTACAATTAAGTAGCCTATAAGGCTACACATTTGAGCTCGTTGTGTTTATCTGCAATAAACGAATGAGTAGGCCTAATAGGCTGAATCTATCAAATGCTAAAACTTTAGTTGGAAACTAATCCCATGGATTATAGTAGCCTATAGCCTCGCTTTTCAAACATTTAGGCTACCTGCGATTATTGCCTGTTGGACAAGCGTATTGCTTAGAAATTCTCAAGAACACACCACATAATTAAGAGTATGTCTTCTGCAGCATAATAAAAACGCGTCCGCTCTATAAAATGACCTACAGCTTATCTGCGGGTTGGCTACATCAAATCATTACGACTGCACAGAGAAAAGGGGCGGGTACTGGGCTACTGTGTCAAATAAAATATGAATAGAACACACTGAATACAGTGGTGGGTAGCCTGCCTAAAAACAACTGATATTAATATAAGGGGCGATGCCTCGTTTTATTACCTTGGTTGCATTCGATCTTTGATAATCCATGCTCTTCTCATAGCCTGTTTATTGTCTTAATCGAGAGTAACCTTTTCCCCTTCTTTTTTAATCACATCGAAAATATCGTTAGCTTGGAACAGGTCTAAATTTCAGTGTTGGAAAAACTGTAGTCTACAAACCGGTTGATAGCTTATCCACGATATATAGCCTACTTTTGTCCTCCTTACCCGGTGTTTTGTCAACTGTAACGCATATTCATATGTGATGTATGTGTAGACTGTGTCTAGCTATGTCGCATTTGATTAGACCTACGGTATGTGAATGTGTTGCAGCCTAACCATTCTCCACGATGAGCATTTTATCTTGCGACCCGATAGGATGGACAGATTTTGCGCGGAAGCAGGGGATTCGGAGTTGGACCGTCTAAGGCTAAATGTTAAGGATGAAGAGGAGGCAAGTATAGCCAAAGATCCTCATTGGTCATCTTTGACGATCATCAAGCAAGAGAATTATGAGGACGTGGGCAGAGGCTCTCATGATGCAGGACCAGGTAGCCTACAATTTGATTTGAAACCTTAAAGAATTGATAATGAGCTTCCATTGATTCATAAATGATTTCCGACTATCATGTCTAATTTGTTCTTATGACATTGAGAGATTTTTATGTCAGTTAAATTATACTTGATAACAAGAGAGCTGGTATTGCAGATAGTTTTGAGAATGGTTCTAACCATTATTACCATAATTAATCCTATTTTCCCATTACTTGTGCAGATGCTCATATCATTAAAGGAAGCCCAGACTGTCCTAGTGGAGTTAGGAGGAAGTGCAAGAGAAAGAGGACACAAGAGCAGGAGGAAGGAGCCAGCGGGCCCAGCACTGTAGTGGACACGGAGGACCCATTCGGAGAATGGAAATGCCCCCTGTGCCAGCACACCTTCAGCTCCTCCTGGCAGCTAACGGGCCACTGCTGCACGGGCATTATGGGCAGCAGCAGTGACGACAAGGCGGGCAACAGGGAGAAGGGGGTGGAATTCTGTTGCCCCGTGTGTGGCGACCGCTTCCTGCACCGCACGGCGTTCATCGTGCACGGGCGGAACCACGTGGGCCAAACCAACTACGCGTGCGGAGAGTGCGGCCGCACGCTGAGAACCCTGCAGGAGCTGGCGACTCACCGCCAGCAGCACTCCCGAGTGGCGGCTCGTCGTCGTCGTCGTCGCTGCTGCCCGGAGTTTTGGCGCGGCCGCTGCAAGTGCGCCCTACAGGCAGCTCATCAAGAGGGTCCAAAGCATGAAAGCCTCAACTCGGAGCGTAAGGGGAAGGACCCCAAACGACTAGGCAGAACTGATGTTACTCTTCCTCCCTCTGCACCTCTTGCAGGTACATAAGCATACGCGTAGCCTCTTTCTTCTGTGTTCAATTGCATGCATGGCCTCTGTCTTAGCCTCACACCCTACATCATCCATTGAAAACACTTTTCTCCTGGGATGGGTCAAGCCTGGTTCCTTCTGACCCTGTCCAAGTTTCCTTGAGCTAGACACTGAACCCTAAATGTCTACTGATGTTGGCGCAATGGAGCCTTCGCCATTGGTGTGTGAACTTGAGTGCTCAGAGGAGCAGAAAAGTGCTTTATAATAAATGCAGTCCGTTTACCATTCTGGTTTAGGGTATGTATCAGGGTTCATCAGCAGTTCACCCATACTCATACCCTGTTTAATGCTGAGTGACCTTCTGACCTCTTGCACCGAATTGATGATGATCTGTCTCCATTTTTTCCAATTGGTTTCGCCCGTTGCAGTACTCAGTTGCAGTAAGGACAGATATAAGAAAACTTTCTTACCCACAGCAATAGCACTGTACAACGACTCTCCTTTGAGTAGAGAGAGACAACTTATTTTTTAATCTTTTATATCTAATATGGAGGCAATTGTCTTGATTTATGTCTTATTAGGCAGTTACACCTTGACAGCTACCACATGCTATGTCTTGTGGGTGAAAGTAATTTTTTGTTTATGTATGTGGACTATATGTGTGCTTGCTGTATGTTCTTAAGGCTGCGGAAACAACTGAATTTCCCTGTGGGATAATTGAAGTATATCTATCTATCTGCTGCTGTTTAAATAAAAGTATATCTCTATCTATCTATCTATTTGCTGCTGTTTAAATTAAAGTATATTTATCTATATATATATATATATATATATATATATATATATATATATATATATATATATATATATATATTCGCTGCTGTTTAAATTAAAGTACATATATCTATCTATCTATCCTATCTATTTGCCACACAGTTCAGGGTCTCCAGTCCCCCCAGTGCCCGCTGTGCTTTGTGACCTACCGCGACATGAAGACGGCAGAGACACACATGCGCTTGAAGCACCCGGGCCACTACGAGCAGCAAATCAGCGGCGACACTATTTTCGCCTGCAACATCTGCAACGAGACCTTCCCCTCCTCACACCTGCTGTCGGCACACCAGCGTAGTCACACTGAATGGGTACAGCAGACCAAAGCAGGTTCTCGGGCTGCCTCAAAGAACCGCAAGCCGCACAGCATCGCACACCTCACAGCTCATCGCCGTAAAGTAGAAGGTTTGTGCATGCAAGACATATTAGGCTAGTCATTATCATTGATGTGGTCATATTTAAATGTATAATTCTAATTAATTTGCTATATAATTTAGAAATTTAGAATGTTGTTATGCAGAATGTTATACACCCCCATTTACAAAATAGGATGCTGTGTAAAATTAAAATAAAAACTGAATAATATGCAAATCATGTAAACCCATATTTAGTTGCAAAGAGAGCATAGGCAATATATCAAATGTTGAAACTGACAAATTGTACTATTTTATGAAAAGTATATTTATGTAGGACTATAATGTTTTACAGAATGTCTTAAAAATGGCAGCATGAGATGCGTCTCCTGTCACATTATTTTCACCGACCCTCGATCATGGGAGCGTCACATGAAGTCTAATCGACATGAGCATAACCTATCCACTGAGACTGCCACATGGACTCCTGCAGCCCCTTCGACAGAAGCACCGGGTTCAGCTGTCTGACCTAGGGAGAGATACATCCTGGAAAGCTCTCTCACCAAACTCTGTGATTAAGCACACACACCAACTGATAAAGCTAACAACATAGACAATTATTTGTTAATAAACTATTATTCTACAGTTTCGCATTACAGTTTTGAAAGAGCATTGACACTACTGACATTTTTTTAAATACAACACATTGTACTACATTACACACAAGTAGCCTACATTAAAGAAATATGTTCAATTATATGTATACAGAATACATTGATTTATTCCTATTACTCAAAGTACATTCTATTTACAAATGGGTGCACTTTTGCTCAGCAATTATTGTATTCTTTAATAGATTCACAGAATAAATGGTATGCTGTAGTCAGGTCTTGTTTTTATTCATATTACATGGCCATGGTTTCAGCGATCCAGGAGTTATAGTTGCAAACCCTGGTGTAGACTCCAGGCTTGTCCTTAAGAGCACAACTATAACCCCAGGATACCACCCCCTGCAGCTTCTCATCACACACCACAGGGCCACCAGAATCACCCTGAGAGGGCCAGAAAAGACAATAAAAAGAGTTCAAAGAAAAAGTCTCTGGCTGAACAAGAGGTATTCGGGCCAATCGAATTGTTTGAGCGTGCTTAGTAAGAGGATGGACAGATGGGCAACAGTGCCTAGTCATTCACGTCACCTGAGTGTGCTTGAGTTGATTTTGTTTACAATGAAAAAGCTGTCGTTAGATTAGCGAGATGTTTAGATTTCACTATGGCAAAAAACTGTGATTAACGCATTGTTCTAGAAGATGGATGGTTTTGCCTGTTCTCTCAATAGGATTTACATACTGTATTTCACTGCTTTATTGGCAAGGTCTAGATCAGTGGTTTTCAAACTTTTTCTGTCATTCCCCACTTTGGAGGTTGGGAATTTTCAAGCCCCACCTGACCCTATCAACCTGGCAAAATGGCAGGCCTAACATTAAAATATTTTTTTTCACGTTTTGGTTCCCTGTTACATTTCCCATCTCGGTCTGCTGGATCAGATGTAATTTTAATTCATATGTCGGTCTGTTTATGACTTCTTTGTTTGTGTGTGGCTATTTGTTTTGAATCTATGATCTTCCTTGTCACAAAAAAAAAAATAATTTCCACTTGTTCATCGCGCCCCACCTGTCATGTCTCTATTCCCCACCAGTGGGGCCCGCCCCACACTTAGATAGATAAATAGATAGATAGATACTTTATTGATCCCCAAGGGGAACCAATTACGCACAGAGGCATTTTTTCCCTGTATTATTATTATTTCCCTGTTGAACTTGAAACACGGTCCCATAATCAAATCAAAATGGCCCGATACAAGACTCAAATTCTATGCCAGGCAACAAAATGTACTTAATAAAGAGGAGTATAAAAGGGGACAAAAAACACCAATCACAGTGTGTTTAAGGCCTGCATGACATGGCTTTCTCGCCTGCAACCACTTCATGCCTTCTAAAGAATTGACAGTTCAGGTAACATTACCTGGCAGGAATCCTTGCCACCCTCCATGTAGCCTGCACAGAACATGTTGTCCGTGATCTGACCACCAGGGTATGTGTCTGCATACGTGCTATCACTGATGATGGGGATTTCCAGGCATCTGAGATTGATTGGATAGTAATCTACCATCAACACAAAAGAGAAACACCCGCGTCAGTTCCCCTTTCAGGGTTAGGAAGGAACAATATTACTATTGGAATATATAGCTAATTCTGAATGTGCGTCATTTACTTTTTCTTGAATTTCCCCTTGGGGATCAATAAAGTATCTATCTATCTATTTTTTAATTAAGCTCTTGATTGCAAAAGATGTTGTTGTTGGGGCAGCCGTGGCCTACTGGTTAGCGTTTCGGACTTGGAACCGGAGGGTTGCCGGTTCGAACCCCGATCAGTAGGCACGGCTGAAGTGCCCTTGAGCAAGGCACCTAACCCCTCACTGCTCCCCGAGCGCCGCTGTTGTTGTAGGTGCTTGAGTGTGTTTCACTAATTCACGGATTGGGATAAATGCAGAGACCAAATTTCCCTCACGGGATCAAAAGAGTATATATAGGCCTACTTACGGGCAGCCGTGGCCCACTGGTTAGCACTCTGGACTTGTAACCGGAGGGTTGCCAGTTCGAGCCCCGACCAGTGGGCCGCGGCTGAAGTGCCCTTGAGCAAGGCACCTAACCCCTCACTGCTCCCCGAGCGCCGCCGTTGTAGCAGGCAGCTCACTGCGCCGGGATTAGTGTGTGCTTCACCTCACTGTGTGTACACTGTGTGTGTTTCACTAATTCACGGATTGGGTTAAATGCAGAGACCAAATTTCCCTCACGGGATCAAAAGAGTATATATACTATATACTTATACTTCCTTATGTTCCTTACTGCCACTTCCACTGGTGTTGCCCCACCCAGAGACCAGGCAGTGGGTTCCAGCGCCGGCACAGCTGGAGGGCAGGGCCACTGTGCTGCACATACTGGTTGAGGGTGGCGGGCTTGCTCAGCTTGATCAGCATGATGTCGTTGTCCTGGCTCTGGCTGCTGTAGTTCGGGTGGAGGACCCCGGATAGAACCCGGAAGAATATTTTTGGTTCTCTGGGCCTAATGTTTGTGTCTATTATGTCTTACAATACACCTCAC
This sequence comes from Alosa sapidissima, assembly GCF_018492685.1. NCBI lineage: Eukaryota > Metazoa > Chordata > Actinopteri > Clupeiformes > Clupeidae > Alosa > Alosa sapidissima. The sequence continues at coordinate 30,786,200 of NC_055966.1, read as the reverse complement.
AACAGACAATTCTGGCAACATTATACCATATCTCACTAAAAAGTGTGTTGTGTACACATAATCAAACTTATTCACACACTGTTATAGCAAGAAGTAGGAATTATTATTATGCAGTTTGAGTCTAGCAGTTTTAGTTGTTATAGAAACAGCTGCTTGATTTGAGTGCACGTACGTTGTAGGGAGAGTGGCACAGTCTCAAAAAACGTATTCCGTGTATTTCTTTTCCTATCTAAACATAATAAGGTGTGTACACATTAAAGACATGTATGTTGCTATGTTCCAGAAAATGCAGTAACATAGTGGGTCTGATGTTACTTACAACTAGTCTTGCTGATCCTATAGCAGTTAACCACCTGTCTTGAACTGACACTCAACTGTTTAAAAACAGCACTCACTGATGCACTTATCTTACTGTACTATACCTTTATTAAATTGTCTTAAACTTGTTGAGAGAATTGCTTTAAAACGTAAACTGTTTACCATGTTGTTAGTCGCTTTGGTTAAAAATGCGTCAGCCAAATGTAATGTAATGTTCTTACGACTGGTAGCAGTGAGCAGCAGACACAACCCATTCGCTGGAGATCAGGGAGCCCCCACAGAAATGGTATCCAGCATTCAAAGACACCTGGTAGGGCACGCTATGTCTTTTGCACTCCTTCCCTCTAACAATTTTATCGTCCTCACTCTTTGCAGGGGCAGCAGCTAATACAAAGATAAATGTTACAGTTGGTAATTACTTTATGCCCACTTTCCATAACATGATACAAAACGTAATGCAATAACATCCTGATAAATGTAGGTACAGCACGAATGACATTTGAAGGGGAGATTTAGGGGAGAAGGGGAGATACCTATTTGACATAAATCTAAAAGATAGCATTAAAGGAGATTTTGACAAAAAGGCAAGCATGTATTGCAGGCTGTGTGCAGAAAGGTATGCGGTTTAAGGTTCCACGGTTTAAGACTCACATGCAACTGCAAAACACACCAGGAAAACAATGGCCCTCATCGCGTGATCTTGTGTGGTGGAAGAAATTCAGAATCCGAGAAAGATCTCATATATTTGTCCGCAGCCTTTACAATCTATTACACTCAAGGACATCAGTTCCTACGTGACAGAACATGGTGCTGTATTTTAACAAGTAGGAATCAATGTTCTCGTTGCATGTTATTGATTAGCAGCAGTTAATCTAGCAGACATTTTTTTGATCAGAGAGGTGGTCGGTCATGTGCATTCCCAGAGAAGATTTACAGCTGCAACCACCTGGCAATGCAAAAAGGCTTTGCTAAGCAGAACTGACTCACCACCAGTGGTGGAATGTAACGAAGTACAAATACTTCGTTACTGTACTTAAGTACATTTTCCACGTATTTGTACTTTACTTAAGTAAAATTTATAGTGCATACTTTTGACTTTTACTTCGTTACATTTTACAACAATTATCTGTACTTTTACTCCGCTACATTTCTACAACACCATCGTTACTTTTTACGATACATTTTATGATCAGTTTTTTTTTCTCTCTGACAAACACGTTTGTTTTACCGGGGGGGTTGCTACCAAAGATTCTGGAGCGCTACGTGCATTCTTAGAAACATAAGCTTCTAGTCTAGACCAGGCAAAGCGTGAACTTGTAGCCATCTGCATTCGGTAGGCTATATTCACCAGACCCATGGCTACACTGTACATGCAACTGTGTTCTGTGCCTTTCTCTGTCTGTTATCTGCAGCGTGTTATCTGTCTGTTATCTGCAGGTCCTCCTCTCCGATGAGATTGCTATCCGCGGATCAGCGAAGTTACAGGCTATGCCCATGCTTCTGTCACACGTCTGATCATTTGCGGCACAGATGAATGGTAGACTATTAATCAACCGGTGGCCGGAAAAGACGTAACATTTTCCAGATTAGGAAATATTCCTTAATTGTGTGTGATTAAATAAAGATGCATAGCCTACAATTGTGGCGTAACGTCAGCGCTCATTCAATGTCTATGCGTCTGCGCAAGTGAAACTGAATTTAATCATAATGACACCTTTCTCAGCAACTTTTCTGTTCAATCAGCATAATTGGCATTACGATCCACCCGACGTTTCCCCTGTCTACCCCGTTAAACTTCAGGCTCTCGTGTTTTGCTGAATGATATTACTCAGCAGATCACCCTATAGATAACCAGAATTACAGTCTTTAGAATTGTAGGTCAGAATGTAATGGGCCACAGATGGTAAGCACAATTGCATTAACTTAAAACTATCTAGTCGAGTATAACCTACTTAGAAACTAACTAGATTAAAATGCCACAGCCCATACTGATTTTTCCTTTTAGAATATAGATATTAAGAGAATAAATCATTATGCAAATACTTTTACTTTTAATACTTAAAGTACATTTAAAAGCAGGTACTTTTTACTTTTACTTAAGTAGGGTTGTCATTGTGGTACTTTTACTTTTACTAAAGTAAATATTTCTCTGTGTATTTGTACTTTTACTTAAGTACTGAGTTTCAGTACTTCCTCCACCACTGCTCACCACTAACAGGTGCACAATACTGTGAATCCCCATGGCATGTTAAAAAAATGGTGTTTTACTAAAGTTCATATTTTGACATGTTTTGCATGGTTTAAATGAAGCCAAATGTATTTAAATATTATTATTATTATTATATTATTAACTGTAAATGTTTGTAAACATACCCTGGTATTGTATTGTTTTGCTGTATCACACACACACACACACACAGGATATGCACAAGTAGGCTACATTCATACTCATAATAATATTACACATGTTGTTATACAAACACACTCATACCTGCATATTCTTTCTCACTTTCTATTTTAGAGGGTTTGTTTGTAGTGGTGTGTGGAGAAATATAGCCCAACACATTCTCATAATTGTTTACAGAAATTATTTATCAGAATAAAAAACATAATTGAAGTCTTGTTTACCAAACAACTTTATTTAGACCCATGTGTAGTTGGGAATCCACCACATCACAACAACCTGCCTGTATTAACAGTATGGAGAATTATTTTTTCATAATGGTTTATGAAAAGTTGTACAACAAAAGTACTTATATGCCTTCTGTTTGGTAAAATACCTCAAGCCTTGTATAAGTTAAACTTTAACTTGGAGGAATATGTTTAATTAATTAGTTTTGGCCATTTTTAAGTGAATTAGTTGTGACAGTTGGCAATGTAAAGGCCATTATATTTTCCCACTTAAACCATTGGAAATTGTAACTACACATCATTTGTATTTGTATTTGTATATATAAAGGAAGTAAACCTTTGTTTTAAAGATAACATAGCGGGTAGTAAAGACCCCATAGCTTTATCTTGTACCTGATTTGTATACGCTGGGTAAAGCAGGGACTTCCTGTGAGGCCTACCCATTGCTTCCTGAATGAGTTGCCCAGGGCTTTCCATTCCAGTGATCTAAAGGCATATCTGTTCAACATGCACTTAGTAATTAAAGCATTTCTTATGAGTTATGGTTTGCACATTATAGTATTTGTTTATTTTCTTTAGACTATTGATTGAATTGACATTATTGTTTGTTATTGCTATTCTTCTTAATGTAATCTTACCAACATTTTAAAACCATCCACAGTTAATTTAACTATTGTATAACCATAACCAAATCCCATAACCATAACCATAAATCAGAATAAAGTAATGTCATCACAGATTGAAAGGAATAAGCCAGATTAAGAATTGTCCCTTATCGGCAAAACAGTTGGTACAGCACCATGTGAAGTGACCCATATGTTACCTATACGTTATTATTTGACAGACACGTGTATGCATGCTATGGATGGCCTTGAATATTAGATAGCAGAGCGTATATGCAGAGTATATAAGGGAGGTTCTGCCCATTCTGTTGCACAGATCACACCATGAAGGCTCTTATTCTCCTGGCTCTGTTTGCTGTGGCTTGTAAGTTTTAGACATTTTTTTCATTGACAAGAAAATTGGTTTCTCAAAACCTTCAGCAACTGGTCTCTTTACTCAAACATTTACAGACTGTTGAAGAAGATGCCCCTGTCCCAATTTTTAAAGACATGTTGGGGGCATCAAATTCAAAATGAAGATTTTCCAAAAACCATATGATATGTTGTTTTAGCAATATTCTTAATTAAAAATAGGGCTTACATGATTTGCAAATCAAACCATTCTGTTATTATTTCACATTTTACACAGTGGCCCAACTTTTTCGGAAATGCAGTTGTTCACAAAATTAAATCTCATCATTACATCAATATATCACTAATAATCACACCCTCATAATTTTGGTGCAGATGCCGCCCCTCTGGAGGAGGACGACAAGATCGTGGGAGGGTATGAGTGCAAGAAGAACGCTCTGCCCTACCAGGTCTCTCTGAACTCTGGATACCACTTCTGCGGAGGCTCCCTGATCAGCAGCACATGGGTTGTGTCTGCTGCCCATTGCTACAAGTCGTGAGTATCTGTTTTTAATTTTAATTTTCAATATCAGATTTCACAATATTTGGTTTGGCCAATTATGATTCATTTGCAGATTCTTGTAAGCCTGCAATTTGCTTTCAAAGCAAACATTCAAACTCTATTTTTCTCTCTTGCTTTAAGCCGCGTTGAGGTGCGTCTTGGTGAGCACAACATTGCTAGCAATGAGGGCACTGAGCAGTTCATCAACTCCGCCAAGGTCATCCGCCACCCCAGCTACAACAGCCGCAACCTGGACAATGACATCATGCTGATCAAGCTGAGCAAGCCCGCCACCCTCAACAGCTACGTGAAGGCCGTGGCCCTGCCCTCCAGCTGTGCCAGCTCTGGAACCCGCTGCCTGGTCTCTGGCTGGGGCAACACCAGTGGAAGTGGCAGTAAGTCGACTCTAGTAACGACAACGCCAGTGCTATGCCTGCCAACTTGATAAGGAGCATCACTATTACCTCCTTGTTGTAAACCCACAGGCAACTACCCTGACCGCCTGAGGTGCCTGGATCTCCCCATCCTCAGCGACAGCTCTTGCAGAAGCGCCTACCCTGGTCAGATCACCTCCAACATGTTCTGCGCTGGATTCATGGAGGGAGGCAAGGACTCTTGCCAGGTAATGTGCAGTCATTTGTTACATTTTCATCGCAGGCACTCTGATCGGCAACATGCGGTATTCCATATGTAATGTGATATGCCATTTTCTCATCACACTGTGTCACATCCTTGTCCAGGGTGACTCTGGTGGCCCCGTGGTGTGCAACGGAGTGCTGCAAGGTGTTGTGTCCTGGGGCTACGGCTGTGCCATGAAGAACAAGCCCGGTGTCTACGCCAAGGTGTGCAACTACAAGTCCTGGATCAGCAGCACCATGTCCTCCAACTAAATTTCATGTTGAGGATTACGACTAACATGCAGTAGAGCTCATACCAACAGCTCTTCAGTCAAATTTCAATAAAAAAACACCTATGTTGAAATGATATCACTATTTTGTTGTCCTTTTTTAGTAAAACATGTCGTCATTGTTTTTTTAACTTAGTTTTATACATGACAGATATTATGATGTTGAATTTTTTTGACATAGCGTTAAATTGCTTAAAAGATGAAATTCATAACCAAGAAATGTAAAATACAACTTTTATCCATTCAAACTTGAGAGGAACAATATTGTTTGGTGTATAATTTATTTCCTTGATGGGGAAATTCAATAGCCTGGCTCCGCCCTCCTAAATACTTCCGCTCAATTTTCATATCCCTTCAGTATGTCTTCTGGGTCTGCAGTATATTCGCGGGTTTTTTCCTGCAAAAATCTGAAATCATTCAGTTTCTTCCAGTAGCAGCAACTGGAATCCATGCATTTCCACGGAATTATTTTTGGAATCTGATCCCTTATCATCAGGGACAGATTAAACAAATATGGGCCCCTGTGCACAATATCAAAAAAGGCCCCCCTTCCCCCCGCGTTTGAGCGTGTAAGTGACGTGCGCGTGCAGCCAGCACTTCTCTCTTTGCTGTCGCTATGCAGGCTGGTGCACAATTTCACACAATGAAAATGTAGTACATTGTGTCATATATTATAACTCAGGCCCACACAGAAATTAATTCCAGCAGCTGTTTTTATTATTAGGCTGTAAAATCCCTTTGCTGTCCAAACAGTCTACAGCAACATTTTTCACTAAACGGACCGGACACATTTGTCATATCTGACAGACCGGTACTAGGGACGTTGATAGTATTTTGTGAGAGGTGGTGCTGATCAAATTTCGGGGGGTTCGGGGGTGTCTCCCCCGAGAAAATTGTGAAATTCTGGCTGTTAAATATACCCTTTTAACGCAGTTTGGAAGGGGCATACAAACTTTAACAGAGCAAGCAGGGCCCGTTTTCTGTCTGAATCAGGTGACGTGAACATACAAAGTCAAAGTCAAAGTCAGTCAGCTTTATTGTCAATTTCTTCACATGTTCCAGACATACAAAGAGATCGAAATTACGTTTCTCACTATCCCACGGTGAAGACAAGACATATTTTACCAATTTAAGTCCACAGACAAACATAACATTCAAGTAAACAAAAAAGTAAGTAAATAAGTAAATAAGAGGGCACATATAATAATGAAAAAATAAGAGCAGCAAAATTTGGTTGAAATTGTGCATAGACAGTCAATAAAATACTAGTGCAAAGTCAGGCCAATAAAAGGCTTGGGTAGTTCTGTTTGACCTAAGTAAGAAAGAAAGTGGCATAGTGGTGCAAGTTATGTAAGAGCAGCAGAAGTGTTGTGTTTTCAGGACAACAACAACAAGTTGTAAAGTGTACAAGTGTGCAAGTGTGCAAGTGGAGTAGTGCAGGCGGCCGTTGTGGGTCCAATGTCCAGGATGTTATGTAGCTGAGGGTGGAGGGGGGAGAGGAGGGAGAGAGTTCAGCATCCTTACAGCTTGGTGTATGAAGCTGTTGGTGAGTCTGGTAGTGCGGGAGCGCAGGCTTCTGTACCTCTTCCCAGAGGGCAGTAGATCAAACAGATTGTGAGCGGGGTGACTTGCATCACTCACAATTTTGGTCGCCTTGCGGGTGTGGTGGGTGGTGTAAATGTCCTTCAGGGAGGGGAGTGAAGCACCAATAATCCTTCCAGCTGTGTTCCCTATGCGCTGCAGGGCTTTCCTGTTGTATTCAGTGCAGCTTCCGCCCCACACAGCGATACAGCTGGAGAGGATGCTCTCAATGGTGCCTCGGTAGAATGTGGTCATGATGGCTGGTGGAGCACTTGCTTGCCTGAGTTTCCGCAGGAAGTACAGGCAGCGCTGAGCTCTCTTCGCCAGTGATGCAGTGTTGGTGGTCCAGGAGAGGTCTTCACTGATGTGCACCCCCAGGAATTTGGTGCTGCTCGCTCTCTCCACCACAGCACCGTCGATGGTCAGTGGCAGGTGTTGGGTGTGACCTCTCCGGAAGTCAACAACAATCTCTTTGGTCTTGCTGACGTTCAGCAGGAGGTTGTTGTCCCTGCACCACGTGGTCAGATGGTCGACCTCCAACCTGTATTGAGTCTCGTCGCCCTTGAGACCCACCAGAGTTGTGTCGTCAGCAAATTTCACTATGTGATTGTTGCTGTAGGTTGCAGTGCAGTCATGCGTCAGCAGGGTGAAGAGCAGCGGACTGAGCACGCAGCCTTGGGGGGCCCCTGTGCTCAGTGTGATGCTGCTTGAGGTATTGTTGCCAACACGTACTACTTGATACCTGCATGATAAGGTTTTCACTTCACTGCTGCTTGACACTACCTTGCATGGAGACATATTTCACGCTAACAGTGGAGATGTTAGCAAAACTATAGCGTTTGGTAAATGGAGATGCAGATCATCTCCCTAATTAATTTCTTTGCCGACAGCCCACATTATGCGCTCACTCTAGCGAGACGAGTGAAATAAGTGTAGGCCTATCTGTCATCGGCATCGCCATAGGCTATTTGCTACGATATAAGCTACTGTTAGGCCTACAACAAGTCGCGATTTATTAGGCTATCCAATCGCTATGCTGTTTTCATGAACATTGCAGGAATCCACTTCATTCACCTACCCACGAGTGGGTCAGTTTCACTTTCGCAAACATGCATACACATTGAATGAGCACTCATAGCCTACCACTTCCACCTAATGTTATGCCTCTATATTTTATGAATTAATTTATTGATCAGGAAAACATTTAGTTTATTTTTCTTTCGGTCCGCGGTTCCATTACACCATTTAGTTGTGCCGCAAATTAACAGACAGAAGCAACGGGCATAATCTAGCCTAAATTCATGGCAATTTTTTTTTTTTTAATCCGAGGGCCCCCATTGGCTGAGGGCCCCTGTGCACGTGCACACTTGGCACAAGCCATGATCCGTCCCTGCTTATCATACCTGTTAATTCTTACTCGTCGCTCGACATAAGTTTACACTCGGTATCATGTTTCAACACACTTTAGGTCAATATCACACCTTTAAAGCTGCAGTTGGCAAGTCTGACAGAATGAGGGGACTTAGCCAAAATTTTGAATGTTTACAACTCTCATGCCCCTCCCCCACTAGGCTACCACCGAGCACCCTCTCATCAAGTTCGTGCTCGTCAGTGCCAGTGCCAGTAACGCGTTACTTAGTAACGCGTTAGTCTATTTTGACCACTTTTTTCAGTAACGAGTAATCTAACGCGCTACTATTTACAAACCAGTAATCAGATTAAAGTTACTTAAGTTACTGTGCGTTACTATTTTTGTAATTTTCCTTAGTAAAAAGATATATTCTTTGCTTTTTTCTTGTCTTGGGGATTAATGTCATGTAGGCTATGCTCACGTTTTCAGCATGAGCACAATTCACCTGTAAAAATGTAAACAACAATGGAGGGAGAGAGAGAGATGCACATTTCATCAGTCATTACTTTGAGTTTGTGTCAGCTAAACATGACAACATTAAGGTACATTGTACATTCTGTGCTGGCGACAAAGTGCTGTCTAGCTAGACATCCCAAGTCTCCCGAAGTTTTGGGAGTCTCCCACATATTGATACCGGCTTCCTGACGCCCGCAAACAGTGCCGGCGCTCCGCACACGCACATCACGCACTGCGCGTAGGGCACCAAGTGCCTGGGGGGCACCAATAAAATCTTGGTCGTGAAAAATCATCACAATAGGCTACTAGTATAAATAACAAATAAAATATGTCTAAAGCATGTTAATATGCAAAAGCAATACAAATGTAATAGGCCTAGACTAAATTAGTCGAGAAAAAGGTGAATCTCCTGTGCGGCCCTCTCTCCAGTCTCCCTCTGGTGCCCCCCTCCCCCACCTCCCAGTGGTCTGTTCGATTACGCCTCAATTTTTAGGCAGACACCTTTGACATGGCCTCAAGAGTCGGGGGCGGAAAAAAAGAAAAAGAAGAGGCATGATACTCGGCGCTTGCAGGTAAGACAATGTTTTAAATAAAAAAAAAAATGTTTTGTGTTGTGGCCCTTGCGTGTATGCATGTCTATGCTTTAAACTTTGTAACGTAAGCTCCTACTAGCCATGTTCATGTTCAAGTGTTACGTTGACTGATGCTGGCTAGCTAGTTATTTTACGTTGTGGATATGGATATTGATTATGGGTTATTGAATGCACTCGGCTGTTTTCTGTTAACGTTAGCAATCGGTGCATAAGACTAGCAATGTTAGCTAGCAATGGTATTTCCGATTATGCTTAAACTGGGCTTGCTATTTCTTTTAGCCATCAGATATAGTCAGATAACGTTAGCCTAGTCTAGTTTGCTTTGCATTTCAGGACGCTTTTTCGGCGTTTGTTATCAATTATGATCAAACGATCTGATTGTGTAGTGAAAAAGTAACGCTACAAGTGACACATAACGTAGGCCTAGATGAGTGGGAAACGGCTCTTGTTAAGGTGAACTGTGGAAAAACCCTGTAACTGAATTTGCCAAATTAGACAGCTTTAGATAAGTTTAGTTGTTGTTCTATGTGGTTATTTTCGAGAGGTTCATAGAGGGCGACATGTGTTGGTGGAACTGCAATTAGAACAAAAAAAAAAAAAACACAATCTCAGTGTTTGTAGATTTCCATATTCACAGAGTTGTCAAATTATGTACAGAATTATTATATTGTGCCTAGACCTCTTTTAAAGGTAAAATAGAGTTTTGAATTTTACATTTTCACATAGTGTCACGGCACATAGGCCTAAACCTAAAAGACTAGCCTAATGTGTGCAATATCTTTGTATGATGGTTCAATCAAAAATGCATTTCAGTAGAATCCCTGAATATTTTTTCTTGTATTTCTGAATGCAGGGTCAATGCTAAGATGCATGCAAGGAGCAACTCAAGGCCAGGAGGAAGAATTAGATCAACCATTAGTTCTAGTCCACAACACCAGCCACCAACCAGCTCTGCAGACTCTGCAACAGCACTCAGCCCTGACCAACAATCATCAAATAGCCCAGGTACAGATACAAGTCGACACACAACCGCATCTGCTTCTGAAGGCAGAGTGAGTCCTGTCACTGAGGGGCCATCAGCAAGTGACACTGCAGAAACATCTGCCCCCTCCAACTGATCCTGCTCTATGGTCAGCTCACATTTTAGATGCTGATGTGTGGAAATTGTGCGGAGAGGGCCTTTTAAAGCCAGCTCTGATTTTGTAAATAAAGAGAACCTAAGAAATTCTGAATGGTTGTTATTCCTTTGGTGGGGGTTGGGGGCTTGGGGGCAACACCAAGCATTTGTGCTTAGGGCACCCAAATGGCTAGCGCCGGCCCTGCCCGCAAATTACATAAAATCTCCCGAACCTAGAGCCAACAAGAGCACACAAGCCAGACCGGACTTCAAATCGCGTGTGCATATGAGTTTAACGCGCACACAACGGAGAGGGAGAGAGAGAGGAGTGGTGCGTTTGTGCCTGCAGCACATCCAAGACATAGAGCATCCTGGTCTGTTTTTCTAAATCAACCAATCAGTTTTCAGTGTAAGTGTGCTTATATCTCTTTTCTCCCAAACTTAATTAATCAGTTCAGTCAGTGTATCTAGGAACAGGAGCGTCATGGCAGCGTCAGTGCCCCTCAAAAAGGAAGATTTAAGACCCATTTCACATCAGATAGATAGATAGATACTTTATTGATCCTCAAGGGGAAATTCAAGAATCAGACTATCAGACTACACAAAAGTGTACCCAATTGTCTCATAAGATTAAAACATAATGATAGTCTTGCACGCTGCACTGTTTGTAACAGCGACTTTAGCATTGCTCACGGCAGGTTAAATGATTGCAAAAGACTTGTTGAGGTGAGTTTAACAAGTTTAATTTCATTTGCATATTACTCAGGCCTATATTAGATGGCTAGTTGCCAAGGCTACATGAAAAAAAAAATCTACATATTTTACTATAACAATTTCTATCAATAGGCCTTCCTTATTTGGTGTACTTAGACATTATTGAACAAACATCTGAATTTCAGTATCCAAGTAGGTTAGGTTGGGATGTCTGCTATACATTGCTGACATTACCGTTAAAATGCACTTCCTGTATAGTGAGTATTGGCAAAACCGGTTATCATTTTTATGTTGAGGCGGTGGGGGTGTTGTCGGCAGCTGCTGAAAGTAACTAATAAAGTAACTTGTAATCTAACTTAGTTACTTTTAAAATCAAGTAATCAGTAAAGTAACGAAGTTACTTTTTAAAGAAGTAATCAGTAATCAGATTACTTTTTCAAGGTAACTGTGGCAACACTGGTCAGTGCACACCAGACTGCACCAGACTGTGATTGACAGTCAGATCCCACACAGCCCTGCTCTGATTGGACCAGAAGAACCGGGAGCTGTGGATTTTTGCAAAACAAATAACAGGCTCTAAATGGAGGTAAGTGCAGGGTTTTTTTTCTAAAACTGGCTGATTTATGTTGTTCTGTCGGAGCATAGTATCGGTTTCAGTGAATATGATCAAAAAAATCTTGCCAACTGCAGCTTTAAGCATTGACAACATGATGCGGGATACAACAACAATGCACAAATGGCTGGCGGCAGTTGTAAAGCTGCCATGTTGTACTGAGTACAACAAAAACAAAATATAGCCTCAAGCGGCAACAATCGGGATCCAAGCAGTTGGAGACCCACCGAGACAATGGGGACACTTGTTGCTTATTGAAGAATTGGTGGACTAAATACACTGGGGAGCGAGACACAGGTGAAGACACTGAAACAATAATCCGGTCTAGGTGAGGGGCGGAGATACAGGTATGAGGAAAACCAGGAACAGGAAGCACATGACATAGGACACAGGAAATAAACATACAGTAGGAGCACATGGCACAGAAGGTAAACAAAGGAGACACCATGGAATACAAAAATCTTAAAGAAGCATAAAACACTTGCATACATTGTATTTCTTACATTTTGGTACAACTCAAGTACTCATTATCTAGTGCACAGTCAGTAAAATCCTCCAAATAACCTCAACCCCAAAACAGAAAAAGTGGATGACCAGTGGTGCTGCGCCGCATATAGCGCATACCCGCTTTTTGCGCCTTGATCTGAGAGGGTTAATTGGTTATCGATCATGACTCCTAAGTTTCTCGCTGCCCTGATAGGGCAAAATAAGAAGCCTGAATGTCGAATATGAAGTAGTAACGTAACATGTTGAGGGAGGCGGTGGTCAGAGGGATGGTTTGCATGCATTTGCGTCACAGTCTGTCTTTGTTCAAATTCACCTGTTTTTTAAAGTGGTGATTTCAAAGTCTGAGATTTGCATATGAACATACCCTTCACCTGTGTCTCGTTCCCCAGTGTATTTAGTCCACAAATTCTTTGATAAGCAACAAGTGTCCCCATGGTGTCCAACTGCTTGGATCCCAATTGTTGCCGCTTGAGGCTATATTTTGTTACAACATGGCAGCTTTACGACTGCCGCCAGCCATTTGTACATTGTTGTTGTATCCCCCTTCATGTTGTCAATGCTTAATAGGCTTGTTGTTGATCAGCCAGATTGGGGAAATCCCCTACCTACAGCACATGGGAATTGACACTTTTCCTGTGTATATCTGAAATGAAAATGTTAGAGGTATGTGGCCTGTTACCTATTGCAACAAAAATAGTGTAGGTTATCTCTTCTCAGCAGTTTTAGTAGGTCTCAGCTTTGATAGAGAGAGGACCAGGAAAAGAAGTCATTTGAATGACAATTTATTTTTGCATTAAGTGTAATCCACTGATACTTAGTGAGGTGTTGTACTTGTAAAACAGTAACAGAACATACTGTATGGTAAAATGTTATTCAATGATGTGACATGTGTTTTTTTTTTTAATCTTTGGATCATTTGAATTTCCCCATCAAGGGTATAAATTATACACCAAATAATTTTGTTCCTCTCAAGTTTGAATGGATAAAAGTAATATTTTACATTACTTGGTTATACATTTTTCATGCAATTTAATGAAATGTCAAAAAATGTAATATTTTTAATAAGTGCCATTTCAACATCATAATATGTCATGTATGAAAGAAACTAAGTTAAAAAACAATGACAGCATGTTTTACTAAAAAACGACAACAAAATAGTGATATCATTTCAACATATGTGTTTTTTTTTATTGAAATTTGATTGAAGAGCTGTTGGTATGAGCTGTACTGCATGTTAGTCGTATCAACATGAAATTTAGTTGGAGGACATGGTGCTGCTGATCCAGGACTTGTAGTTGCACACCTTGGCGTAGACACCAGGCTTGTTCTTCATGGCACAGCCGTAGCCCCAAGACACAACACCTTGCAGCACTCCGTTGCACACCACGGGGCCACCAGAGTCACCCTGGACAAGGATGTGACACAGTGTGATGAGAAAATGGCATATCACATTACATATGGAATACCGCATGTTGCCGATCAGAGTGCCTGCGATGAAAATGTAACAAATGACTGCACATTACCTGGCAAGAGTCCTTGCCTCCCTCCATGAATCCAGCGCAGAACATGTTGGAGGTGATCTGACCAGGGTAGGCGCTTCTGCAAGAGCTGTCGCTGAGGATGGGGAGATCCAGGCACCTCAGGCGGTCAGGGTAGTTGCCTGTGGGTTTACAACAAGGAATAATAGTGATGCTCCTTATCAAGTCGGCAGGCATAGCACTGGCGTTGTCGTTACTAGAGTCGACTTACTGCCACTTCCGCTGGTGTTGCCCCAGCCAGAGACCAGGCAGCGGGTTCCAGAGCTGGCACAGCTGGAGGGCAGGGCCACGGCCTTCACGTAGCTGTTGAGGGTGGCGGGCTTGCTCAGCTTGATCAGCATGATGTCATTGTCCAGGTTGCCGCTGTTGTAGCTGGGGTGGCGGATGACCTTGGCGGAGTTGATGAACTGCTCAGTGCCCTCATTGCTAGCAATGTTGTGCTCACCAAGACGCACCTCAACGCGGCTTAAAGCAAGAGAGAAAAATAGAGTTTGAATGTTTGATTTGAAAGCAAATTGCAGCCTTACAAGAATCTGCAAATAAATCATAATTGCCCAGACCAATTTATTGAAATTAAAATTCAAAACAGATACTCACGACTTGTAGCAATGGGCAGCAGACACAACCCATGTGCTGCTGATCAGGGAACCTCCGCAGAAGTGGTATCCAGAGTTCAGAGAGACCTGGTAGGGCAGAGCGTTCTTCTTGCACTCATACCCTCCCACGATCTTGTCGTCCTCCTCCAGAGGGGCGGCATCTGCACCAAAATTATGAGGGTATGCATTGTTGAACAAAGAGACACCATTTAGGACTAGACTCAAACATGCAAGTCAGTCCACTGAGAGAGAGAGAAGACAATTTAATGGTCTGAAAGTTTCCATACTCACAAGCAACGGCAAAGAGAGCCAAGAGAATCAAAGCCTTCATGACTGCAGTGTCTGTGAAATGACCAGTGTACTGGACAAGGAGTGACCGGTTTATATAGGCCTGCCCTTTCTATGTCTCTGTCAAGTATTAACTAGTATGTGAAATGGCAGGTGTATGAATGTGCTTCTGTAGGTTAAAATTGTACCTTGTGTACATATGATACCACATCAGATATATGTCCCTCTGTGGAAATGTAGCCAGAGCACAGTCCAGAAGATAAACTCCGTAACAAACAAGAGAAAATAAGTATAAATATAACTTTAATTGGCTTTGAGTCCTGAAAAAAAGGCAATGTGCCAAAATAGCAAAATCAAAATATATGTAAAAGCAACAACAAATGACAGCACATACAAAAAGAAGCAAAAGACAATATTTAACAAATAACAAAATTGAATACATCCTGACATAGTCTATACTTAATCAAAAATTCCATATCTAAGAGAAGCAAAAGTACAACAAATTGTGGGCTGCGACAAAACCACATTGTTGCACTTTTCATCCATTTGTTTTTTGATGCCATATGGTGATTACAGTCACAAGTGAAAAAAGGGTTACCCTTTACATTTCACAGGCCACTACAATTCTGCATTAAGTGTTTATGGCTGAGCATTCACAGACTCAATTTTGAGTTTCTCAGTGGTCAAATCTGTGAGTGCACAAACACAGATGTTGAGACTGCTAATGGCCTCAACTGTTATTTGGACGAGTTAATCAATTATTTAATTATTTCCCTTGGACTGAAATGCCACGGGCCTGCGGTCCATGCCATATGATGAATAGCCACGTCACTGGGATATACGTAGTTGTAGACTCTGGAAGTTCAGAGTTCACAGCTTCAAGTCCTTCAAGTTGTTTACGCATCGTCCACTGACAACAGGTGCCATCTGATTTAAGCTAGCAGCATTGCATCCACCAGCACTAGACACCATACACTGTGAAATAGTGAGTAAGCAAGATAGAATTTAGTAGGCAGGAAATTTGTTAGTCATTAGATAACAGCTGTTGATTGATTCACTGAATCACTTGGGCACAAAAGTTACCCTATAAGCAATAACTGCAGGAATGCAGGCCTTATCCAAACTAATAATGCTGGGCTACATGTTTCACGTGCACATTGTAGGCTACCTTTGCTACTATGATTCACATAGTTTTAGGCTATTTGATTTGCTACTTTGTTTCAGAGGTTGAACAAATGAGTAAAAATAACCAAATCCTTTCTGGTCTATTGAGCATTTTTTACTGATCTGATATAGCAGTCAATTAATCCACTAAAAAATTGACCACTTTCATATTGCAAATTGATTGCATTGCAGCTTTATCCAGCTTTAGACTAATCAGTTTAGGGATATACACAAATATCAAGTGCATATTTTCTAACCTTTCATATTACAACATCTTTGTAACCAAGGCGTAGCCTACTTTATGCTTTTCGAAATAGACGTAGGCTAAGAAGTGATTTCACACGATTCACGATTTTTGAACTTCGTTCCCTGTACCTTTTATAATGACGTCTAAATCTCGCGACGTTAAACAGTCTGTGTTCAAGAAAGACTTTCAAACAAGCTAGGTTTTACTGCACAGTTTTGACGATGTGATAATGTTGTTCCTTGTTAATGCGTATATATGTCGTAAGGTGAGTAGAAGAACATTTCATCTTCTGTAGTCTCGTTTACTCAGTGTGTAAACAAAGCAATGACATTTCACCGCAACCGGGGTCTGGCAAATGTAATGAAATCGTGCTGGCTAACATAGCCTAATTTATGCAGAATGCGCATCCATTGCGGATGTGGTGCAGAATAAATGCGCAGTGCGCATTTACCTACAAGTTAGCCAGTCAGATTGTGATCTTATTTTTTCTATGAAGTGTAATCTTTGTCGTTGAAATAGTAATTTCTGATATGGCTTTTCTGTCTAGTTCTACCTATTAGCCTTTTATGTGTGGAAGCCCCCCTTCACGTTAATTTAACAAACTAGGCCGGGCTTTGCAAGTCTGTGCAATGGCTTTGTGTTGGTTTCTGCCTAACGTTTTCGGTAAATGTATATATTTGTTTATTTATCAAGTAATACGTCCCTCTTACTAGTCGTGTATCTTTGTATAGGCAATGGACCTACTGTGTTAGGTAAGCTAGTTGACGCCTGTGACATTTTTGCCAAGAGCTGGACTACTTTATTTTTTCCCAGCTGCCCTTTTTCATTAGCCTACGTAATAGTCATAGTTTTACCACCAGTGTACATTCAACTTCAACCAAACAATATTTAGGCCATTCAGGAAATATATTTATGAAACCTGATTGTTCTGTTTATTGAGTGCAAGACAACTTCTGTCTAGTTGAGTGAATGGCGCTGCCTCTGACAACTTGGTTAGTGTGTCTGCGAACCAGGCCTGATTAATGACTGAATACTATGAGGAGGGGGGGCTGCTATACGAGCACTCGCCTCCCAAGCACATCAAAGAGGAGTCACCGGAGGGACCCTGCGGAGGAGGCATCTCGGAGGATGGCTTCCCCCGGGAGGATGATGACTCGGAGGGGAGCTGTGATCATAATGGCAGCCTGCCGGATGGGCTTCCTTTCAATGTTGTGGTGGTGCACCCTAATGTTGTGGCGCCAGGCCTGTCATCCGACGACCTTTTTTACACTGAACAGAGTAAGCCAGTTCCTTCATTATTGTCAGCCAGGTACTTTCATGTTTATGGCTAGAGAGCATTGACTTTGCTGAGAGTTTGATTTAGTTTTGTTTTTTTCCTCTCTGTAGATAGAGGAGTGTCTTCTACACTGGCAGCAGGAAGTGGAGGCAAGCGGAAGAGTCGTTTTAGCGGAGCTGAGCTAGAAGTCCTGGTGTCCGAGGTGACGCGCTGTGAAGGCGAACTCTTTGGCCCTGCAGGGAGGCTCCGGCGCCGTGAGAGGGAGCGCATCTGGGCCGGAATACTCGAAAGGGTCAACGCCGTCTCCAGAGTCCCGCGGACCTTACGCGAGGTGAAGAAGCGATGGGATGACCTCAAGAGACGAAATGGTGGGAGGCTGGCAGACGCCAGGTATCGCAGCTGCTACGTGCCATCCAGCAGGGGAGCGTCGGTTCTGGGGAGGTCTGCTCAGGCAAGCCCCAGGCTTCAACAGGGCCATCAGAAACAGAGTTCCCGAGGAAAGGGCAGTAACATGAGTTTCTCTGACACAGACGCAGGTAACTATTCATTAGTTCTCTCTTTTTAAGACATGTCAATCTTGTTGTTTTGTCAGTATGTAATACTCCGTCCACTCAACCACAGTCGTGGCCTACTGGTTAGGGCTTCGGACTTGTAACCGGAGGGTTGCCGGTTCGAACCCCGACCAGTAGGAACGGCTGATGTGCCTCGGGGAGCAAGGCACCTAACCCCTCACTGCTCCCCGAGCGCCGCTGTAGCAGGCAGCTCACTGCGTCGGGATAAGTGTGTGCTTCAACTCATTGTGTGTTCACTGTGTGCTGTGTGTGTTTCACTAATTCACGGATTGGGATAAATGCAGAGACCAAATTTCCCTCACGGGATCAAAAGAGTGTATATATACTTATACTTACTTATACTTATAACACTCTGTAAAGTTCACATGAAGATGCAAACTTGTTTTCTGCTCAGCAGGTGGTGGTGAAGGATCTGAGAGGGATGGTTGCGAGAAAGAGGATGAAGCAGGTGAGCATGACGAAGGGGAGGGAGAGTGTGGAGATGGTGCTGAGAGTAGCATGGAAGACAAGTTGGGTTTGGGACTGGGTTTGGGAATAGTGCCTCCGCCAACATCAGAACGTTGGCTACCTCCTTCCCCCCTCTACAGTGCTCCGTTCCTCAACGGGACTCCGCAGCCGAGCCCTCAACCCTCACTAGGGGCCCACCAGGGTCTCCTTGAGGCCCCCCCTCCACGCGTCTCTTGGCTGGAGGATGAACTGCGGGGTCTGGGCGAAGCTGCAGTGCGGCTCGGGGACCGCGTGGAGCAGAGTCTGCGGGAGTTCGGGGAGGGTTTCCGCTGTGACATGCGGACCCTGGTGGCCTCCCAGGAGGCTCTCTCGGTCAGCTTACAGCAAAACAATGTCCTATTGCAGAGGTTACTGGGGCTGCTCGAGAGCCAACAGCAGCAGCAGCAGGCACAGCATCATCTTCAGCCTCAGCCTCATCCACATCAGCAGTCTCAGCAGCAACAGGTGCCACAGCCGCAGCAGCCGCAGCATAATCCGCCCTTACAACCAAATCAGGTTCTACAGCAGCAACAGGAACAGGAACGTCAACATCCTACAAACTCGAATGATCAGCTAACCCCGTCACTTCCTTCTGAGCCAACACCCCCTGACATTTTGGATGGTACAGCCCATCCTGATCGATTGGCAAGTGTGAATGGCACGACCCAGCGGTCCCGACGGGGGAGGACAGGTGATCAGCGCCGTAGAAGAAGACGCTAATGCTTGATATCCATGCTTTGATGAATGTTCGATTATTTATTTTACTTTCAGGTATTCATTGAGACGTCACCTTCACTCAGAGAAATGCCATCTGTCTCCTTGCTGTCTTATAAGTGACTATAAGATCACCTATGCTATACAATGTATCAATGATTTATACATTTTGGTTTGAAGTAATTATTACAAAAACTCAATTTTTGCAATTGCATTAATTAAGTGACTTGTCAGAGTTGAGTAAAAGTTATTGTTGAAACCTGATGGGTCGACAATCATTATTAGAATTACCTTAAGCACTTTTGAATGCTATTCACACATAGTCAAGACTCTTGAAAGTGGGAATTGTAATGACGGGAAACAGGAATTATATTGAGATTCAGAGATTTCCAATTGGTCATTCCACTTATGTAGGAAAAGCCAGAGGTTCTGTGAATCTCTCCTATAATTTGACATATATAAGGGTTGTAACCATTCCTCTAAATGAGGTTTACAGCAGAGTAATTTTAACAAGATGAACAGGGCTTACATTTGTTGCATTTTATTAGGACACATGAAATATTTTTCTCATGTTCAAAGAAAAAAAATGTGTTCCTTAACAAGCATGTCAGAAACTTATTCCAGAAAGCACTTTTATCCTATTATTGATTCCACATTATTGTGGTTTTAAAAAAACAAAAATACAGTATACAGTATGTCAGCTACTGATATGCATTGTGATTCTGCATGCAGATTCTGGTTTGTTAGCAAACTAGCGCAAAGCCTTTGCGAGGAGGAAAACTTTTACCATTTTGCACAATTTGTATATGAGGGGTATATATTCTGGCAATATCTGTATATTATATTGTATCCTGTTGTCCTACTAACCAGAATGTAAAATAAAGGCAATGTTAATGGAAATGAGCAATGAGCTAAAATTGTGTGACTAAGTGAACATTCTGTTAACATTGCATGTGCATACAAAATGTGTCAAATACACAACATTTGATTTTTTTTATACCTGTTCTTGACTTTTGGTGATACAAAAACTCCTGACTCCCTCAAGTTTGGTTGAGTTAGAGTGTGCTTGTTTTGAGGTTGTTCTGTTTATCAACCCTACTGAATACAACATTTTGCAACATTTAACATATTGATCATCTAGGAGAATATATTATACATTTCATCCCCAAAACAGAAAAAGTTGGGACATTGTGTAAAATGCAAATAAAAACAGAATGTGATATACAAGTCTCGTAAACCCATATTTAGCAAAAAGGACATAGACAACATATCAAATTCGACTATTTCATGGAAAATATATTTTAATTTTGAATTTAATGCCAGCAACATGTTTTAAAGAAAAGCTGGGGCGGGAGCATGTTTACCACTGTGCTGCTTCACCTCTTGATTTAACAAAATTCTGTAAATGCTTAGGAACTGAGGAAACCAGTTGCTAGAGTTTTGAGAATTGAGTTGCTCAACAGTATGGGGTATTCTTAGTCATGTTTTTCATTCCATTATGCACCTAATTTTACAAATCTGAACTGCAGATAGGCCATTTTAGCACCTGGGTTTATCTATGGATAAATGCTGTTTAAATATGTGCAGAATTCCTTTTGGCATTGTTTTCCTGAAATATTTTTAGGTCTTCCCTGGAAAAGACATTGCTTGGATGGCAGCTCAACACCTGTATACATCATTCAGAATTGATTGTGCTTTGCCAAATGTGCAAGATTGCATGCTGTAGGCACTAATGCTCCTCCACACCGTCATGGATGTTGGGTTTTGAACTGAGCTCTAATTGCAAGTTGGATATGTTGGATACTTGGATAGGCCCTCTCCTCTTTAGCCCAGATGAGTCCATGATTTTCAAAAAGAATGGCAAATTTTGATTGGTCTAACCACAAGACCCTTTTCCATTTAAACAAGCTTAGGCCCAGATAAGACGGTGGTATTTTCTGTGTCATGTCTCAATACAATTTGGGCTGCAGTTTTTGAATCGAGTATCAAACTGTGCACTGGTTCAAACTGGTTATCAGAGGTTTTCTTGAGCCCATACAACACATCTGGAAACAGGTTTGGTGTTGATGCAGCGCCATCTGAGGTCCAAAAGACCACGGCCATCCAATTTGTTTTTCAGTTCTTTCCCTGTTTGCAAAGATTTTGCTGGATTCTCTGAATGTTTTAATAATATTATGTCCTGTAGATGATGAACTCCCCAAATACTTCACAATTCCATCTTAAGAAGAATTAAAATTACATTATTTCATCATTTGTGCCCACAGGTTTACACAGAGTGATGAATACATCTTTACTAAGAGACCCTGCGCCTCTGGGATGCTCTTTTTCATACCCAATTGTGTTGCCAGTTACCCTTATTAGTTGTTAGTTAATGAAATATACCTCCTTTTGTTTTCTTTATCATTACACAACTTTTCCAGCATTTTGTTACCCCCGTCCCAACTTTTTTTGAAACATGTTGCTGGTATCAAATTCAAATTGAACATATATTTTCCATTAAATAGTCAAATTTGTCATTTTCAACATTGGTATGTTGTCTGTCCTTTTTGCAGCTAAATATGAGTGTAAGAGATTTGCAGATTATTAAATTCTGTTTTTATTCACTTTTTACACACCGTCCCAACTTTTTCTGTTTTGGGGTTGTATTACACCTTTAAGTCCTTTTGACATTTTATTAGAGATTGTAATGAATTTGATTCCAAGAGAACAACTTTGCTTTGAAGGCTGCATACATTGGCTAATATGTCTTAGGTATAGGCTAGGCTTAACAATATAGGCCTATTTAAATAATGATTATAAAATGTAGGCTTGTAATCAGGCTATTGTTTTGTTGAATGTATGTATTCATTCACCTTTTTAGTAAGTTTTTATGAACGTTTTTTATGAAGGAAGAAAGCATAATAATTTCTAGATTCAACTCTGGTTCAACCTCCGTGACGACTCTGACGTCATCATTTCGTTCCAGCCATTCTTTCTGATGAAGAGGCAGGCAGAGGGAACATGGCTGCCGAGCACACACAGAACCCCGACAGAGTGCCGAATGACCCGTTAATTAACTCTAGAGATGTAAAGAATGATGCCGAATCTGGCGTTTCTTTAAGAGAACATGATGTTAGTGCAAAGGATTTCGATAACAATGCCGAAGCGAAAGAAAATGTGCAAACAGATGTTGATTCAGGGTTAGTAAGTCATGCAGAATCCAGCACAAGTCTCGTTGATTTGGAGTCCACCGTTTCTACAACAGAGACGAAGAAACCCTCCGTTGTTTCCTCAAGCCTTCAGCTCCAAATGGAATGGTCTGACACGGAGGAAGATTCGGGGCAACCCATACTAAACGACTGTGGGGGAAATGGTAAAGCAACATTGTATCGTTACTGTTACTGTAATTCAGTCTCAGCTAGCTTGCTAATATGTTGTGTGGTTGCTATGCATGTGCAGCCTGTGTGCAGCACGTATTGACAATAATATATCTACTTCATTCTCTTGTTTATGGTTTTTGATTTGTGTACATATAGTTGTTCAATCTTCCGTCTGTTGTTTGTTGACATTTTTTATAATGTTGATATTGATAATGTATGCTATTTTTCTCATTATGAAAGTTATTGTATAGCCAATTAAGTATTACTAGAAACAGCATCATTACAAGAAGTTACTTAACAAGTGAGACATTTTATAGTCAAATGTGCTTTCGATCTGTTAATGAAATATACTGATGTTGTTTACCATTAGCCCTTGAAGCTGATGGAGCAGATGATGTTACACCTGAGCCAAGGAAGGAGACTGTAGCACTTTCATCCGGAGCTGAAACAACATTGAAACGGAAAGTAGAACCACCTCAGCTGCAGGATGATCAGGCTGCATCAGAGGAAGTCAGCAAAGAATTGCATGCTGAGGAACCAGTGGCATTAGAGAAGAAAGGAGGAGGAGGAGGAGGAGGAGGTGGTGAAGATGAGAAAAGAGGAGGTGAAGATGAGAAAGGAGGGGGTGAAGATGAGAAAGGAGGGGGTGAAGATGAGAAAGGAGGAGGTGAAGATGAGAAAGGAAAGACACGAGAGGAGGAGAAAGGAGGAGGAGAAGATGAGAAAAAAAAAGAAGGAGAGGTAGAAGCAGCCGAGGAAGGCAAAGTAGAGGAGGAGGTTGTTGTTGTGAAGCAGAGGAAATCTCGTCTGGAATGCCGTGAGTGTGGGAAGTGTTTCACCCGTCGAGAGACATACAACCTCCACCGTCACTTCCACATGCACCAGGACGAACAAGCCTCCCTCACCTGCAAAGAGTGCGGCCTCACATTCCAGCACCGGAGCAGCCTCATCAAGCATCGAAATGAACACAAGGAGAAGGAGAAAGCTGAGTCCGTAGCACCCTCAGTACAAGCATCTGTATCGTTTTCAGACAGAAAAGCCCTTATCAAGGCGAAGGACACACAAAATGACCCACAGTGTGAATATTGTGGTAAGACATTTGACACGCTGGCCAAGCTCCGCACGCACAATTGTAAACTGGCCCCAGAGAAGCCGTACCGATGTCCGTTATGTCGCAAGGAGTTTCAGTACAGAGTTTCCATCACTGCCCACATGCAGACACACTCCCTGGAAAGCCCTTTCCGCTGTCTGGAGTGCAACAAGGGCTTTCATTCTGCCATGATGCTGAGGATTCATCAGCGGTCTCACGCTGCTCTCAAGCCCTTTGCATGTCCTGAGTGTGGGATGGTCTTCAGACATCGCTCTGTCATGGAGGACCACCGGCGGAAGCACACGGACGAGCGCCCGTACCACTGCAACATCTGTGGCAAGTTTTTCAAGTACGCCAGCCTCTTGCACCAACACCAGTACCTGCACACGGGCAAGAAGCCCTTCCGCTGCCGCGACTGCGGGAAAGTGTTTGCCTTTTCCCAGAACCTGCGTGCTCACCTCCGCCAGCACCAGAAGCATCCACACAGCTGCCCTCACTGTCTGGACACCTTCTCCGACGAGGCCAAGTTGCAGGAGCACATCGCCACCCACGAGCTGTCGCACGAGGCGTCTGTGGTGGACAAAGAGAATGCTAACTACGCAGTGGAGCAACCACGGCTCTACAACTGCCCTCTGTGCTCACAGGTCTATTACAGACCCGCTGACCTGAGGGTGCACATGCTGGTCCATGAGGCAGAGTATGAGGGCATGACTAACGGGGTAAAGCAATCGGAGCCGACGTACGCCTGTGCTCAGTGCCCACTGTCGTTTTCAGACGAAGCAAGCCTGCAGTCCCATGTCATTACTCATGAGGCTTCATTCATGAGGAGGGATGTGCGGGGCGGGGGCCTCGGCATGGGGAGGAGAGAGAGCATGCCGGGGAGTGGTATCTACGGTGACCAGATAGACAAGAAACCTCTAAAATGCCGAGACTGTGGCCGAGGTTTTCGCCACCGTTCTGTTCTGGAGTTGCACATGCGCATTCACAGTAAGGACAAACCATACCGTTGCAATGAGTGTGGCAAGTCTTTTAGGTTCGGCAGCTATTTACAACAGCACCTCATCATCCACACAGGCAAGAAGCCATACAAATGCCCTGACTGTGGAAAAGACTTTGCATTCCTCCAGAACATGAGGACCCATCAAAGACTCCACCAACAGAAGCCATTCCGCTGCACGCAGTGCCGCAAAGGCTACAGTGATGAGGACCAGCTGCAGCGACACATGCTGTCCCACACAGGAGACAAACCCCATAAGTGCCACCTCTGCAACAAAAGTTTTGGGCTGGCCTACCTGCTTCGAGATCACATGAACACTCACACGGGTGAGAGGCCACATCGCTGCCAGGAGTGCAACAAGTCGTTTCAGTGGCTGAGCAGCTTGTTGGTGCACCAGAAGATTCACACGCGCAAGCATCAAGAGGGTAAGAGGGGCAGGAGAGGGGACAGTTTTAGATCAGACTGGCAAAGATGGGACAGAGCCCCTGGAACAATGATGCTCACCCAGCCAAGCACGTATGCTGCCCCTGTGTCACAAGGCCAAGACTGGCAGGGAAGGATGCCACCGCCACCGCAGCAGTCACAGAGCTTTGCACGTCAATCTGACCCGCAGGAGCTGCCAATGCAGCAGGAGCTGTGGCAGCCTGGCATCGCAGTCACACAGCAATCACAGAAGCGAGAACCACAAAGACAGCCAGAGCCGACAGTGAACACGGTCCATGCCCCGCAGCAACAGCAGCAGCATCAGCAATGGCAAATAGAGCGACAAACCCAGCCAGCCCAGGTGCAGAATGTGACTTGGATTTCTGTGATGGCCCCACAGGCGAACCAAATAGTGCAACAGCAAGCACAGCAAAAGTTACTGCAACAGCAACAACAAGCTCAGGCAGAAGCACTCTCACACTCCTTGCCACAGAGCCGTGCTGAGACGTGTGTGACTTCACAAGCAGGAATTCTGTTTTCCAAACCCCACCCACGCCTAGAAGATGGAACTCTTTCTTGGGGCACCAAAACATCCCCAGTTGTTTCACACATCCAAAGCCCAACAAAGGGCCCAACAGAGCATGAGAGGAGTCCTCTTTCCATCTTATGGGGTAGCACTACTACCTCTGTGCAGCCACAGACCTCAACAGGCACTCTTCCTCATGACACAGGGTCCAGTATCGCCCCCACTAAGCCAAATGAGCAAGAGCCACAGTTATCACACGGGCCTAAAGTTTCAACATCTACACCAACTACCCAGCCTGGGGTGTCCTCTCAATCATCGAAAGATGACACTAAATTATGGAGTTATAAAATACCCATTGGTATAGCCCAAACTATATCAGACCAACCTGGCAATGGTACAGATAAACTACGACAACAATCTCCAGGTTCAGCAAACCAGTCCATGGCGACAAATCAGACACAAATAGACGCTTCTCACTTACCACCAGCAACAGAGAGTACCCTCTGGACATTCCAAGCTACCTCAATCATTCCCAAGACCCTAAGTTCTCAAGACAGTAGTGCAGTAGAACAACTGCAGCAACAACAATTGCAACCACATCAACTAATGCACTTGCAACAACAAAAGCTACAATTGCAGCAGCAGCAGCAGCAACAATTGCAACTGCAGCAGCAGCTGCAGAAACAACAACAGCAATTACAACTGCAGCAACAGCAACAACAATTACAGTTGCAACAACAACTACAGCTGCAGCAACAGCAGCAGCAGCAACAACAACAACAGTTACAGATGCAGCAGCAGCAGCAACAACAACAACAACAACAACAACAACAACTACAGTTACAGCAACAACAAATACAACTGCAGCAGCAAAAGCAACCTCCGTTAGCTTCAACCTGGGTGAATCCCACCACATCTTCACAAATGAGCCCTATAACCATTCAGTATGGAGCACCTCGTTTCCCACACGGGGACGCCCCTGCAGTGTGGGGGTTTCAGACGGCCCCAGGGGGGTCCCAGACATTGTTAACAGGACCAATACAGCAGGGGACAGTGCGAGGCCAGACCCAGTTGCCACTGATGACGGGACCGCAGATTATCATCAACCAGGCCCCACCGTTTCTCTCCCCCGCTCTACGACCACTACCTCCACTTGGCCTGCCAGCTCCACACCCCCTTCACTCCGTTGCAGTCAACCAGATATCGAGGCCGCCACCTCAGAACCTGTTTTTCAACCCACAGGGAATAATAGGCGATAGGCCTCCTCGGCCCTTTGCTCAGATAGCTCCTCGGACTGAGCTGCCTAACCTGACAGGCCGTTTGCCTTTCCCCACAGACCGCCGCCAGTGTGTGATCTGTGGGTGTGCATTCGCTCAAGAACTCGAGCTACAGATGCATTACATGCAGCATGCAAAAGGAGAAATCTGATGTGTACTACAGGAAAACAAGGCAAACGAGTTATTTTTAAGCTGATGTACCTCCGGCTTGAACACTGATTCATGTTCTTATTGTTAATTGTATTAAATTGAGCTTGAAAGGATTGTGTAATCATGTAACTTGATATGTCATGTTGGAAACATTGGTTATTACTGATGATGTGCTCTGAAATGTTTTATGTCATTGATTTAGCATACATGAAAATGTAAGGACATATGTCAAGGTGATGCACAATTACATTAAAGAAATCCAGATTTTATACCTTTTCTGTGTGTGCCAGGTGCTACATTTTATGATTTAGTTTGAATTGTTCAGGGTCTCATTTATCTGCCAAATAAATGTTTAAAGAGAGTACTACTAGGGTTAGGGTTTTTTATTTAAATTTACATTACAGTTCAAATATCATCCTGTATTTGATTTACTAGCATCCAGACAGATAATTATTTGAATATTGTTTAGATATTTAGCCTAATTATGATTTCAGGATGACATCATTATTGTTAAATCTGGATTTTGCGGCTTTACATTAATGTAGGTCCTAAGCAAAAACTATAACACTGCTAGTGTCATGGTGATTTAAGGGAACTCCATACCACCCTTTTTTTACGTTTTTTCATACATCCCCAAATACTGTGGTGGGCTACTATGATTTGTAGGCCTAGCTGAAGAACACATTCATGATATCACTGTTCTTCCTTTGCTGCTTCCTTCCATACTGTGTCTACTTTATGAAAAGGGGTTTCTAAATAAGGAATGCAATTTCACAATGTTATGAAGTAGCCTCGGCTTAATTTGTGCTACATGGTCCCAATATCTGCGATAACCTGTTTTTGGTTAAAAAATAACTATATTTGTTATTTGATATATTGAGAGCTATTAACACATTATGCAACGTTTAACGGTGGCACAAGTGTTCTTCATAGCAAGATAACCGTGGCTATATCTTTTTTTATATGGGAAAGAGAAATGCTGTTTCTCTTTGAAGTGGGACCAGATTCTTTGTGTTCCTATCATTGTGCCATTTCACAATAATAAAAACATAATACAATTGTAGTCACGCCATTTCAAGCCATTTTAAGACTAAGTTAGGGAAGTTGT
Organism: Alosa sapidissima; assembly: GCF_018492685.1. NCBI lineage: Eukaryota > Metazoa > Chordata > Actinopteri > Clupeiformes > Clupeidae > Alosa > Alosa sapidissima. Next base: position 30,758,026 of record NC_055966.1, on the reverse strand, counting down.
TGGACGTAATTTCCTGGGGCCGCCGAAGTGTTTCCGCACTGTTGTGTGTTCATAGCATAGCATAGCATAGCCTAGCATAGCATAGCCGTTCTCTGCTCTCTGTTTTCTGCACCCACCCCTGTGGTTGTGTTGCAGGGAAGCGCGAGGGGCCCCTGGAGTGGAATAGAGTCATCATGGCTGCTGTTTATTCCGAAAAAGGTGGCACATTGCAAGGAAATGTTGTTGTACTTTCAAAAGAAAACGAAGAGGGTACATGTAATGCTGGAGTACCTAGCGACCCCAACCAAATTAAAGCAGATGATCTAGGTGCATTCGTAGACTCAAAGCTTAGTGGCCCAGCTACATCTAAGAACCACGCCGAGATGGATGGGATGAACGCCATGCCATCCATTATAATAAAAGAAGAGCGAATTGAGGATGAAGAATATATGCAGATAAACTTAAGTGATGTCGGTGTAGAGTCGGAGGAGACCGCTGCTGATAATGGGAATGAGTCCACCCAAGAAGAAAATGTTGATGGTGAGTAAACATATTAGCAAATGCATGTCCCGACTTTTAGCTAATTAGCTTTCGTGTAACGTTAAAGCTGGCTGGCTAGTGACAACTGATGTTTGTCGGCCCCATATGTAATGTTGGCTATATGTCTAACAGTTGCATTGAGCCAAGGTGATATTGCGAAACATTAGTAAAGCATGTGCAAGGGAAATAAGGTTATTGTTATTAGCAGGCGTGGTTGGAAATGGTTGTCTCCTATAATAACGAACCGCTTTCTTTTAGTAAATGAACCATACCAAACTGTTAACGTGTGCTATCAACAAATTGTCTTCTCGACTTTAACTGTGACTAGTAGATAATTAACGTTAACCATGCATTCTTCTCAATAAGTCATTTGATAGCATTAAGCTTTTATTGGGATGCATAACTACCAATAATGGCTAAAATGTGTTACAAAATAGTCTTGTAGGAAAGAAACATTAATTGAGCTCGGTTAGCAACCGTCCACGGCTAACATCTGTTTAGCTAGTCTGCTAGCTTGCTACTTAGCTAGCTGAGAAACATCACTAACTTAAAAAGTTTTGCTCTAAATGCAACATTTCTGAAAACCTAACAGGCCTTTTCAACTCTCGACTTGACTGGTTTTGAGTTGTCATTTGCTTCTGGTTTTAATCGCGCCCGTGCTTGGACTTGCAAGAGTTGGCTTATCTGTAACAACAGTCTACAGTCGGTTGGTTGTGAAGCCAGTAGCATAACAAAACAGTGCTTCCAGTAGCCTATCAGCCTCCATTTGCAGTGTGCACCACGGACTAGGGAGTAGACAGACTTGTAATAATAATACTGTAGTGACTTCAAGTTGCGTGTATTCAAAATACCAAAATAATAATAATAATAATAATAATAGGTGGCATCAGTGTAAAGAAACGAAATGATACATTAGCAGATGATAAGGTTTTGCAGAGATGCATGCACCTGATGTTGATTTAATAATTCCCTGCAAAAGGATACAATATCAGGCTACATTTTCAATTTAATTTATTTCTCTTCTTATTAAATTGTGATTTTAAGGTTTACATTTCTATATATGTTTTGTTTTAAGCATGAACTTTATGAATTGCCCATGTGAATTTGTAGTTATGTCATTCATCATTTAATATAGCCCTTGCTGTATTTTTGGCCCTCCCAAATTTGGAAAGCTGACCAAACCCAGTGCTGTGTATTAAGTCTATGGATAATTTCTGTCCATACATATTCTTTATCTTGCCACAATAGATAAATGCACTGGAAAGCTAATGCATACTGAAAAGTGATTGCTAAACTGTGAGGGCTATTGTTGTTTTATTTCAAGGACATTGGTTTCATTATCAGTACTTTCTGTGTAACACGCTTTTTGTTGCCTCAGTAATGCAATGAATGTTAACAAATCACATGTGAAGGTGTTGTTTTCAGCTCAGAATGTTTTTGTTTCTTTGATACAATAACTTCTCTGTCATGTGGAAACCAATTTGTGTGCAAATAATTTAATAAACATCTGTGTTTTTAAGACAGTGGCGTTTTCTTTATTATTATTTAAAACGAAAGGAGGGAAATATATTGATGAAACAAGGTAATCCATTTTTTAGCCTTATGCTGCTATACTTTTTTTTTATCCTTTTCTCTTTTCTCTGGCAACAGGAGTCGCCCTGACCTCCTATTTTCCCCTTTCTATTTCTAGGGGAGTGGCAACTCCGCTGTGTGGATTGTGGCGAGACCTTCGGGGACAAAGAGATCTACCTGGAGCACCGTCGCGCGCACACCCACGACGGTCCTATTGTGTGCCTGGACAGTGACTCTCAGTTTGACGACCTTCTTGTCTCTCAGGATGGTGGGCGGCGGACTCTGTGCTGTGCTCTTTGCGGGCGCAAATTTTCAAGTTCACGTGGCTTTTTCAGTCATCAACTGAAGCATCGTAATCAGTCACTGAGGCACGGTCACGAGAACAGTTATGGGCAACCTGGTGCAAAGCAGCGTTTTTATGAGTGTCAAGACTGTGGTAAGACATATTATACCATTGGCCAGTATCTCAACCATCAACGGTCCCACAAACAGGCCTCAAAGTCTGTGTTTCATCAGTTAGCAGACCTCAAAAAGAAGTCGTTCCAGTGCCCTACTTGTGGCCGTTCATACTCTCGTGCTTCAGCTCTCGATGCCCATCGCCGCTGCCATGAGGTGAAACTGATCAAACCTCGACCTGGTGCTGCAGGAAAGGCACCAGTGGCACAGGAACCTGCAAATGAAAATGAAGGTTCCGACCAAGCCACTGAGACAGTAGATGAAAGCCAAAAGGCGACAGATGAAAGGCAAAAAACACCCACACCATATGCTTGTCAATGTGGCCGATCTTTTCGCACTTTGTGTGGCTTAAGCACACATCAACGCTTTAGCTCTGTATGTAACCCCACTGTTGTCAAAGTAATCAAGCAGGAAAGTAAGCTGCCGTTCAAGTGCTCACAGTGTGAGAAGCAGTTTGTGAGCCCAGTGGCACTGGCATGCCATGAACGTTGGCACAGAAGGCGCGACATGATTCGCAGTAGTGGCGTCTCCCTCAAGTGTGAGGAGTGTGGCAAGTCTTTTACCTCACTCACCTTTTTCCACAAGCATCAAAGATTGGCTCACAGTGAGGAGGCACCTGCAAAGTCTTTCCTTCATCAAGTGTGTCAGCTGCAGAAAAAAGCGTTTGAATGTCAGGATTGTGGACGGCGGTTCTCCAGAGCCTCAGCTCTCCAGTCTCACCAGCTTTGCCATACAGATGTCTACAGCGACATTTTAGAAACTCCAGCTCAAACATCCAACGTGACCCCTCCATCACCTCAAAAGCTGTACTTGTCCAACAAAGAGCAAGCTGCGAACTTTGCTATTGGGGCAATGGCTTATTCACAAGATGTTAGTGCAGATGTTACCGCTGAACTCAACAGCAGTGAGACAGATTACATGGAAGAGGGAAATGAGACGGCAGACTTGAATGTAGAGGTTGTTAGTGTAACTGCATCAGACGGCTCATTGTTTGGAAGTGAGGACGAGCTAGAACAGGACCAGAATCCTGACCTGGAATTGGTGTGTGAATCTGATGCTGATGAAAGAGAGGAGTTGCCTCCTCTTACAACACAGAATGATGCACCTACATCAACACAGCATTATAACCCACCCACGTCACCACAGCAATACAAACCTGAGGCTAATGTGAAAATTGTGAAGGTGAACTTTGCTCCTGTTAATGACCAAAATATAAAGGGGAAAGGCTTGTACAGAAGTGAACCTCAACAGATTGTGAATTTTGAGTGTCCAGAGTGTGGCAGACAGTTTGAAAGTGCCGGTGGCCTACGTTGTCATAGACTGTGGCACAGAGGAGGGATGGGTAAAAAAGCATGCGTTAAGAGGAAGATTTCTGCCACCAGTTCTGTAGTGAAACGCCACTTTGTCTGTGATATCTGTGGCCATAAAAGTTACTCAATGCCTGCACATAATGCCCACTTGGGGAAACACGAAGAGAGAACCCCTTACAAATCAATCTCGTACCAGCTTGCGGAGCTTAAAAAGAACAGCTTTAAATGTGATGAATGTGGAATGCGCTTTTCTCGACTCTCTGCCCTGCATTCCCATCAGCAGCATCATAACAGTGAAAAGAAACCGTTTGCATGCCAGAACTGTGACAAGAGCTACTCTAATGCCAGTGGTCTGTACAACCATAGAAAGACATGTTACCCTGGAAAAATTGTTAAGGCCAAGCCAGCACCTGAGGTGAAAAAAGAGGCTTTTAACCCAAAGAAAACTCTACTCGGCCCAAAGGTTCACCAGTGTAAGCGATGCGGAAAGAGCTTTTGGTCCTTTGGAGCCTTGTCTCATCACAAGCAGTACCATCCACAGTGTGCAACTGTGAAATCTGACCCCAATAACCCTGTTAATGGCCGTCCCCGTCGTGTCTCCTGCCCTATTTGTGGGCACAAGTTTCGGAAAAGGGGTAGTCTGGCTTGGCATATGCAGCGACATAAACAGAAGACGACGGAGGTGCATACCTGCGGAGAATGTGGCAAGTCTTATCGCTTACTCACTTGTTTCCTGAAACACCAGCTTGTGCATGGGGACGCCCAAACTAATCCTCCACCAATCAAGTCCTTTGATTTTCAGGTAGAGCAAGTAAAAAAGAATTCATACAGCTGCACACATTGTGGGAAACTCTTCTCCCGTGCAATGGCTCTCCAGTTCCACATGAGAAGTCATGGGTACGAGGCTGGCTTTTCTTTATCAAAATCTGAAGCTAGAGAAGAGCTGCAGTGCCCAACCTGTCCCAATAAATTTCAAAATGAAGCGAAGTTACAAAAACATAAAAAGAAATGTGGACAAACTAAAGAGAACAAGGCGGATCAAGTGCCCACCACAGAGAGTGCAGAGAAATCAGAGTCTAATATGCCCAATAATTTACAGAATGCATCTAAATCTGAGACTGTTCCCCAGATTTCCTCAGAACCAAAAACAGTTGATCTGAAATATAAATGTGCTGTCTGCGGGAGAAGCTTTGCTGTTGTAGGAGCACTTAATTTTCATAAAAGAATCCATCTTAAGAGTCACACTCATCTGGTCAAATCAAAAATTTCCAGACTTAGTCGAGGGGCAAACTTGACCACAGAACAGAAATCTGGCAAATATCCATTTACTTGCACTGACTGTGGTAGACATTTTACAAATAATTCCGCTTTAGGGACTCACAGGCGATGGCACACTGATAAAAAATTTGCTGGATTTTTGTCGAAAGAGGAGGAAACTTCAGTTAAAAAATCTGTTGACAATGGGCCGTTTCTTTGTAATCTCTGTGGCAAGGGATTCTTCTATTTGTGTGTTCTACGACGGCATCAAAAACACCACCCCCCGCTCGAAGAAAAGCCATTGGAAAAGTCCCAAACAGCAGATCTGCTCCCTGAGTCAAATGCTACGCCCTCAGCAAGCTCTTTATCTTGTCCAGAATGTGACATGACCTTTTTTAGTGGCACACAGTTGGCAATGCATTTTGAGAATCACCATGCCAACTCAACAGTGCCCATTTCTGAAAAATCATCCCTCCATGTCCCTTCCCTTAAAGACCCATCAGTTCAATCTCAAACGCCAACGAATGCAAACCCATCAAACACCCCCCCATCAAAAAAGAACAACTTGAAACTGAAAGTTCATCAGTGTCCCCACTGCCCAAAGAATTTCCCTAAAATCAGAGGACTGCGAGCACACAAATGGCAGGCGCACAGGAAACCAGTTGAGCCTGTTGCGCCCGCCGTGCCATTGGTGCCCCTGAAACCCTTCCCTTGCCCTGATTGTGAAAAACGGTACAGTTCTCAGGGAGCCCTTTACAATCACCGAAAGACATGCAAATCAGTGAAGGTTGAGCCCCGCAAAGCAGTGAAGGCTGAACCTCGCAAAGCAGTAAAGATTGAACCCCGCAAAGCAGTAAAGATTGAACCCCGCAAAGCAGTAAAGATTGAACCCCGCAAAGCAGTAAAGGTTGAGCCTCGCAAAGCTGTAAAGGTTGAGCCCCCCAAACCCCTAGTCACAAAAGTAAAAGTGGAAGAAACTGCCGTTCCACGCAGACCTGTGGAGCTGGTTAGCAAGTGCTTCTTCAAGTGCCACAAGTGCGGAAAAGCTTTCCCTAGTGAGGAGCAGTTGAAGGCTCATAAGGACGTAGCAAAGACACGGCCTTTCTGCTGTGCCCTCTGTTGCCGGGGCTACTGGACAGAGGCCCAGCTGCAGCAGCACCTCTCCTGGCACGACGAGGTCCGTAAACGGCTGCCCACTGAACTAAGATACAGGCTCAGTACCTCAGTCTCACCTGGGCTCAAGCCCAAACCTCAACCCCCACTTCCCAGCCCAGAGAAGAAGAACTCTCCGTCTCAAATTAAGCCGTCTGCAGCTAAACCTGTTGCACCTCCTCCCCCTCAAAAGGGCCACAAGTGTCAGCACTGTGGCAAGTCTTTCCTGTCTCCCATGGCCTTGCAGCAGCACCAGGCTCAGCATACTAAGTCTTTCCAAGACCAGCATAATAAGACTAACCAAGATCAGCCCACTTACCATTGCACCCTGTGCCCCCTTACCTTCACTGAGATCCGGGATCTCATTGATCACCACCAGGAATGCATGGGTGAAAAAGAACAGAAAGATTCTGGTTCTGAACCGCCCGTTAGACACAGTGACAGCTTAACATGCATCGAGTGTGGATTGTCTTTTGGTCAAGAGACTGAGTTGCATCAGCACTACATAGAACATGCACGTGGAGAATTCTGATTTGAAGATATTAAAAGAATGTCTTTGGGTTAAAGAATGAATGTTTGTATGAAGACGCTATGATTTAGAGGATCTAATTTGATCTTCTGTCCAAAAACAAGTTCTTTATTGAGACATGTAGTCTTTGTGAGTAAAATGTGACTTCAGGTTTTTACTATGGGAAGTCAATGTTTATTTCTCAGGCTAAATTTTTGCGCTGGACAAAAAGTACTTTGAGATCTATATTTCCTGTGTAGTGATCAGTTCTTTTATTACATATAACACTTTTGTCAAATAAGTTATTTTAGGTAATGGGGTGCTATATACTTTTCCCATATGGTCATAACCACCAAGTGCAACCATCACTTAAAACTATTCTTTAGTGCTAGACTTGCAACTGTGCCCCTTGTCCTGACCTTGTTTTGCATTACCCATGTAAATTTGATGTGTGTGTGTGTGTGTGTGTGTGTGTGTGTGGATATATGCTCTCTCTTTTCTACCCTTTTGTGATTAGGACTACTAACTTAATATACTTGACTCCCCATCAGGCTATTTTTATTCATTTTACATCCCTCTCCCCATATTATGAACACTACACATGCTCTACTGTTAGTCCAAAACTAGCTGGCTTGTAATGTTTCTTGTGTTTGATATTAATGATGTTCTGTTATTGTTGATTTAAATGAAACAATGTTTTTTTGTTTGTGTTGATTTCAAATCAGTCAAAAATTATAGAATAATTGTAGCAGCTAAATGAATCTGTTTTGTTTAAGTTAGTGAGGTTTAGGGTTGTTTCTTGTCTTACCTCATACAGATTTTCTGTACACTGGTGCCACCTAGTGGAGTAGCTTCATAAATCTATACTCTTTGTAAAAGCTATAATTCAAAGGGATATCTTTTGATGATACCCAATGGAGAAGAATGGCATCTCCATTACTCTGGATTTGAGGAGAGATTTCTAACACTTTTGTTTATTCTTTATCTTGCTTTCCCATAGATCGAGTTACTTATCTAATTAGTGATAAGTTACTGATTTTTATTATTACAGCATTAACTACAAACTAAGCATCAAAATGAACTAAAACCAATACAGGTTTGTTTCATGAAACTGATGGCAAGTGAATAAAACAATTCAAGACAAAATATGCATGTTTGTCCCTGTTGTGGGTTCAGTAAGTTGGTTTCTGCCAGTTCAGTGAGAAGAGAATCTTTGCACTGTGTGTTTCATTGGGACACCTTGTTTGAAATTCTCGGAGTTATCTGCTATGTTCCCCCACAAATATACTCTCATTTGAAATACTCATCAATGGGCTTTGACTGTACATTGTCAGGGATTGAAGGATTGTCCTATCTAGTGACTAGTTATATGGCATTTATTGCCCTTAATGTGCTTTGATGTTGATTAGTGAGACAGTGGTCATACAATTGTCATTTGTAAATAATTTCTAAAAAACACTTGAAATATATGCTTGTCATTAATTATTTCAGTCCTTGAAGCACAACTTGAGTACATATTTCTCTTGTTTATGGTACATATCTGTTGAACTATCCAGCATTAATACTTGACTTAAAAGTCATCAAATATAAGGCCTTGGAGAAGTCTGATATTGGCTTTAGGTCTGCTCAACTCATCCTTAAACAGTCTACACTTGCTTTTGAAGTTTTATCCCTGAAACCTGGGTAGATTTGCCACTCCAGACCAGAAGTACACATCATGTAATCTGAAGTTTAATGGGTTTAGAGACAAGTTTCATGCTTATGAATCTTACATGTAAAAATGCATTGGTTAGAGTGATCTCTACTAGGTTACTACTTTGAACTATCCTGATTGTATGCAAAGCCTAAATAAAGCACTATTCAAAGATACTCATCGTTTGTTTCTCAATGTTTTTTTGTAATAAGATGTGTTGTTACAGTTGGCTTTATTAAAGTGCATGTTGCACATATGCGAAAGAGTATATTTAACCTGCATATGCTGGAGAAAGACATTTAGACATTCATAAACATTCAGAGGGTGCATTTGTGTCGAAGTAAGCCTAAGTATCACTAACCTTGAGCCAAGCTAATTTTTACTTTACACATAACTCAGGGAATTGGGTTACTTAATAATTCTGTTCATCTGTCAATGTTTTGTGTGTAGTAAAACTGTTTGGTTAACTGGCCTATAATGTTTCTCCCCTCCCGTAGTGAAGCTGCGTAGCATGAGGTGCCAGGACTGTGGGCAGCAGTTCACACGCTGGGAAGCCTTCAAGATCCACCTGCGCAAACACGTAGAAGAGGAGGCCACAGCAAGGAAGCGTCCCCTGCAGCCTCAGAACCAAAACGGCGGGAAAAGGAGGAGAGATGAAGACAGAATTGACGTTAAAGATGAGGATGAGGAAGTTGATGTTGTTGGTTTTGAAGATAAGGGGGAGGAGGAGGAGGAGGAGGAGGATTTTTTTGATAGTACTTGCCAGATCAAACCCTCTGAGATTGTGAAGGTTCGCCCTCGCGTTGCCATGCTGTCGCAGGAAGAGAAGCCAGTCTACGGAAGCAGCAATCAAGTCTATACCTGTAAGATCTGTGAAAAAGTGTATTACTACCTGGAGTCGTTCAGAAACCACCAGAAGACACATACCGAGGTGCAGAGAGAGATCCACCCCTGCCTACTCTGTGGGAAGCTCTTCAAACGTGCAAATGCTTTATTTTTGCACATGAGAGTGCACAAAACCCCTGTGGTGAGTGTGCGCAAAACTCCTGTGGTGGCAAGTAAACCCCCAGAACACCATTGTGACCAGTGCAAGAAGTCTTTCCAGTCTACTCAGTCCTGGCTAGAGCACAAGGAAATTCACAAGAAGAAGCAATTTTGGTGCCTCTCTTGTTCCGAGGGCTTCAAGGACGCTGAATCCCTGGATACGCATCTGCTTCACCATGACATGAAACGTCACCGGTGTAACATATGCTTCAAGTCCTTCAGAGTGGCCTCCGAGTTGCTCTACCATTGCAACACTCACACAGGATTCAAGCCGTACAACTGCAAATTCTGCGATAAGGATTTTCCCCAGCTGGACAGCCTGATGAAACACCATAAGACGCATCTAAGTGTGCACATGGAGGGTACCAATGAACAGCTGGACCAGGGGAAGAGCACTAACCATGAGGATAAAAAGGTTAGTATGATGGAAAAGCTTAAAAAGTTCATTGGGAACAAGGGTTCAAAGGAACAAGTCCAGACACCTGACAAGTTTTTGTGGCAGGCCCATCATGAGGCAGAAGCAATGCTAGGTTCTGGGTCAGAGGAGAGTGAAGAGGTTGTCTGTTACAATGGCAACAAGGAGGGTTCTGAATCGGATTCTTCAGTGAGCAATGATACAAGCGCAAAGTTCTTTGTAAATTCTAACTCATCAGAAGAAGAGGAGGAACAGGGAGAGTCGATGGAGATAACAGGAAATGCCATGGTGCAGAGAGAAGGTGGCCATTGTGAGGAAGAAAAGGATGAGGATGATGTGGTATTCACAGGACAGGTATCTGCACCTCTGCAACAGGTAGAGGAATGGAGGTGCTTTGAATGTGGGACCTCTTTCTACCAAGAGGCAGAGCTTCACCTGCATTACATGAAACATGCCAGTGGTGAGCTGTGAGTTATGTAATACAGGGATTTGGGCTTGAGAGGTTGACTACTGTCCACCTCATCTAGTCGTTGTCATTTACCGTCACTGTCACTTTTGAAAATTCAGGAACACATCAGAGTCCTCATTTATTTTGACTTACTCTTTTTCAAGTGAATGTAGTATAGATGGCATGTAGCAACAGATATATGCAGTAAGTTGTGACATCATTGCTTGGAGCTTTTTGTCCATTTTGTCCAGTGCTTCAGAACAATATTGTCTGTATTGTAAATCCAAGACAGGACAGGACTCATTATCACCATATGTTCCATGGTGTATACTAGTCTTAATCTTGTTCATAATCATATGCAGCTGTGCTCTGACTTGTTGTTTTAGTGTGCCTATCTGTAGTGCCTTATTACTAAATGGGATGACTGTAATTGATGTATCTAAAGACCTAAGATGTCTATATTTTTTCACAATTGCCTGTACAGTAAGACCTCAGTGAAAGGGCGGAATAGCATGTGTAGGTGACGGAAGACTTCAGCTGTTAAGATTCACCTGATATGAAGTGTGTTTCTACATACAGTTGCTTCTAGTTTAGGGCCTTTTATACTGTTGTCTCCAGCAGTGGCACTATTCTTAAAAGCCTTGATTAATCGTTATCTCTTTATTGTGACTTAGTCCTTTGCATTGACTAATTTTGATTTCTCCGATGTATGGATGTCTTTGTCTATGTCTGGTCACTGTTGATGTCTATGATTGTTATGACCATGATATATTCTAAGAGCAGTTTATTTTCTGTTTCCCCCCAGATTTATGTTAGTTGATTTGAGTAAAGTTGATTTATGCTCTCACCTTTTATAACACTAACTCCATGAAAAGAAATTCAATAAATGATTTGCATTTGATTAAATTGTTGTAACATTTTGTGGTCGCTCGGACTCCATGCACTTCTCTATGTGACTGCTGTTCGGAAAGCTAGTTAGAACCAGTGGCCACTGATAACATGGCTTGATAAGAAGAGTTTGAACAGGTGGCTCGGTGTACTGAACTAATCTATGGTATTTTTCCATTGGTCGTTTTAATTGATAATATTTTTCTGGTTGATTAATTGGTACAGAATGGGAACCGTACATATGGTGAAAGCCATTGATTTCACAGCCCCCCGAGTCACTCTCCAGTTACCAGTTTGTGTAGCAATGAAGACTGTCTTGTTTGCTTTGCTTGTACTGGCAGTGGGTAAGTTCATTCAATCATGGGGTATAGTGATTTAAGCTTAATTTATATATATATATATATATATATATGTATATATATATATATGTATATATATATATATATATATATGTATATATGTATATGTATATATATATATATATATATATATATATATATATATATATATATATATATATATATATATATATATATAAATTAAGCTTAAATATATATATATATATATATATATATATATATATATATATATATACACACACACACACACACACACACACACACACACACACACACACACACACACACAGCTCAAAAAAATTAAGGGAACACTTGTACTTGTCAGAACAGTGTCAAACAGTGTCAGAGTACCGATCCAGTGTATGATTAAGGTGCTCCCTTAATTCTTTTGAGCAGTATATATATATATATAGATATCTCAGCATACTCAAGAAGTGGTAACAACTATTGGTATTTTTGTATTTTTTTTTTCATTTATCGTTTTAGGCTATATGAGTTATGATGATGTAATCTTAACATAATCTTTATTCACGCCATTGTAAGTCACTCTGGAGTAAAGTGTCTGCTAAAAACGTAAACATAAATTGCTATGCTGGAGCAGAATGCCGTGGTGATGGGGATAGGATCATTGGAGGGTATGAGTGTGCACCACACTCTCAGCCATGGCAGGTCTATCTGACTTACGATGATGGAAATCGTTGGTGTGGGGCCTCGATGATCAATGAGAGATGGGCTGTTTCTGCTGCACACTGCTATGTCTCGTGAGTATTCACTCCGTCTGTTGCTGTTGCTGTATGCACAGTCGAATGCATAACCCATGACATTGATGAAGTTTTTTTTCCATCCATTTTTCATATATTAAAATGTCTAGGCTAACCTGCGATACCACTATGATAGTAACCCATATATTTGTGTACACATTGTATTTTATTTATTTTCCCTGTTTCCAAAAAGTCACTTCTGCAAGCATCAAATATTTGTCATTTCTCAAAGTTTACATGTATCATATCTTGGACGTACTGATGTGACTCTCCTATAGCCGATTTGTGAAACTACCCTGCAAATAAAAGGCTAATTCCTTCAGAGTGTATTCCAAGACTGTTCTAATCTACCTGGTGACTTTTTTTAGTGCTCCTCGCCTGGCCCTTCACCTGGGAGAGCACCACCTGTTCAAAGAGGAGGGCACAGAGCAGCGTATCTGGGCAGAGAAGGTCATCCCCCACCCTGCCTACGATGACAATGGCTACGACAACGACTTCATGCTGATCAAGCTGAGCGAGCCAGCCGTCTTCAACCAGTACGTCCAGCCCATTCCACTGGCTACCAGCTGTGCCCAGCCAAGCGCCAAGTGTCTCGTGTCTGGCTGGGGCAATCAGATCAACACCGGAGGTGAGAAGAAGAAGGGGGATCACGTTCGGTGTGACTAGTATGGACCCTTTCAAGAGAGTTCCATTATCAGCATCATAGTTGGCCCCACAAGACTTCCGTTTTAACATTCCATATGTTATCTTAATGCAGAGGAAGTAGATTGGGGCCCAAATAGAACGTTCAGGCATTGTTTTTGTTTTTATTGTTGAAAGGGTCTATAAAATTCTGCTTCCCTTTAGCCAAGTTTGGTTTGGATACTTGTAGAAAAATGAAAAATATAGGACCAGCCATACTGTTATGTATGCAACGTTAGGAGTGAGGTTTTATCCAGGGGAGCTGAATTTGAAAAATGACATGAACAACACAACTGAAGTAGTTTGTTTTATTCACTTGTATCATTTTTTATTGCTGATGTATTTGTTCTATATTCTTCAGTTAACTACGCGTCACTTCTGCAATGCCTGGACCTCCCGGTGCTCTCCCAGTCCCAGTGTGTGGATGCCTATGGCCACATGATCACTGATAACATGTTCTGTGCTGGTTTCCTGGAAGGAGGCAAAGACTCCTGTCAGGTGCACGCATCTTTTCCTCCTCAAACAAATAAAATTAGAAAAAGTTTCAGCAACACACAAACATCAGGGCATTCTTTTTATAAGCCTATTTTAGTATTGTATGAGAATAATACCTTGAATATGCTCTCTTTCAGGGTGATTCTGGTGGCCCTCTGGTTTGTAACGGAGAGCTGTATGGAGTTGTGTCGTGGGGTTATGGCTGTGCTGAAGCTGGCGCTCCTGGGGTGTATGCTGCTGTGTGCCGCTATACTGACTGGGTTCAGGAAACCATTGCCAGCAACTGAAAAAAAAAATCAATCTACTTGCATATCTGACTCAAGGCCTGCCAAAAGCTTTTGGGTTTAAAAAAAAAACATGTTTAATTAAATGTATCAAAGCAACATTGTGTGGTCATGTTACTTACTGCTGTTGCTAATTCAAGTTAAGTTAATTCATGTTAAAGTTGACCCACTGGGTCCATACATTTGTGGAAATGTTCAAATCCTACAGATAATTAGAACTGTAAACTTGTGTATGCTTCAAAGTTTTGTTTTTTCAATATGCATTAGGTCATCACATACATCAAAACAACCCCTTTCAATTTATATTTTTCATTGTCTTACACAAAAATATGGCCATTATACAGGTGCATTGGCCTTTGTCATCGGTTCTTGAGAGCATTATTGCGCACTCTGGTGGCAGATCAGCGTAATAGCACTACATTACCCAGGGTGCAGTGAGATGTAGATATCGTGACGTATAGGCTTTTGCATCTCAACACAAGCGTTATGTCCTCCTGTGTTGTGGAGATGTCTAAGCGGAGGAAACTAACATAGGTATGTATATACGGCATGCATATCTCCTATATATTGCGTGACGAAAACAATCTGAATAATAAAACGGAGTGCGAAATTGTGTTTAATAATAGTAGGACCACCATTTCTTTATGGAAATTAACTAGAAAGACATCTGGTTAAACAATGGACTGCCTTTGGTAGCCGAAATTGACACTGTTCAAAGCATTAGAGCGCTAAACCGAATTGTTAAAGATGCTGTAAAAAATGCAGTGCAAAATGTTTTGGTGTAGCTTGGGTAGGATTAGGTGAAACCTTCAGCTAATGTCTAAATAGGCCCTGAATAATCGAGCGCAACGAATGCTAGACGTTTAAATGTAGTTTCACTGGTCAATGCAAATCAGTCTACGATAGCTATGTTCACAAAGTAGCCTACGGAAACTAGGCTGTGTGTTTTGTTGACTGAAAGATTTTAAAGATGCTATGCTACCCATTGTTTATACAATTTGCGCATCGGACTACACGCCCTAATTATGTTATTTGAAGATGGCTGTTCATCATGGCTGTTTATTATATACATGTTGGTAGGGTTATGGACAAGTCCATCAGCAGGCCTGGCTAGGTCATGTGTTTTCTCGTCACTAGTAAAAAATTAGTTCAAAAGGAAGGAGGGGTAGATCTCACTGGTTCTCTTTAGCGGGGTGAGAAAAGCTCAAAGCTGTAGGCCTGAGCAAATAGGTCTTTATGATAGGATGATCTGTCCTTCATTTAAAGGTGGGTTTCAGTCAGTGCCAGTGGAACATGTTGCATTCATTCATGGTCTAATTAGCTTGTGTTTATTGCAGCCTTAAGTAATCCCCATTGCATCTCCTCTCTAGCTTCAATCACACAACAAATTCAAAACATTCTGTGAAAGGAATAAAAGGCAAGGGGACATGGACGTCATAAATAGGGCAATGGGTGAACTGAGGTCAAGTCCTGAGGGTGGGACTGCGGAGAGTGACCCAGAGCCCAGGGTCCCGTCTGAGGAATGCCCCAAGTCCTCTCCTGCAGCCGGTGCGTCAGAGAATCACACCCATGTTGACACTTTTGGGAAGGGCACACAATTCAGCACCCCGAAAGATGCAGCGCCTCACCCTGGGGACCCAGAAGAAGCAACAAGTGCACCACACCTCCCAGACACATTCAAGCTGAAGTACAGTCCTTCCACTGAGCCAGTTTCCGCCAAGGGCACGACACCTGAATCCACAAACCAAGGGCACAATGGCAGCACTTCACCCACCAAAGAGACGTTTCCAGGTCCCAAGGCTGCTGTTGGCATTAAGAAAGATGCAAAGGCTGCTGGCGTCACCACGGGTGCAAAGAGGAATATTCCTGCCAAAAGGAATCGAATGGACCCGCTGAAGTTGGACATGACAAAACCCACAGTTATGCCTCTCACTTGTACGTCTTTTAACTCAATACCTCTATTATGATGTTTGTAATTTACATGCATAGAATCTTTTGTGCAGCTTGTGTTTTGCATGCGTCTGATGTATTATTTTTTATTTCCTTCTCACTTGCTGTCTGTCTGTCCGTCCGTGTCCCTCCCTAGCCTCCCAACTCTCTCTGCAGTGTCTTGAGTGCCACATCATTTTCAGCGACGACAAGAGCAAGCAGCGGCACCTCAAGATGAGCCACCCAGCGGAGTATGAGCAGTGCATGCTGGGAGATTCTCTGTTCGCTTGCTACGTCTGCGACCGGCATTTCGCCAACTCCACCGAACTCATGGCACACCAGCGAACTCACACAGAAAAGCGGCCTTTCAAATGTCTCCTCTGCGGAGAGGCGTTCAAGAGATCATCTGAACTCACCACGCACAAGAAGATCCACTGTAGCAGCCAGGGGTACAAATGCTCGGACTGTGGCAAAACCTGCAAGACCTTGACTCTGCTCAAATATCACAGCCGCACACACACTGGGGAGAAGCCCTATGTGTGTAAAGAGTGTGGCAAGAGGTTCAGCATGCCGAAAGCACTGCAGAGACATATAGAGACTCACACACAGGATGAAGGGGAAGAAAATGGTGATGGAACAATTGCTTCTGCAAAATTAAAGAAACAGAAGAGCAACGGTAAGTTGTCTCTTATCTGGCCTCTCTCATTTTAGATTTGTGTTATATGATATCAATTATAGCAGCATTAAGAGCGCTATAGACAGTGACACTGCCAGGGACTATTACTATGTTACTACAATACTATATTGTTGCTGTTATTTACTTGTTATTGATGTGTTACATGTTGAACATAAGCAAATGCAGGAATTCAAGTCTTTTAATTCTCAACTAGTTGCTGATAAATTCTGAAATATACAGTTATTTGAATCATAATTTAATCCTGTTTACTATGTCTAGAGATTTTACTTGAATCTGTACACCTGTACCTGTACATTTCTATCTTGGATTAATTCAGCAGCAACCTCACATTACTGAAGCAACATCATTTCATGTGAACATGATAAAAGTCTTATGTTGTGTCATAAAGTTGGGAGAAATCTTTGAAGTTCAAATTTGGGAATTGCATTTTGCATGCTAAATTGTGCTACTTTTGTACGATTTTAACACATGGGCTGTTGCACCGGGTGCATTTTGTGTACTTTGTATATTTGTCTTTTTTTACAGGTCCATCAGAAAGGAAATACTCATGTCCACAGTGCAAAGCCATGTTTAAGACGGAGAAGACACAACTTCACCATATTAAGTTCAAGCATTCACAGAACAAAAATATGCCTCCTAGCCGTGCTCTTGTCAAACAGCATCCACTCAATCAAGGCCCACCGCCACCTTTACTGACCCATGCAACAATAGGTCAAACACCAGTACTTCGGCTACACTCTGGTGGACAGACGCCACAATGCATTGAGCCGGAGCAAATTAAGAGACTAATAGAATCACTTGGAAACGTTCAAAAGGTGAATCAGTTAGTCATATACGGATTGGAGCCAGTGTCATTTCAGTCACAGACTATGAATCTGCAGCCAGTTCCGGGTGTTGTTCAGCCGATCAGATTTGACATGACACAGATGCCTTCTGTGGAGTTAAAGCTGGTGACTGAAGATTCAGATCAAGCCAAACAACACATTGAATCCACAGGACCAGAAATGAATGGGGGACAAGGGAAGGCCGATGCTCATTCATCAGTAGAGAAAACAACTCAGTTAGATGAATTAATGCAAGACCACACAGGACCTGTTGAATCACAGACCTGTCCGTCTCAAATAGTGGCGTTTGAGCAAATATCTGAAGGTACAGAAAAAGCAGTGGAAACAGTTTGCTCAGTGGAAACGATAGTGAGTGGATCCATTCCATTCAACCATGTTGAAGAGATGACCTGTAGAACCAAAACAGTTGAGACTGAACTTGATGATGGACAAATACAGATGCTTGAATTGCATCAGTCATCCTCCCTGATTCCAACCACTGAGCTTGAAAATGAAAACAGACATATGGTGTCCCTCCAGGAAGAAGTAGTGAAAATGCAGTATATGACCCCAAGTGACACTCTATCACTTGTAGCCACAGAAGGTTTACAAGAGACTGAAGAACAAGTTGTTACTTTGACACCAGTAGAAACACAGATTGTTACTTTGACATCAACTGAAAGACCTGAAGACTCAAAGAATTATGCTGGAAATGCTTGTGAACAGGATGTTGGACAGCCACACCTGGAATCTTCTGATGAACCTAAGGACTGTATGGAACAAACAAAGGTAAACACACATGAGTTTAGCTCAGAGATACACTTGAGTGAGGAGATATCAGTTCATACTCAGCCATCTATACACGACTCAGACATAGCTAAGACACACACTCAACCTTCTAGATATGAAATAGACACCGCTGAGGTCATTATAGTCAAGCAGAAACCTCGAAGTCGAGTGACCACAAAGTTGCCAGAACCAAAGAAACTCAAGAAAGGGAGACCTGCAAAGAAAACAAGCAAGAAAGCTAAATCTAAGAGGCAAATTTCAGATAACCCTTTGAAACAGCAAACTGGCCATAATGATACAGTTGTGATCACACAGCAGAAAGTGTCAGCTCCACATCCTCCAGAGTTAATGACAACTGTAACCCAGCAATCAAGAACAAAAGGTCATGTTCTGATGCAGTTTGGTCTTAGAAACAAAAAAGAAAAACTCTCTAAAACAGTGGGGCCTTCTAAGAAATCCAAAAAGAGGGATGATGTTAAAATACAAGAGAAAGGTGACTCCCAGCAGAAAAAGATAAAGGGAGATGGAGCAGGGAAAATAAACATGTCTGAAAATAAAACTCAAACAGAAATACTTATCAAATCACAGGATCAAGAGCAACATGGGTTGCAGAAAGAAGAGTCAAAATCACAAATCAAGTCTAGGAAAAGAAAATTTAAAATTCACAAAATTACCAACAATAGTCTGTTGGAGAAAGAGGGGATTTCAGCACCTCTGCCTAAAAGGAAGAAGCAGGAAAAAAATAAAAAGCCAAAGGGCCTTAAGAGGACAAAGAAAGCAGTCGTAAAGAAGAGCTTAAAACTGAAACCGAAAGAGGAAGAGGAAACCCCTGTTGCTATATCTCCTAATCAAGTCAAGGCAGATGCCCTGCTTCTACTGAAGGGGCACAAACAACCACAGCTGAAAGTTCATAAACTTGATGCTCCAATAGCACAGCTAGAACTAGTGCCTTCATGTCCATCCTCAGTTGCTTCCAATGAGGAAACTAAGATGACTCCAACGAAACAAACACAAGATCATAAAAGCAAATTAAATAAATCCAAGAATCCAAAAAGGCCAATCCAGGCATGTGTAGAGTCCCCATCTTCACCTAATGTCAAGAACTCATCCCTGCATAAAAATGTAAAGGCAGGTCGGAAAAAAAAGACCACAAAAGCTGGTGGAAAGATAGCACCGCCCACCAATTCCTCAATATGTGATTGCGGGGCGAACTTCTCTGATGTGTCCGCCTTACAGGAGCATATGGCAGCTGTCCACTCTGGTGAAACACATGGACACTGTGGCTATTCAAATGGCACACTGTCTGAGGGTCACGTCAAGACGTCTGTATCAAATGAAGAACAACCCAATAATTCTGTTTGCCCTAAAATGCTTGGTCTAGCAACAGACTGGGATGCTGAGACAGAGATGGTGGAACTAGGTCTGGGGGACAGAGAGGAAGAAAGAGTGTCTTTTCCAGCTCTGAGTCCGTCTCCATCTCTACCTCATGCACCTACATTAGTGGATGGTGAATGTGAAGAGGCACAAAAAGAAGATGCCAACAGTGTCACCACAGAGAAACAGTTGAAAGTGTTTTCTTCTGGTTCTAAAAGAAGCAAGCCACTACAGAGCAGTGTCTGTCTAGAATCTACTCCAATGTGTCAGACCCCTTCACAGGAACTCTCAACAGAGGCAGAACAGTTGACCATCCCTAAGGTCCAAAAGAGGTCACCACGGCCAGACAAACATCAGAAAGGAACAAGTGACAAAGGCCTTTTAGAGACTGGTGAGAAAATGTCAGAGATACAGGACGTGGCTGATAAGATGAAGAGCATTTGTGAGTCAGATGAGACTGTTGAGGAAGACATGAAAGATAACTTGCCTCTAGATGTTAATTTAGTCACTGTTCAAGATGAAGATCAGCTTGTCACCTCTCAGGACGTTGACTCATCAGAAAGCTCTCAAAAAGATGGTCAAATAACTGGTGAATTACCAATGATGCCAAGCCATCAGAATGTCCCGAACGTGAATGAACCCAACCTTGAATGTCCTTCAAATAAAAAGAATCTTGAACTTGTGGTGGACTTGAATTCAAACAAAACTACTGCAGTTAAAGACTCCTCCACTGACCCTCCAGAGATCAAACAAGAGGATGTAGAAATGGCAGTGCACACGGAGGAGAAGAAGTCTGCGCGTAACAGGAGTAATACGACGAGAGGTAGAAAGAGGGGAGGCGGAAGAGGCAGGCGAGGAACTGGGAAAAAGAGGAACACAGGGAGAAGACCGGAATCCAACCAGGAGTCTCTGAACGACAATCCAGACGAATGCCAGATAGTCTACCAGCTCTATCCATTGGCCGCGGATTCTGATAAATCTGTGGAGGGGAATGGGCCTCAGGTTTGCACTAATCCTTCCAGATCTGACATGGCAGAATCACAAGAGGATTCCTCTGAGGAGCAGGTGGTGTTTGAACTGGAGTCGGTCACTACAAGTGTTGATATCGTAAAATCGGAAGGGGAACTCGACAGTCAAGACAGAATGGAGGGAAGTTCGCCAGGCATTCTCCTAGAAAAGTTTCTCACATCACGAGGGAGTGGGAGCAGTGAATCCACAGACATTTCTAACATGGTAAGTGATGCACTGCCATGATTACCTGATTCTGATATTCTCCAGTACCTGTTTGTTTTTAAGTGGGTGTACATACAATGGCAGAAGGATTCTTATATATGTTTTCAACTATTGTGTGTGGTCATTTCTTATTTAAATCTTCTAAGGTGGTGTGTGACTCTACGAATGTACCAACCAATGGGGCCACCACAGACCATAGAACCACCACATTGCCTTCACTGGGGACATCAGGGGTGTTGAATGTAAAGGAAGAGGATCAGTCTCAACCTGTGATGCCATCCGTGCTTCCCCCTGAGGGAGCAGATGCCAGGGCTCCTCTCATAAATCGCTCACTCTCTAATGAGCCACAGCCAGGTGTGCAAATGTTTGTGGTGAAGGAAGAGGACCCACTCGTTTTGAATGAGCCTCAAATTATTCAAGAACCCACCAATGGTAATCCACCAAAGAGTCATCTCTGCACTACTAGCACAGGTAAGTGGGGGAATATATATTTCTTTCAATTAATATGTTGTTGTCGTTGACTTTTAGGTTTTATTATAGAACAGCTGCTTGAATGTTGAGAGAATGACGGGGCCGCCGTGGCCCACTGGTTAGCACTCTGGACTTGTAACCGGAGGGTTGCCGGTTCGAACCCCGACCAGTAGGCACGGCTGAAGTGCCCTTGAGCAAGGCACCTAACCCCTCACTGCTCCCCGAGCACCGCTGTTGATGCAGGCAGCTCACTGCGCCGGGATTAGTGTGTGCTTCACCTCACTGTGTGTACACTGTGTGCTGAGTGTGTTTCACTAATTCACGGATTGGGATAAATCAGAGACCAAATTTCCCTCACGGGATCAAAAGAGTATATATACTTATACTATACTTTTACTTATACTTAATTTCACTTGTAAAAGTAAAACTATAGATGTTAAAAGTGTCTTTCCTAAGATTTTGAAACGTGATGCTTATTTTGCATTATCAGTTGCAGTCTCAGACCCGCCAGTGGAGAGCAATATGGCAGATAAAGCAGCTGGGACGGCCACTCCAACAGTACATCAACCCATTGCCAAGCAGTGCATTTTCTTTCCAGTAAAAGAGGAGGAGAGAGAATTACTGCTGGATCTTCCACAGAGAGCTGAAAGCAAGTCTATTCATATGGTGTTGAAATGATAGAAAAACTAGCGCAAATAATAGCACATGCATATATTAGCTCAACATTTCTGTTGTCAGTTTGCTTACCATATCCCTAGAACCTAGCCCCTAAAGGTTTTACACGGATTTAGATTAGTTGAGAATCAATACATTAGTGATGTCAAGAAAATCTGTCATTTGTTGACGTCTGCACACTTGTTTCTGGATATGAGGCCACACGCAAACACAATAAACATTAAACCCAGAAATCTATTCCACAGATCAGAGCAACGCAGGAGTGGAAGAATATGATGACATCTGTGAGATATCAACCCAGCATGAAACACAATGTGTGGACAGTGCCTTTGAAAATGGTACAGCTGTATTAGGGATTACTAGTCTGTATTAGAGATTAAAATTCGTGAAATTCGTGATTTTGTAATAATCTCTTACTAAATGCTTATTTTGTTCTGTTTCAGATGATGTGGGAGCGGACCAACACAACACTGCGGAACTATTAAAATTCCTTCAGCAGAGTTCTGATATAGAACACAGTGAATGCACTGATTCAGAACCAGAAGTAGAAACCCTTGCCATGTCCTGTTACCATGGTGGCAAAAGCACCGGCTTAGCAAATCCCCCTGATAGATCAACCCAGGAAGCTGATCATAGGAATGATAAGTATGTTGATAAAAGATTTGAAATTAGGAAAAGGGTAGATTGTGTAGATATTGCTGGTTAGAGAATGCAGAAGTTGTTGTTGCGGAATTGGCAGGGGTTTTACTCTATCCTGACTTTTGTCACAGCAGGCTCTCCCAGAATGGTACCAGTTCACAAAATGGTCAAAGGAAACCAATTGACTACTTCACTCAGTATTTTGACTGGAAGACGTGGCAGGATGTTGCCAACATCACTGCTAAAACATCTAAAATGTCAAGTCTAGTCACGGCAAAAGAGGTTTCTCAGTTTGTTGGGATCCATATCGCCATGGGAACGTTACAGGTTAGTAACTGATCTGTTTGGTATTCAGTGTAAATGAAAAGTCTATAGTATAGTTTTCTATTTTTTATCATTTTGTTTCTGAAGACATTGAAATTAACTGCATTTTAGACCATCATTTGTACAACCCCAAATCAGAAAAAGTTGGGATGTTATGTAAAATGCAAATAAAAATAGAATGTGATAATATACAAATATTGTAAACTCATATTTTGCTGCAAAAAGGACATAGACAACATATCATATGTTGAAAATGAAAATTTTGACTATTTCATGGAAAATATATGTTCATTTTGAATTTGATGCCAGCATCATGTTTCAAAAAAAGTTGGGACGGGGACATGTTTACCACTGTGCTGCTTCACCTCTTCATTTAACAATATTCTGTAAATGTTTAGGAACTGAGGACACCAGTTGCTAGAGTTTTAAAAATTAACTGTTGTCCCATTTCTACCCTATATAGGATTTCAGTTGCTTAACAGTACGGGGTATTCTTAATGTTTTTTATTCCATGATGCACCTAATTTGACAGATCTGGACTGCCGACAGGGCGTTTTGGCACTTGGACTCTTCCTCTGTGGAGAAATACATGAATTCATTTTGCCATTGTTTTCCTGAAATATTTAAGGGCTTCCCTGAAAAATACATTGCCTGGATGGCAGTGTACGTTGCTCAAAGCTTGTATGCACCATTCAGAATTGATTGTGCTTTGCCAGATGTCCATGCTGTAGGCACTAATGCACCTCCACACCATCATAGTTGTTGGGTTTTAAACTGAGCACTATAACAAGTTGAATAAGTTGGATAGGCCCTCTCCTCTTTAGATTGATTGATTTCCATTAATAATGGCAAATGTTGACTGATCTCTCCACAGGACCTTTTTCTACTTAACCTTAGTTCATTTCAAACGAAATAAATACAATTTCTGCTTTTGCATGGTAAAGTTTACACTAGCATTTCTGAATTGAGTATCAAACTGTGCTCATAGACAGTAGTTATCACAGGTTTACCTGAGCCCATACAATGATTTTCATTACAGAAACAGGTCTGGTGATATTATGTACTGTAGATGATGAACTCCCCAAATACTTCGCAATTTCATATTAAGAAGCATTATAATTATATTGTTCCATCATTTGTCCACACATGTTTACAGAGTGATGAATACCTATACATCTTTACTTCTAAGAGACTCTGCCTTTCTGGGATGCTCTTTTTCATACCCAATCATGTTGCCAGTTACCCTAATTAGTTGTCAAATATCCCTCCTTTTGTTTTCTTTATCATTACACAACTTTTCATGCATTTTCTTGGCCCCATCCCAACTTTTTTTGAAACATGTTGCTGGTATCAAATTCAAAATGAACATATATTTTCCATGAAATAGTCTTACATGTCATTTTCAACATTGGATATATTGTCTGTGTCCTTTTTGCAGCTAAATATGAGTTTACAAGATTTGCAAATTGTAATATTCTGTTTTTAGTTGCATTTTACACAATGTCCTTACTATTTCTTGTTCTTGTATGTTGTAAGTCACATTTCTTGTTCTTTTTCCTCATTGAAGTTTCCTAGCACAAAGCTGTATTGGGAGGACTATACCCAAGTGGCCCTTATTGCTGATGCCATGTCATCCTCCAGATTTTCAGAGCTTCTCTCAAAACTGAGGCTTGCAGAAGAGAGCGGTTCCACAAGGCCTCAAGGGAAAGACAAGGTTGTGTCCGCTAACAGCACTACACAGTCCAGAGACCATGATTTACAAGTGTCAGAAACTGCAGATGGACCATATAAAACTACACAAACATACAGTACACAGTGTCTATTAGAAACTGACCCACTTAATAGAGTGCGTGTGTTGATGGAAAAAGTTCAAAGAGCATGTCAGGGTCTAAAGCGAGAGGGGAACCATGGAGTCAGCCAGTACCCACTGTGGTTACTGCGAACCACAGCCAGTGCCGCCTACTCTCTACATCATACAGTAATGTTGAGTACTTGTGGTTTGGTGGTGGACTTCAACTTGAGCTTGGATGACTCTGACCGAGAAGAAACTGTTAAGCACATGGTCCTATCGGGTCAAAACAGTAGAGAAGGGATGGTGTTTCTCTGCAAGCCTGAACTCTCCACTCCCTCCATGCTGGAACAGCTTCTAGAGGCTGGTGTACAAAGTGCTGGCAAAGTTGGCGGGGCGAGGGGACAAGTAGGTGATGAGTTTGTCAGCTCAGATGGCAAACTGAAGCTGTTTCGATGCCATCATGGTTTCATCCTTTCGGCTGCTGTAAAGGGACGATCCCGTTCGACATCCCTAGTCAGTGGCTTTGAGCGGGCACTTAAAGCAGCAAAGCTCAACCGAGATTTGCGCAACGCTTACCGTACGCCTTGCCTGTCGTCTCCCGCAGGCTGGCCACTGTCTGTTCTTTGGCACCTTACTGATCTTGCACTGGTGAACTCTTGGCTGCAGTACAGGGGCGACCGCTGCAATGAACAAGAACAGTTGTCCCTCATGGCATTCCGACTAGAAGTCTCCAAAGCACTGATTCTCTTAAGCAGCGCTGATGCCCAGGACGCAACTCCTCCCCAACCACCGGCTCCTGAGAGACCAGAACAGGGCTCAGTCCCAGGGTCAGCCTCTGTTTTTGAGACCCCGCTGCCAGACACGGCCGTACGGTATGATGGCGTGGGCCACTGGCCAGAACAAGTTGCTGAAGGAGAGGGAGCCAGGTGTCGGTTTGGGGGATGTGATCGGACATCTCAGGTGCGGTGTCTGAAGTGTTGTGTGTTTCTGTGCATCTCGCGCAATCATAACTGCTTTCTCAAATTCCACAGCCAAGGGACTCTATGAGGTTTTGCATTGATATAGCAACGTGTGAATGTTTGTTTGTTTGTTTTCCAGCACGTCCTATACTTTTGTTTTGGCATTTGCTGCCATTTAATGAAACATATTTTCCATTTAAAATTAAGGAAAAAAGGTTCTACTCTTGTATTTTTCATACAATGATTGATTGAAGGAAATCCACTCCTTTTGTTTCTGTAATTATTTTATTTATTTACCGCCAATGGTCTGTGAATTATTTATATTTTTATACATTTGTTGTTGAGTAAAAACAGCCATAAGGTCTGAATGTGTTTTTGAATGTCCAAGAAAAATGTGTTTCCTGTTACTGCAGCTGTTACTGATAATTAATTCTGTGAAACAATTGACCCACTTTTAATGTATTTTAATTTAAACTAAATTCTGTGAAACAATTGACAACCTTTTAATGTATTTTAATTTAAAATAAATTCATGTCTCAATCTTGTTTTGTTTTCACATTTTCTCTGTTCTGTTCTGGTAGTAATTTGCCAGCACTTTGGTTTAGTTTTTTTTTTTTTAATGGGCTATGTAAAGTAGCCTACTATCCATCAGACTTGGCTTGCAACGGTACGGTATCAGGCCAGTCCAGGGTAGTGCTTGTATTGCATTCATCTCTTTTGCACCAGATCTTGGTCACGTGTGTAGGGGACGTTTACCAAAACGGGTTTCCTCCATCGTCTAAGGTTGCCCTGCACCGGAGGCTGCGAGTAAGTAAACTGTACGACCAACTGATTACAGTACAAAAAAGCAACGAACTTTTAATCACATTTAATATGCTCTAGTGTATTGATCAAGTGTGCAAACAATTACATGTAGTTGTGTCGCCCTATGTATAGACGTTTGCCTGCTGATGGTCTGCAATGATGAGTACTTCCTCTTAGCTAGCTAGCAAACTAGCATGCTGTAGCGAAGTTTCGACTAACGTTTCTGTAGCTAGTTAGCTATGTTTGTAGTCAAGTGGCTAGACAGTCAAAATGCTATAGTTAGCGTAGCGGTCTTCTGCAACTAGTTTATTTAGGCATTAATCATTACATTAACCGAAATGTTACCTATTAGTCATAATAACGGACGTGTAGCTAACTTGTAAACTATTGTTTGTTTTCGGTGTATCAAAAACAATGAATGAGCAAAAGGCTACGTGAAAACATTGGGCCTTAACCAAATTGTCTGCTAGCTAGCACGCTAACGTCCCTACAGTTTCAACTTTATAGAAGAGTACTGTACATGCAAATATGTTGTCTCAGGTTTAACTTAATGTCTGTGTTTAACCCAATCACATTTTATTAGTTTAAACTATAACGTGTGTTACATCAACTGTACCCAGTTTCGTTTAACATTTAAATCACGCTGGACTTTCTAACATCATGTCACCACCACTAACGTTAAACGTTAACTTCACCACGTTCAAATTCAAGTTCTAACTTAATTGTGATAACGGTTCTGGAGTAAAGATATGCAGTATAAACCTGTTAGTTTACATGGGTTTTTAGATGTGTGGGTGTAATGTAACGTTAACTCCCATTTATAAACCAGAAAGTGAGAGAAGTTAAGTCACGAACAGTTAGTTTATGAAGTTGGCCACTAAGTGGCGGAACGTATTGTAACATAACGTTACTTTGGAACAGCCAGCTGAACACTTGATTCACCAGGCTAACGTTATGCAATTTACTCATTAAGCTCTGCTTCTGTCATAGTTCCCCGATATCGAACTTCCAACACGCCTGAAGTGAAAGTCCTTCAGAATTGAAAATGGATGCAGACTTGGCGAACCTCGAGCAAATGGTTATGAAGGGTGAAGAAGTCACGTCCACGGATCCTGCTGAAGCTAGACTAGAAGAACCTTACCGGGCGATTGTCATCCCACAGCCACCTCCTGTCATACAACCATGTGAGTGTCGGACATAACAATTAACCAAGTGGTCCTCTACCTCCTAGTATAGGCTTTTTTTGCCACCCTCCTGCTCTAAATGTGGATCTAAACGTTTCCTCCTTGTTCTGTTATTAGACCAACATGAGAGTCTGCAATGTTTCCAGTGTTTCATTACCTTCTGTAACTCCAAAGCCAAAGAGAGGCACATGAAGAAGAGTCATCGTGAAGAGTACAAGCAACAGCTCCAGCAGGTACTGCATTTATATTTTTTGAGATGGGGACAGTTGCATATGTTTAGGCTATATGTTCAGTCCATCGCTGCATGTTTCTCATCCACTTGCGTAACTGTAATATTCATTCAATCTTTATTTATTCTCGGAGGTTCATTCAGGGGAGTTCTCATTTTCAGTGAAGCTGAGATTACACTATATATAATATAGAATGTTATCTATCTATCTATCTATCTATCTCTCTATCTATAGATAGATAGAGAGAGAGATACATAGATAGATAACATTTATCTATCTACCTAAACATATGCAACTGACTATATATAATATAGAATGTTATCTATCTATCTATCTCTATCTCTCTATCTATAGATAGATAGAGAGAGAGATACATAGATAGATAACATTCTATATTATATATATATATATATAGTGTAATCTCTTCATTCAATCTTTATTTATTCTCAGAGGTTCATTGAGGGTAGTTCTCATTTTCAGTGAAGCTGAGATTACACTATATATAATATAGAATGTTATCTATCTATCTATCTATATATTATTCTCGGAGGTTCATTGAGGGTAGTTCTCATTTTCAGTAAGGCCGAGATTACACTATAGAATGTTATCTATCTACCTATCTATCTATCTATCTATCTATCTATCTATCTATCTATCTATATGGAGTGTCATGGGGGATTTAATTTTTGCACAAGGGGGGAGTTTATTTAGTGACCCCCTTTTGCATTCCCTTGTAATAGTTCCCTCACAAAGTCAAAAGCATTGCAAGGGAATTTAACAGTATTGCAGAGAAATGCAAAACAATTGCCAGGGAATGCAACATCTTATTTTTATAACCTGAAAAAACATTTGCTATATCTCTATAATAAAATCAACTATTGTGAAAGCTTTCTCAGGGGTATTTGATGGGGAAAACATGGAATTGGATGACCTCAGCTGGTGTGTGTATTAATTGTGAATTCTGTTGTTCTTCCCTGATAGTGTGACACACTCTTCACCTGCTATGTGTGTGACCGCACCTTCTCATCTTCTGAGGAGCTGACCCAGCATCAGTCCACACACAACAAGGAGGACAAGCCCTTCAAGTGCACCTGTAAAGAGAGTTTCCGCACCTTCTCTGAGGTAAGCAACGACCCCAGGTGAAGGGTATGGAGAGGGGATATGCAAACATTTCAAGCACTTTAAAAGTGAAGTCGTTGCTTAAAGTCTAAATACCATTTTTGTCCTCCCTGAGCAACTGAAGAGGTCCACATATTTAAATTTCAAAATTGCATGTGGTTTCAAAATTGTACTTTGATGTTGCTGTATGTTGTGATGATAATGTTTTCAGAAACTTACTTGATAGTCAAGCAATTTTTGCTGTTTCTTGCACAGCAACAGCAACATGCTTTGTCGTCTGTGCGTGTCTGACGTCTGTCTGTCTGTCCGTCCATCTGCAGCTAACCAGTCACAGGCGGCAGGTGTGCCCAGAGCGGCAATTCCTTTGCAAAGACTGCGGGGTGACCTGCCGCAGTCCCGCTTTACTGCGGAACCACCGTTTGGCAGTTCACTCGGCACGCACTGACGTGGAAGATCCCGGGGACGCCGCCAAGTTCCACCGCTGCGCCAAATGCAATGCCGGCTTCACCAACGAGTCCGAGCTCCTGCAGCACCAGGAGAACCACGCCGGCAGCGAGCACTGCAACGGAGGCCCGTCCCCCAAGAGACCCCGCGGCAGGCCGCCCAAAACGGACAGCGCCGCCGCTGGCGGAGTGGAGAAGCAGCAGGTGAAGCGGAAGAAGAAGGACGAAGCAGCTACAGCAGACGGGGGGAAAGAGGAGGCAAAACAGGCCAAGCCCAGGAAGAAGAAGGCCGAGGCTGAAGAGGGAATTACTGAAGCAGGGGACGAGACGGAGACCGGTGCTGTCGGCACAGAAGCGTCCACGCCAGCCACGGCTAAAGCAGACAGCGGAGGCGCCAGAAGAGGACGACCCCCGAAGTCTGCACCGAGCGTCAAAGCTGAGGAGAAGAAGCCCGTCCTGCGGAAAGCCCACCCGTGCGGCGAGTGCGAGGAAAGCTTTGCGCGGCCGGAGCAGCTGCAGGCTCACGTGACCCGCGTCCACACGGCTGGCCGACACGCCTGCCCCACCTGCGGCAAGAGCTTCGGCCGCGAGAGCAATCTGAAAGCGCACCAGCAGAGCCACACCAAAGACGAGGAGGAAGAGGAGAAGAAGAAGCCAGCAGGAAGAGGGAAGAGATAATTCCTGTTCTGTTGGTGGTGGTGGTTAGGTGTGTGTGGCATGAGAGGATAAGGGAGACAAGCTTTTATTTTGTTTTGTTTTGTAACAAAGTCCCGGCATTTTTATTTTCAATGTAAGTGATATGGAACAGAATGTGGTGGTTTTTAGTTGAATAGTCTTCAACCGTTTGTCGCTTTTCATGAATGTTGCACTGTCGTCAAATTATTTTTTAAACAAGGTTTTATTCAGGACTCAGGCCCACAAACTATTAAGCTAGTGCTGTGCAGGCTGTGGGTTATGCCTGTGGAACTGACTGGTGTGGGATGAGGATGCAGGCCCACTGCATCCATCTGAGCACAGCAAGATATCACTGGGTCAAGCTTGCATGGCGTATTCTCACATTACATCAGTCATTCAGAGATAAAGGCAATGTCCTCCTCAAGAGTAAAAGATACAATGGAAAAATGTTGTATTTTAATTATGATTTTTAATTAATATCTTTTGAGTAAGATGGGTCTTTTTTTAAATAAGTGTGTGTAGAGGCCGCAGGTACATGTTGCCTTCAATTCTGTTTTTTTGTCTCTTTTCATTTTGCCTTTTTTATTAGAGAGGTGACAAAAGGATATGTTACCTTTGTCCAGAAGACTTCAGTTCAGAATTTGTTTGTTAAAAATCATTATGTACATGGCATTCATTGAGTGGTGGTTTATGTGATTTAATTTTGTGTTTAATAACAAACTAAAGTATGTGATTTTATTTACTGAAGAAAAAAAAACTCATCATGGGATGTTAACTTGTTGAAATAAGCATCTTTTTTGTATTTGATTGATGCTTTTTTAAGCGAGGGTCTAACCCAAGACGCAAGTTGATTGTTCAAGATAATTAAAATTCCTCTCCCCCTGATAATGTGCTGAGGTTCAAAGGAACATGGACAATGTTCTTGGTGGAATTCACCCAAGTACATTGTGTACCAATGTACATAGTGGTGCCAAATACTAAGAATACTCTGTAATGTTTGGTCTAAGATTGGCTCTCCCCATGAAAATGTCTCTGTGTATTTACAATTTTTACAGTCTATGAACCTGGTAAATGTCTTATTAAAATTAAATTGCCCCAGGGGATGCTGCAGATAACATTGTGTTTTATTTTTGACTGAAAAAATATTATTCTGGTGTATTTATTGGATTTTACTTGTGACTTAAGACTTTTACAGCTGTTAAAATGAGACTGAACTTGTTCAAATGAGCCATACATATTGTATGAATTCACGTCAGTTATTTAAGTCAACAATTAATTATTATAACTTATTAAAGTTGAACATAACAATGTGAATTACTGGAGCTTATGATTGCTGCCCCTTCTACCGATAGATGAACATCAAAACTACTTGATATTTTAAACTTTTTTCCATCCCTTCATTGATGAGAACGAGAAACATTTTGGCACATCTCCCCCTAGACTGTAGGTGTCAGTACACACTAACATCTTGCAGCCCACAGCTCTCGATGGAGAAAAGGAGCCACAAACACCACCATAGATAGTAAGAGGAGCAATACCAGTGCGGTAGTACCGGTGGTAACGTTAAGACTGATGTTTTGTGAGGTTACGATCTTATTTCCGAAGCTTACTTAACCATTATTTCACATTCCATCAATCGGTAGTGCATCCGTTTTCGCAGGTGTATCGGAACCATATGCATGTTAAGCTTTCTGTCAGGTAGCATTCTAGGCTGACGTTGATGAGTGAGGTAATGGTAAACATTGCAATAAGGCTAACGTTAGCTTCCTGAACCATCAACTCTCATCTTATTTTTTTACTCAGGTAAGTCCTACTACATTTTCTTTGTATTTATATTGTGTGTGGCAATTGCATCACACAAACAGCAACAAATATAGTACGACGTACCAGTCTGGCCAGGGGCACATTCTCCCCATACTATTGTTATCCACTTAAGATCACGTAGATCGTTGTGCAAATGATGAATACTATTAACCTGAACTACGTTTATCCTGGCCCTGCCACATTATCTTTAGATAGTCTTAACGTCAGTGTTAATATAAACGCGGCAATACCCCCTTCTTACCAGGCAGGTTAGGCTGAACAACACTTTTTTTTGTATGTTTAATTTTCTAATAAAGCATTGCCCCTCAGGCACCGCTGTGACTATCCGGAGAAATATTCTGTGGTCACTGCTATTCTGGGATTTTCGGCTCCCATTGACTTCATTCAACACATCAAAACAATACTTCGAAAATGTGCTCAAACTAACGCCGCTCACTTATGCCAGCAACCATTTTACTTTGATTATAAACTACATGTTGGTACAATATTTATACAAAAAGAATAACAGAATTTGGCGTAAGCAATGTGGAGAAATCTTATGAAAAGTGTCAGCCCTTAAAACTGCCTAATGTCAAAGGTCCGAGACATTCAAAAACGTACTTTAATATCACATCATAATTTATAAAGGAACAAAGTTTAAAAAGTAAAACACAATATATCAGATGGATTATGGATTAGACAAATAATTAGTAAGGAAAGAAGATTTTCTACCATAATTTAAAGTACTTGCCCACTGTTTACTGGCTATATTAGGCCATATGAACAACCGCTCCCTCCTTCACCCAGCCTGGAGTGAGCTAAACTGAACATAACTGTAATACTTGAACATAATGCCCATATTTAATGCTATCATTTTTAAAAACGTTATCCTTGCACTGCTATAGTTTTATATTACTATGTATACATTATTCTCTTATATATACTGTCCATATTTAATGCTGGTCTCTAGACTTTATTCTTGCACTGTTGGACTTATTTGCACTACCACTGACCGAGGTGAAGTTAGTTTGATATTCGGATATTCGACAGATATTCAAAAAAAATGTATGCGGCCGGTTTCACCCCGTGTTTGCAGACAATGTACAAACAGATGACCTGTCTACTTGCTCCCAGCCGACCTTAGGGACCGTCTAAAAAGTACCTTCTGAATTACCTTCATAGTCTTTTTTGTCAATAGCTTTGACATCATGTGACCTAGTGACTCCAAACCAATTAAAAATAGTTATCCTATATGGGACTCATCAGACACACCTCTTTTTATAGTCACTGTATGCACACTGTATTTTATATGAATATTTTAAAGAAAATACATTATTTACCATAAGAAACGGTCTCCTTTTTTTCCAATACCTCCCAAGCCATGTGACCTAGTGACTCCAAACCAATGCAGAATAGTTATCCTATATGGGACTCATCGGGCACACCTCTTTTTATGGTCACTGTATGCACACTGTATTTTACATTGATATTTTAAAGAAAATACATTATTTCATTTAAGAAACAGTCTCCTTTTTTTCAATACCTCCCAGGTCATGTGACCTAGTGACTCCAAACCAATGCAGAATTGTTATCCTATATGGGACTCATCGGGCACACCTCTTTCTATAACCATTGAATGCACAATCTATTTTATTTTAATATTTTAAAGAAAATACATTATTTCATATAAGAAACGGCCCCTTTTTTTCAATACCTCCCAAGCCATGTGACCTAGGGACTCCAAACCAATGCAGAATAGTTATCCTATATGAGACTCATCAGACACACATCTTTTTATAGCCACTGTATGCACGCTGTATTTTATATGAATTTTTTAAAGAAAATACATTATTTCATATAAGAAACAGACTCCTTTTTCTCAATACCTCCCAAGCCATGTGACCTAGTGATTCCAAACCAATGCAAAATAGTTATCCTATGTGGGACTAATAAGACACACCTCTTTTTATAGTCAATCTATGCACACTGTATTTTATATGAATATTTTAAAGAAAATACATTATTTGCCACCATGAATGGTCTCCTTTTTTCAATAAGCCGTGTGACTAATCAGACACACCTCAAATTAATATGATTTTTGCACATACTATTTTATATTAATTTCTTAAAGAAAACCAATTTGTTTCCTATGGAAGCTGCTTTGTGCTCAATACCTTCAATATACTGGGTCCTAGACATCACAGATCAACATAGAACTGTTCTGCTATGTGATACTAATCAGACACACGTCAATGTGAAATAATATTTTGCATGAACTATTATATTTAATTTTTTTTAAAGAATCACATTTATTTCCTATGGAAAACAGCTTTTTGCTCAATAGCTGCCATATAAGGGGTCCTAGACAACACAGATCAGTACAGAACTGTTCTGGTATGGGGTACTTATCAGACAGAGATCAGAGATTCAATATGAAAAATTATTTGCCATCTACTATTATATGGAAGGTATTGAGAAAAAAACAAGAAAGTTTCCATAGGAAACAAATGGGTACTATAAAATAGTATGTGCAAAAATTATATTAATTTGAGGTGTGTCTGATTAGTCCCATAAAGGATATTCTGCATTGATTTGGTGTCCCTACGTCACTTCAGATACCTTGGGGGGGAGGGGGGGGGGGTATTGAAAAAGGAGACCATTCCTAATAGGAAACAATGTATTTTCTTTAAAATATTAAAATAAAATAGATTGTGCATTCAATGGTTATAGAAAGAGGTGTGCCCGATGAGTCACATATAGGATAACAATTCTGCATTGGTTTGGAGTCACTAGGTCACATGGCTTGGGAGGTATTGAAAAAAAGGGGGCCGTTTCTTATATGAAATAATGTATTTTCTTTAAAATATTAATGTAAAATACAGTGTGCATACAGTGACCATAAAAAGAGGTGTGCCCGATGAGTCCCATATAGGATATTACAATTCTGCATTGGTTTGGAGTCACTAGGTCACATGACCTGGGAGGTATTGAAAAAAAGGAGACCATTCCTTATGGGAAATAAGGTATTTAAAATGTTCATATAAAATACTGTGTGCATATAGTTTCTCTCTGATGAGTCCCATGTAGGATAACTATTTTGAATTGGTTTGGAGTCACTAGGTCACATGATGTCAAAGCTATTGACAAAAAAGACTATCAAGGTAATTCAGAAGGTACTTTTTAGACGGTCCCTAAGGTCGGCTGGGAGCAAGTAGACAGGTCATCTGTTTGTACATTGTCTGCAAACACGGGGTGAAACCGGCCGCATAATTTTTTTTTTTTGAATATCTGTCGAATATCCGAATATCAAATATCAAACTAACTTCACCTCGGTCTTCCACTGACACACACTCTCATAGAGCACTTTACCATGCATACTGAATCACAGGGTCAATCCCTGCCCTGTCACTGCAAGCGTCTCATGCTTATACATCCCTTAGGATATTTTATTTAAAAT
Source organism: Alosa sapidissima (assembly GCF_018492685.1). Lineage (NCBI taxonomy): Eukaryota > Metazoa > Chordata > Actinopteri > Clupeiformes > Clupeidae > Alosa > Alosa sapidissima. Next base: position 30,722,763 of record NC_055966.1, on the reverse strand, counting down.
CCATATTATTCATATGGATTTGTTATTTTATCATCCTGTTTATGTTGTATGTGTATGTTGTGTGTGATGTCTTTAAGCTACTGGGACCTACTGGGATCAATAAAGTACCTACCTACCTATCTACCTACCTAGTACCTACCTACCTTACCCTACCTACAATATTTCATGGCGCTATTTTGCTGCACGGCCACCAGATGGTGCCATTTCACTACTTGCTTACACCCAGTGCCAGATCTGTATACCCTAACAGAAATTTCAGGTTTCTGTTGAACAAGGTCATATTTTCACATGCAAATTAGGTTTCTGGCTAACAGTTGTGGTTAACTTTTGGCAATATTGCAGCAAATTTGCAGCAATGTCATATGCAAATTAGGCTAGTCACCAGAAGTTCACAGCAAATCACTGGCGAACACATTTGCCACTTGTGGCAAACTTCTCATTGTTGCCAGAACTTTGCTGGAAGTTTGCCTGTAGCGGCCAACATTGGCAAACTTCTGGCAATATTTTCTAGTGAACTCATTTGTTTCCCACAAATCACCCACAAGATTGCTGCAAATCTGCTGCAAACGTTTCATTTTTGTAAGGGTACAGCTCTGCAAAGTGCAGTGCCATGCCGCCATCTGGTGGCCATGAAATATTTAATGTGTAAATATTTCCCACTGTAAGTTAGCCTGGGTGCCAGCCCAACGTCAGGCTAATTACAAGTATTTATTAGAAAAGAAGCGGCCGTCGAATAATCTTCTAATCCATCTGATATATTGTGTTTTTCTTTTTAAACATTGTTCCTTTATACATTGTGGTGTATCATTAAGGTACGTTTTAGGATGTAATTACTCTGACATTCAACGTTAGATGACCATAAATGTGAGCAATGGGCCCCGTCTTAGGGGCAGTTCTTGGGGGGTTGTGGGAGTTCTCTCGTTAGTGCATAGCTGATTTGCTGAATTAACAAGATACTAAATTAAACTGGCAAAATAAATAAATAATAGTGTACACACACACACACACACACACACACACACACACACACACACACACACACAGTGTATATATGCTGTCTGATATTTATTTACTACAGTTCTTGTTCCTGCATCATTGTAATGAACACTGTCTTTTTTCAGTCATGGCATCTGAATTTACCATAGACATCCAGCTTACAGAGTTGGGTTTCCATCATATTCCTGCATTCAATGAGGAGTTACCCATAAAAGAGACATCACAAAACAATTCTTCATGCAATCCACCAAATCCCCCAGCACCTCCAGAACGTTCAGAATCACCTCCAGAACCACCTCCAGAACCTTTGGAATCACCTCCAGCACCTACTAAACCACCTCAATCAACTTCAAAAGCACCTCTAGCAACTTCTAATCGAACTCATCCATCAACTTCAAAATCAGCTCCAGCACCTTCTCAACCAACTCCTCCTGTGATGAATTCTCCTAAAACAACTCCTCCAGTAATAAATCCTCCTCTGGACCACCGTCTGCTTTCTGTGGTTCAGCAGAACATTCATACTCTTCCCAAAAATTTGCCCATGGCCATAGTGGCCAAAAATTTGCCTATGGCCATAGTGCCCCAGAGTGGCCTGTGGACACTCCCTTCTCAGTCTACCCCAGTCATGGTGGCGAATATTCAGCCTCAGTCTCCCCAATTTATAACAGTCGTCAACAAGGGCATAGTTCCTGAAAAAGAAAGTTCTACCGAGTCAAACGCTAAAAAAGAGTCTAAGCAGTCAAACACTAAAAAGCAGTCTAAGCCAACGGACGCTGAAAAGGAGCCGGATCTTCTAACCGATGACGTTGTAGTCACAAAACAGACATTGGCTCTGGGAGAGAAAAAGGACGATGATGGCAAATCGGTAAGCACAGAGAAGACGGCCTTTGTGGTTCGTTACACGGATGGCGAGCAGAGCAGTGCTGAAAAAAAAAACACTGCACAGGAGGTCGTGCCCGAGAAAGATGGGGCTGAATCCCAGAATGATGCAAATGTTCGTCAGAGTCGGGCAAACACTGCTCAGGATGAGAGTGATGACAGTGAGGTTTCTGAGGTGGAGGAGGAAGAGGAGGAGGAAGAGGACACTGATGATGAGGATGATGGCCAGCTGTTTGCTCCAGGTACAGTATGCACATTTAGCATCTATATAGTAGTTGTGCTTGATCTTGATCTACTAATTTAGCATCTATATAGTAGTTGTGCTTGATCTACTCTTGGCTATTCTCTTCCAGTGCTAATATCTGTAAAATACAACCCGAATTCTAAAAAAGGTTGTGACGCTTTGTAAAATGTGAATTAAAAAAAGACAGGGGCATTTTTACCACTGTGTTGCTTCACTTCTTCATTTAACAACATTAAATGTTTAGGAACTGAGGAGACCAGTTGCTAGTGTTTTGAGAATAAAATGTGTTCCCATTCCTGCCCGATATAGGATTTCAGCTGCTTAACAGTATGGGGACTTCTTAATCATGTTCATTCCATGATGCACCCAATTAGACAGGCCATTTTAGCACCTGGACTCTTCCTCTACGGAGAAATACTGTTTGTGAATAAATTTGTGCAGAATTAATTGTTGCCATTGTTTTTCTGAAATATCAGAGGTCTTCCCTGAAAAGATGTTGTCTGGATGACAGAATATGTTCTTTCAACTAAAAAGTAGAAAATACAACTAAAACAACTGAGAATGAATGTAAATGCAAATGTTAATATATTGGTTTGGGCCTAGATGCGGGGGGAGAACACAGTTGCAGCGTGTGTCATCAGACCTTCACCAACGGCTTCCTCCTCCGCGAGCACATGCACCTTCACACGGGCGTGCGTCCCTACCGCTGCGCTGAGTGTGGCAAGCAGTTCTGCCACCTGGCTAACTACCGCGCTCACCTGCGCACCCATGCCCAGGCTGTGCCCATCCGCTGCCGCGTGTGCCAGGCCAACTTCGAGACGGAGAAGCAGCTGCAGCAGCACTTGGAGAGCACGCACTTCGAGAGCGAGTTCTACCAGTGCGACTACTGCAAGCGCATCTTCACGTGCATGAACGACTGCCTGCTGCACGTGCAGAAGCACAAGAGCGAGGTGGCGCAGCCGCAGTGCGCCAAGTGCGGCCGCCGCTTCAGGCACGAGAAGTCTCTCCGGCGCCACCTGCTGAAGCGCGCGTGCCAGCGCGCCTTCCTCTGCTCGGACTGCGGCCAGAGCTTCCGCAAGAAGAACACGCTGCTGCGCCACAGCTTCTCGCACCTGGGCCTGCTGCCGTACACGTGCACGCACTGCAAGACGCACTTCCGGCTGGCCAACCTCTACCGCAAGCACAAGTGCAAGCCCGAGACCATCCAGTGCGTGGCGTGCCTGTCCACGTTCGCCAGCCACGGGGACTTCGAGGAGCACAAGCGGGCGACCGGCTGTTGGGGCTACCAGGGGGCGCAGGGCCGCGCGGCCGTCCTGCAGCAGCAGCGGCGCGACGAGATCCGCTGCATGGAGTGCGGCCAGACGTTCTCCGCGGCCGACGAGCTGAAGAAGCACGCCGGCTCCCACCAGAGGGTGCTCAAGTGCGCCGAGTGTGGCATGGGGTTCCGCTCCGCGCTCATGCTCATGTCACACATGGGCGGCCATGCGGGACAGCGACCCTGTCTCTGCCAGAAGTGCGGCTTGGGCTTTCCGCACCAACAAGGCTACGACCTCCACCTCAAGGACTGTGGCGTCATCCCACCTCCAAAGGTGAGCTACTTTTTACTGAGGTTTCTGATCAGTCGGGTGTTGTCACAAGGAAAACCCCCCCAATGCCCCCCCCCCAGAAAGTAATCACTCCGCATATTGCATTGAATTATCCAATGTGAAGTGAACATTACATTAATTCAATTACGTCACATTTAAGTGGGAAAATGGAGTAATTAAAGAGCAGATGATTGTTCAATTTAATATGAGATGTATAGACAAGTATGTAGGCTATAGAAGGATGGAGGATGAATGAACAAAAATCTAAATAAACAATAGAAAGCACAAGTTTGTATATTTAAACTAAATTAGCTCGTAATGGAAACTGTTGTATAAAAGCAATATGACAAGCAACGACACTTTGTGATGTTGATAAAGGATATCGCCAAGTCTGTAATTACCTTCGGCACTCGTCCCCGTTCTTACAGCTGATTACAGCCGTGACGATACCCTTTACCACTACTCCCCCTCGTGTCGTTGCTTAATTATACGGCTGTGCATCTATACCTAACAATAGAAATTATTAATCGTTGTGTTTGTTGACCCGCTGTCCATCAGAGGCGTAGTGATGTTAAGAAGCCATAATAATGTTGTTGGTGCCGTTTATTCACTATGCCGTTTGCCTTGCAGGTGAAAAAGACAAAGCCTGCTCCAAAAAAGACGGCGAAGAAATCTCACACCATTGCCCCTAAAGACACTACACCCACTCCACCCCAAAGCAAAGTGAAGGAAACGAACACAGTAAATGTGCCACAGACGCATCCACCTGAGCCAGCGATGCCCGCTGTGCCAGCGATGCCCGGCCAGCCAGCAGAGGGGGCGTGGCAGCTCCGACTGGACAAGACTCCTCCCCCTAACACCCCGCTGGTAGTGTTTCTCCCCATGTCTGCTCCGGTCCCTTCCAACCTGACGGTCAGCACTGCTGAACCCCAGACGTTAGTCCTTACAGATCAAAACAGTGTTGCTGCTTCGCTCCAGCCTCCACAAACCCAAGACAGTCGTGCAAATATGGTTCCAAACCCTGTGTTGGAAGCCGCTGTACTGGACAAAACTGCAGCTCCGCTGGCTTTTCCGTGTGAGCAGCAGCAGCTACAGAAACTTCCCCAACCTTGCCTTAATACTCCTGTGATCAAGAAGGAACCAGAAATCCCAGGTTACTCAGAAGCATGCATCTCCTCATGTTTTGGAAATATATGTGATGTAACAAGTACGGTACAAGTTAAGAAAGAGGAGAGAGGACCGAAATCAGATGAGGTTTGGGTTAGTGAAGAAAAATGGACAACTCTGAAAGGAGAGATTAAGCTTAAAGATGAGTTCAAATCATCAGATTTAAAGACTGAAATACAGTTGGAAGATTTACGTTTGCCAGCTGTAATAAAGAAGTCTGATGCTTTTGGTGACGACAGTGGACAACATCTGGAACGATCAAATCTGTTAATGTCAGATGTGAATATTAGCAGTAGTGAAAATCTGGAGCAGTCACATCTGTTGATCACAGATGTCCGCAGTGAAAGCCGTGTTGAAGATTGTTTCAAGAGCACAGGGGAGCGGACACGACAGGGCGAGACGGAAACATCCTCTCAGGCTCCTGGTCATCTTGACTCTCCTTTGGACCTAAGGTTGACCGTTAACCACTCCGATAGAAGCCCTGAAGCACAGAGTGAGGAAAGTACAATTGGCAAAGTGAACGGAGACACTGTTGCACAGGGTCACAGTCGCCATGAATTGGAAGCAAATAAGAAAGTTACTGAAGACTCTTATTTTACCTCAGTGGAAGTAGACCTCAGGGACGAACACAGAGATGAGGAGGAGGAGGAGGAGGAGGAGGGAGAGCCGCACGAGTGTGTGACCTGTGGCAAGATCATTCTGGAAGGTGACCTGATCGAGCACTACATGGAGCATGCGATGCAAGGTGACCAAGACCTGGCCAAAAGCCCCACTCTTCCTCCGTCCCCCGCTGGGTCTCCGCTGTCGTCCACCTCCTCCTACTCGCCCTCAGTTTCAGCGTTCTCCTCCCCCAACGCAACCCCTCCAGCCAGTCCGCCCAGTAAGAGATTACGGTCCAGTGTTAAATAGCGTCACCTGAGGACAACGTTGCTGGTTCAACGTCTGTTTTTGTTTTGTTTTTTGGGGGTGCGAGGGTCCATAGTTAGAAGTGCTGAATTCATTCTCTTTAGATCTTTCTTTTTTATATATATATTTAAAAAAAAAAAAAAAAAAAAAAAAAAAATATATATATATATATATATATATATATATATATATATATATATATATATATATATATATATATACATACATACATATAAATATGCTTCTTTAAGACCCCCCCCTATCTGAGGAGTCCATGGAATATAATATTATATATATATTATATTCCATGGACTCCTCAGATAGGGGGGGTCTTAAAGAAGCATCGTGGAGTACTCACTCTGTTAAGGTTCACATGAAATAAAACTCTTTATTTATGGAAAAAAAATATTCATTCTGAAAGTGAATGTATAGGTTTAAAGCGGAATTAGTTAACAGCATTGTTCTTCCAGCATCCTAGTCTGAATATATTGTGTATCTTGTATAGTCTAATTTCTAGAAGTTAAGAATTATTTATATTTTTTTCCTCAAACTGCTGTTTTAGAGGACACTTTTTCATACCTTTCATGCCTTTTGTAAGTTGGTAACGAATAAGAACTATGACAGGAAAATGATTGCGTCTCTGTGGGTTGATTGACATTTGGGGAAAATAGGAAATCTTCATACTTCAGTTTTGTTGAGAGCGACTGTAAGATAATCGAATGTAAAGGAGGCACATGCTATGACTGTTGAATATGCAAAGTGTTGTGTACCTTCAAATAAACAATATACTGCATTTTTGTTTGGAATGGTGTCGTTCTGCTCCTCAACAGCCCCTTCCACCTGGACAATTGCACTACCCTATCCCATCCATAGTGTTCTATTGCACTACCCTATCCCATCCATAGTATTCTATTTATATTTATAAAATGTACATACTGTAATTACACTTATGCATAGTCATATTCTACTGCACTTTATGCTGATCTTACTGCACATATCACTTCTTTTTTACTACTCCTATATAGTAACACCCCCAATTATCACCACTTTTGTTCAGAAATTCTAAAACAACGATGTTTTTTAACACTTCAAAATAACATTTGCTAAATTAACCTGACATTTTTCAGTAGCCATAGGTGTGTAGATTTGAACAAAATCTGGTTTGTTTGTTAACGGGAGCATTTACTGCCTGAAATATCCGATTTTCTTTACCACGCTCGGAGTTATAGTGCTTGGCCTGATGGGTCGCCTATTTACACCGTTTCAACGGCACATGGACGGTTAGACCGAGAATTCTCGTCGTGAAATTAAAATTCCACTGGAGCTCCAAGCGGTTGTGTACACGCAGCCTTACAACACTGTCTACAGCTCTTTGAGTCACGGTAAAATGTCATTTTTGGTACATAGCTAATTTAGATACACCTATGGTGTGGGTGGTTGCGTTTCTTTAGGAGTCTGCTGTCTTGGTTTGTATAGAAATTGATATTAAGTGACACATACACGCAAGACGGTGGAAATACGGGACCGACGGTAATAGGGGGAGTTACGATAATGTTACTGTTACTACACTGCACATGTCTGTACATACTGTATATATCTGTCTATACGGTTCATACTGAATATCCATATTTACTCTGTTTTTTACAATATTACTGTTAATACACTGCATATATTATTTTTATTACTGTTATAATGTTATCGCTACTACACTGCACATACGTTGTTCATACACTGCTCTTACTGCATATCCATATATATTCTGCTCAGGCTACTGCTAATAAATAGCATATATTTATATTTAATTTAGATTACTGTAAACCATACCACTTAACTGTATACTACTGTCTACACTCCACTATAGGCTATGTCTTCTGTTTATACTGCACCAGCTGTCTACTGTATCATGTTGCACTATCCTGCTTTTTTCCACTTCTGGTTAGACGCAAACTGCATTTCGTTGTCTCTGACTGCACACGTGCACAATGACAATAAAGTTGAATCTAATCGTAAAAGAATCTAATATGGTGTCAAGTAGGCCTACACCCTGGAAAAAATAACGTGGCACTAGGCTACTTTGTTTCGCAGAACTCGACAGAAGAAGTACATCTCCATGGAATTACGCTAGGACATTCGAAAAATGTTCTTCTAAGGAAGGGTAAGAATATCACAAACAAAGGCAGGCTATGAAGAGAGCAGCGGGCGAAGTAACAAGATTAAGACGACAACAAAAATATAACTTAAAAAAGGGATGTGCCCTGTTCACAAAATAGGGTGTTGGTGGTCCTCTCGCCTGTTGTCCTTTTAATATCACGCTGGCCTCAATATTATTCTTAGCCTATGTGGAGAGCTAGCGGGCAGGGGTACTCATAAGTCACATGACACCAAGGCCCGGAAATAAACTGCTGGTTGAACTTGACTGTGATAATAATGGCCATAACATCATAGAAATATGGGGGCGGAAACGAAAGAAGGAGCGGACAGCTCCCCACAGTCTAGCTGGCTAAAACGGGAAACAGACAGTTAGTCTGTGGCCACATTAGACTGTTACAATTATACATTTGTCGTTTTACCACGCGACGCTTTTTACAGCCGATTTTGGACTCTCACATGCCAAATGGACAAAGACAAGCTTGCTGCAAGCGTGAGTACTTATTCCTATGGTAAAAGTAAATGTCAGATAACTACCATGCTGATGAGTGGGTTGATATTTTAAAACAACTCGCTCAGTTGTAAGCTTTTAAAGTGCGAACGAATTAAAATACATGTTCGTAAATATTTTTTAAGAGGACAAATATGCCGTTATGATGGACTATCCAAACTGTTCTGTCCGGTTCTCTCAAACACCGTGCTATGTCTAAAAAGGATAGCCAAGATTATATTGTTGCTTAGCTGAATCACCTATTGCGTTGTTCCTCTCGCCTCCCCACGCAGCGCGGTCCATGCTCTTGGTTGGAGATGCACCAGTTCATAGGGGACCTCATGGCCTCCTCCACCACGGCTTCGACCACCTTAACAGGTCCGCAGCAAGGAAAAGACAACAACCATCAACAAGAAGCACTGCGCTCTGCCTGGGAAACAGCAGGTCATGAGGCCCTGGGACTAAAAGCTATCCCAGCCTCCCATGTCCAGTCTAGACACCCCCATGAAAAAGGCACGGTAGTCTGTGGTCTGCAGCCACTCTCCTTACAAGTGGAGAGGAGTGGGCACGCTAGAGAAGAGGAGGCACAGCAGTGTAAGTGACAATTTGTCTAGTAGTCACACAGAGTTGAATCAGTGCAGTCCGCAGGCTTTTTTGGTAATTGAGTTGACTGAATTGATAGACTGTATAGAGACAGAAACCTATCTCTCATCTTTCCACTTGTCGTGGTTCTCTGCTTTTTCTTTCTGTATCTCTCAGTTCAACACACTGGATGCAATTGCCCAGGCTGCCCCTTCTCCTCCTCTTCCTCCTCCTCCTCTTCTTCCTCTCTCACTCTCCAGACTCTGAAGCCCTTCAGAGGTCACCTGTCTTCCACCTCACAGCCCCAGGTCGCACGCCAGCGGCAGGCTAAAGACCCTAGCTCCTCGTCGGTCAGTCTCGGCCTGTCTCTGGGCCTTGGCCTCTCGCTTGATGAAGGCAGCGACTCACCCGGCGGTGCCAACCCCGAACAGAGCCAACCCCAGCAGCAAGATAAAGGGACAAACACCCAGAGCTCGACGGGCCCTGCCACCACTACGTGCTGCCCTCACCCTCACCCTGCACAGTTAGCCACCTTCCCGTGCCTGTGCTGCCACCGCGGCTTCCAGACCTGTGCCCAGCTCCTGCACCACCAGCAGGGCACGGATGCCCGCCTGACACAAGCCCACGCCCACGCTCACGCCCATCACCACCACTACCACCACCACCACTGCCCGCTGGCGTCCTGCCTGCCCTGCCCGCAGCTGAGACCCCCGCCGCCCTCGCAGTCCCCCCCGCCGTTCCCCTGCCTCTCGTGCCAGCGCACGTTCCCCACCTGTGCCCAGCTGCTCCGCCACCAGCAGAGCCATGCGCAGCAGGAGGGTCTGCAGCAGACGCAGACGTCACAGCAGCAGCAGCAGCAGCTGCAGCACCCGTGCATGCACTGCAGCGCCTCGTTCGCCCGCCCCTCGCAGCTGCTGCAGCACCAGCGCGCCCAGCACGCCTCCAAGGCCGGCGGCTTCCTGTGCGTGGAGTGCGGCCGCGCCTTCAACTCGCACAGCAACCTGCGCATCCACCTGAACGTGCACACGGGTGCGCGGCCCTACGCCTGCCCGGACTGCGGCAAGAGCTTCAGCCAGTCGGGGGCGCTCAAGATCCACCGGCGCATCCACACGGGCGAGAGGCCGTACGCGTGCGCCTACTGCGGGCGCGGCTTCCCGCACCTGGCCGGCGTGCGGGCGCACCAGCGCACGCACACGGGCGAGAAGCCCTACGTCTGCCCGCAGTGCGGCAAGCGCTTCACGCAGTCGGGCGCGCTCAAGATCCACACGCGCATCCACACGGGCGAGCGCCCGTTCGTCTGCGGCCTCTGCGGAAAGGGCTTCTCCAACCGCTCGGGCATCCGCTTCCACCACCGCACCGTCCACGGCATCGTGCCCGACCCTGGCGCCGAGTCCCGCCGGGGGCCCTCGTCATCGTCCTCGGCTCCTGAGCGCCGCTGCCAGAGCCCCGCGAGCAGCCTGGGATCCAACCCCGGCAGCAGCCCCTTCACGGAGCCTCACGACCTTAGCTCCAGCACCAGCCAGACCTCCAACACCACCACCGCCATCTCCCCGGGCCTCTCCTCCCACGCCAGGCTCAGCAGCGGAGCGGCCGAGCCCGACAGCCAGTCCCACGCCCGAGAGAGCGCTGGGGGGAGGCCCAGCTCCTTTGGTCCTGGTGGCACTGGCAGCTCCAAGCCTGGTGGTGGTGGTCGCGTGGGAAAAGTGCTGGCGTACGCCTGTGAAGACTGTGGCCTTCGGTTCGCAGACGCCCCCTCCAGGAACAGGCACCAGTCCCTGGAGCACTATAGTAGTGAGGGTGGGGGGGGTGGGGTGGAGAGTGCCAGCGGGGCAGAGTGAGAAGAGTTAACGGGGTGGGGGTGAGTGTGGTGTGGTGGGGCGGGGTGGGTTTTATGGCGTTTTAATCCCCTAATGTCGTCTTCCAGGCAGCGCTGCATGGAAGGCACTAGGGTTAGGCAAGGGTTAGGGTTAAGGTTAGGGTTAGGTGCCTTGGAGTCGACGGTCGCAGAGCTGCCTTGAAGTCGACGGTGGGGGCTTAAAACACCATCGAGCGTGGGGTGGGGCATCTTTAAGTACTCTGCAGATAGGCGCCGACATGAGTGCACTGTCACTTGCCACGCACATCAGCGCAGAGATGTTTGACTGACAAGCATTTGATGGACAATGGATTTTATGGAGCGGCACCAACAACAATAGAACTGTATAGTAATCTACACAGCGATGGCAACAAAGTGCAAAGCTGGTCTGGGGGGGCGGGGTTGTTGAAGACAATGGAATCTAATGGAATGGTTGAAAGCGAGATAGATAGATAGATAGATAGATAGATAGATAGATAGATACTTTATTGATCCTCAAGGGGAAAGTCAAGATGTGCTGTCAAGAGGATGTCAAGGTGTGCTGCACTCATATCGACACCCATGTGCGTATGAGTACTGTATGGGACAGCTGAGTGGTATTGGTCCTTAAATTAGTCTGGGATTGCAATCAAAATTTGCACTTTAAAATGGCTCATGCACAGCATTCTAATACCATTGTGACTGAAATAATTTCAACTAAATGTTTTTTACTAAATATATTAGTATTGCAGTTCCCAGTCTTTTCACTAGGTAACAGTGTCAGAAATATTCTCCTTTCCCATACAAAATGTGTAGCGTGTACACATTTATTGTCAGTCTGTCTGTGTTATATCAATCTTTTTGATCTACATTGTCACCTTGATAGTCGATTCTCATCTTACGTAAGCCTGAAAATAAAAGCCATCTACAGGCTGGTTCTGTAGTCTTATGCTACAACAGAGTTCAAATTTGACATATTGAACCCCTTTGTGCCTTTCCAGTTTGAGAAACTAATGCTTTCAAACATGTGATACCAATCTGTAAAACCAGCTGTACAATATGACACTGAACTTAATTACTATGGTTTAAGGCATGACTGTTGGAGAGAGTAATTTTAGGAACATTTATGAAGATTTGGTTTCTTTTTTTTATATGTGATGGTTGTGGCATTTTTGTTTTTGTTTTCTAGAAATGTACGTGAGTTTTTAAAGAATCACGCTGATAAATAATGTGTTTTCAAATTTCAACCTTTGAATAATAATTAAATAATAACAATTCTGTAACCAAAAGGCTAGTTTGAAGTGTTTGTTGTATGTAATTGTAACCTCTGAATCGTATGTCAGTGACATTTACAAACCTCCCTTCAACCTGTGCGTTATTGTCTTTATGAATTACAGTTTATTGTACTGCATTTTTGCATTTCAGAACTTAAAAGCACATCATGCCATATTTACATTGAATTGCAATGCAGTGTTTTAGTAGTATTAGACTGCCATCTTGTGGACGTTAGTAGTCACAACCACAAAGGTCATCCATCCAGTATACAAAAAAAAAGATTATGTGATTGTTACATATTTTCAGTCTGCAGTGGTTATCTTGCCTCAATAAATTTACCAAAGCACTTTGATATGTGTGTTTTATATATTATACACATTTACTTTCATCTGCTGTAAGAGAAGTCCTCCATTAGATAATTCTTGACTCTTTTATTCCTTGACTTCATTGTAGCTCAATTGGCTTCATAACTTATCCATTAGTCCCATCCGGCACACTCCACTTCCTTGCTAGTTAATTTCAGATTTTTTGAAAAGTATTAAGCTATGGTCTCATAGAATCATTCAAAAGACTTTACACTCTGTGCACTTAGGAATCATCATCATTTTCACTTAAAAAGAAATAGGCCCATATATTGCACTCATATATACGTAATTCCGTTGTATAATTTATCTTATTTAATTCATAATTCTTAACATCACAAAACTGAAATAAAAAAGGCAGAAGACATTTTTTAAATTCTGAAATAGACAATGAATGGATTATTGATGTTTCTCATTATATTTCAAAATTCACAAGCTCAACTCATTCAGATTTTGGCTCCTCAACATTATAGCAATAGATAGTATGTGTATGTGTAAGAATAAGTGTAAGTCTGTGTCTGTGTTTGTGTTTGATCACAGGACAGATGAACACACCCTAATTTGATCTATTTACAGTTGTTTAAAGTTCTTGCAGAGAAAAAAATAAACATTAAAGGAACCATATGTAAGAAATGTATTTCAATTAATCATAAAATGGCCCTGATATGTCACTAGACATTAAGAAATCATGTTAATTTCAAATACTTATATCACTGACAACAGTAGTCCGGCCAGGATATTGTCATTTAAAAAGTGAAGTTGCAGCCCTCAACTGATGTTGATGTTGTGTTTTGTCATGTCATGTTTTGTTTTGCCCTGATGCGCCACCCTCCACCTATCTACTAATCACAAAGTCAGTAGTGTTTCGGCATCCGGGTTGGCAACCTCGAGTCAGGGGGGAGGGGGATGGCATACACCGCTCTAGAGTAATTTGAAAGTGATTGCAGTACCAGTTTTGGCCACAATCTTACATATGGTTCCTTTAAATATAGATATATCTATATCTATATTAAATATAGATCCTTGAAAAAGCATCTCGAACAACAGTATGCAACAACTTGATACTTTTTAGTTATATTTTATGGCCACCTTTTGCATCATCTCCAAATTCATTTTGATGATATATGATACACACCAAGTCACCCAGCTTAAGCACTAGAGAGTTTTGTAATAGGCTATGGGTCTGACCTGTGAAAATAGAAAAGCTTTCTTAGCACAACATTGCCAGCTCTATGTCCAAAAAATATCAGTTTAGTATATCAGGAAGCATGTGATAGTGCTGACTATGTTTTCCGTGCCTGACATTTTATAATTATAATGCACAATCGACCTTACACCTGTTTTAAAACATCCAAATGTACAAAGCTGTTTCAGAAGTTCCTCTCAGCAAGTTTACAGTTCTGATAATCTAATGCTTTCACAGGTCATTACAATAAAGCTGCATTTCGGAGTCTCGGCTCAAGCCAAAGGGGCTGAATTAATTTGATGACTCGGAGTCTGTGGAGACTTTGAATTTCCAGTGAGTGTGCAGTCACCTGAAGCCCAACATAACTCAATACCCAGCCCAGCCCTGTCCATACTGAAGCAGTTTGTCTGCAGCTCTCTTCCCCCAAGTAGGGTCATGCTTGTGCTTGTGAGTCATCAGAGCCTATCTACAAGGCAACGTTTTTCCAATAATCATGGTGGTTCTGGAATTATTTTCTCCATGGGTTAACAACACATCTCTAATGAATCAAAGCTGCAATAAATGATGTCTGCAAATAACTTGTTTTTGTTTTTTCTGTCTCAAGGCTGCATGGAAAACCTTTTGGCTGACACTTTGAGCGAATGTTGGATTTTTATTTATTTTTTATTTTTTTTTAGAGGGGGGAAAGGTTAGATGAGGTAGTAGGTCGGCGTCAGTGTAATCCCCAAAATAGCCATTTTGTTGTAAAAGAGAACACCTCTACATCAAAATGCTATTGGCTTTGCCTCATCAATCAAACCCATGCGTTTGTTTTGTTTCACTGAGGTGCTCTCAAATGTGAATTAGAAAATAGCTGACGCATAGATGCATGCAGATTGATTTCATTAGGTGTCCCATTTATAATGTGTCAACTATAAATCAGATGAATACGGTGCAAAAGCATACTGACGTTTATCTATTTACGTTTATCTCCCCTCTATAAACGCTGACGAAAGGAGGGGTGGGACGAAAGGAGGGGTGGGGGGGGGGGGGCACAATGCGTATCATCATATTACATCGACGCTGCTCAGTAAGTCAAAATCAAGCAAGCATGCACAATAAACAACTCTGAATGTTGTGTAGCCTACCCTACACCTAGGCTATGACAAACGTACACTAAAGGTTTTCATGTATCCAGAACGCACATCTGTTAATTTCAGATAGGTCTACTTATGAATGACCTTGGGGAAACTCCATGATCCACTTTTACTTAGAAACAAGTGACATGGAAAAGTGTGGCGGAAGCATAGCCCTGCGCTAGTACAACGTTACTATATTATAGGCTATATGTTACTAATTACCACAACTCACAAAATCGTTTACTTTTCTGCATTTTCCTACATATCTACATATCTGTCAGTCTACATATCTTTACTTATCTACATATGAATAAAATGATGTTCTTTTATGTTTCCTGTATGGCCAACTAGGACGTGCGCACATAGCCTATTAGATCCGCCCCCTTCTTTGTTGATAAATTGTACCAACACATTTTCGGTTTTTACAGACATCAACATTTGGAACTTGAGACAACACATTCTTTGACGAAATCGCCAGAATGAAAGGGGTCCTGTTTTTGACTGCTCTTGTGCTCGTTCACTTTCAGATGAGCCATGGTAAATATGACTTCTTTCACATTCTTTTTTTAATGGCTCTCAAAAAAGTAAGCTACTAACGTTATTTTCTTCAACCAACTACACCTACAACTACAGGCTAAGATGAAACAATGAATGTTTGCAGTCAAGTGTAAAGGCAACTCAATAGCCTACATATTAACAATGCCAAGAAATGTGAAGAAATTTTAATTTGACAGGTAGGGTACCATAGTTCATAGATTTGTATGAGCGCACTTTTTCTCAATATGGCACGTCCTGTACGTCTACATAATAAGTCATATCTAACTTTTAATTGCATAACTTGTAAAAGTAGCCCAGGAACATAGCCTTTACATAGCCTAAGTCATTTTAACTTCAGGGACCCTAGATGTTTTTTCTCTAGAACATTGTACTTCCACAAAATCTCAGAGGAACCATTGGGCAACATAACCTTGCGCAAAGGTTGATAGTTGTAAATCCCCTGCGTGACTTGAAAAGCGAACCAAAAATTACTGTGAATCATCTTCCTCCGAAGAAATCACATGGGATGCAATTGTTTCTGTTCTCAGTGTGTTCAACACCAGCACTGTAAATAATTATGTGACTGAATGAGTTGTGGTTCTATCTGGAATTGTAACTTTCCCTTGTCCACCACAGCCTCCTTGATTGTGAAAGGCCCTGCAAAGGCAATTGTGGCCGGGGATATGGTGACCCTGGAATGCTATGACTCCAATTCTACAGCTAACATGAGCCAAGTCTATTTCGAGAGGTCCTCAAAGGTGAGCCATCACAATGATGTGGCGTATAATGAATACCAACCTATGGGTGTGGTAGAGGTCAGAGTAACTTGTAAATAGCAGCAAAACAATTTAGTTATGCATTTCCTTGTCTCTCTCTTTTTACCTTTCTCTCTCTCTCTCTCTCTCTTTCTCTTTCTCTTTCTCTCTCTTTGCTTAGCCTGGCTACTGCCAGAACTAGACTAGAATAATGTGTTATCATATTTGATATTGATACAATGTAGTGTCACCCTATCTCCCAAAGATACCATTGTTTTGAATTTGCATTAATGTTATAAACGCCACCCTCTGAGAACTACATGTTCAGAAGTGTCTTCTAAGCCAGACAAGCCACTTCCTGTTTTTTTATTCAACTGTGTTGATGCATTTATACATACACAGTAAAGGTGTACAAGTCATTATGATCGGGTAGGGGATTTCAATGACGCAAATGATGCAAAACTGATACTGTTTTTTTTGTTCATTGATTTGTGTGTGTCTTTTCTAACAACTCCTTCAGAAAAGGGCATAGCCGTTTTTAACTAACCTCTCTTTTTCTCAGTTCTCACAGGGATGGTATCGCCTTGAGTCAGACAGGGATTACCGCGGCCACTATTTCTGCTCCTACCGTTACTTCGAACTGAACCTTGAAGATGACCGTCTGCTCCTGACCACCTATGGCATACAGACCTACATGGAGGGGCTTTACCGCTGCGTGTCTGATGACGCTGCCCTCGGCTCGGACAACTCCTCCGCTCCTCTGTCCCTCACCGTCCACTGTAGGTGTACAGCTGAAAGCTGATCTGACAATCTGATCAGCTCTGCAAAGAATGCAGCCAGTGGCGTTTTTTTTTAATCATCCAGGTTTTTGTTAGGACTTATGCGATTCTGAGCAGAAACCGGTTTCCCGCACAGGAATAAAACCTAGTCTTAGATTAAAAGGAAACTTCAACGGAAATTTTCATTGAACAAAACAGTCTATAGACTACGCTTAATCCATGTAAGAGTCTGCATTTACTTTCTCTATATTAATTTGAGTCAGTTGGTTGTGTGACTCATAATCCTTTCTCCTCACTGAGTCAGATATGTTCACCCTGTATATGTTACCTTAGATAAAAATACACGTATGACTCCAGTGATAGAAGACTTATACACTCTTAAAACAAATATGTTGTCCCTATCTGGACACAGAGATGTGTTAAAAAACAATTCAAGTTGTCTTGCTTTCAATGCAAGTTGTGTTATTTTCAACACATATTGTGTAACAAATAAAAAAGGAAACAACACAAACTGTGGACACAGAGACGTGTTAACAAGAGAGAGACGTGTTAAACGCAAGTTGTGCTGCTTTCAACACATTCGTTTTAAGAGTGTACCCTTGAGCTGATCATTTGGATGGGTCATGACAACAGGCTCTCAGTTCAAATGGGTCCAAGGAGAGCTGTTACATTCATTCTCACTTTCTCCTGGACAGCAGCGACTACCTTCTTATTTAGAAGAGTCAATGACGGGGAATTGCTGCGATAAACAGGGAGGGATGTAGATGTTAGGGAAAGAGAGAGAAGGAGTACCTGTTAAACTGATGTACAGATGGAGAGAAAATGAGTTATTACCTCAGCATTGTGTCATTTGTATGGAACAAGCCGAGGCTGACCGTTAGCATTGCTATTGATTGCTCCCAGAGGTAATTTGCAGGTAATTATGGTGCCAAGACTCTCCCAAGTGTGCTTGATACGCCTTGAGTGCATTTGCGGAGAAGGCACAAGACGCATACCTTATGTGCATGCTTTCCTACCGGGATTTCTGACCAACCCACCCCATTATTCTCTTCGCTTCTGCCTTCTCCTGGCAATCTGTTTCTGTGTAGACATGCACGAGCTGTCATTCGCCAGGTACGGCCCCAGCAGTTCCTACAACCGCTTCTACGACTCCGTGCAAGACCTGCGTGTGCCACTAGGAAGCGACGTGGAGGTGAACTGCTCCACCACAGCGTCTGAGACCCCCGAGTACTTCTGGCAGAAGGAGGTGAGTGAGAGCGCTGTTGACAACAGCTTTGGCTGTGGCCGCATTCGGCACTCTGCAGTGACGCCCAGCAGGGAAAGGGCAGAGAAACCGGCCAAACAGGGTTTTGTTTTCCAAAGAAAAACAGTCACATGAGGTCTGTGCCCCTAAGCAAAGTTTAGTGAAACCACACACAGAGGCAGTGTTTATATACTCCAGCATGTGAGCCACTGTGGCACTGAACACATCCCGTCTGATATGTGTTATAACTACACATATATGAACCATGAAGGGACAGTGGTAAGATGATGCCCATTCTTACACATGATCAGTTTTTGGACTCAGATGATTTTCAGATTTATCATTTATCTAAAGATTTCAGGGTTTACAACATGTAAACACATGACAAAAGCATAACAGAAGCATAATGCATACACTATAATATGCTGTGTATTAAGCATATCGTCAGAGTTACATTATAATTACCCTCATTGCAAAAAGGGTAATTATACAGGAGTTTGAAGTGAAGTGGCATATTCCTATATCTAGAGTATATATAGAGCAGACACAGAAGAGCAGAATATCAGTGTAAGAGTATTCTCTTTGTATGAAGAAAGCTGTGAGATGACCTTCACCATATTTATTCAGTCTTAATCTGGCCCTATCCCACAGTGTGTGCCTGCAGGCTTCATTTCATAAATCATTGAATTATCAGTCTACTCTTTTGTTGATGTACTGTTTTGTGCCCTCTCACTATAGCTGCATATTGGTGCTTTCATTTCTGGTTTGCCATAGCGTGCTAAAGTGCTTAAATACTTACTGTGTTTACCATTGTGAAAGTAATTTGGGGAAAATGATTTTTTTGCACAACATGGAAAATTATAGCCTAATGGAGAGTAGTTACCTGTGCATCCCTCTCTGTTGGTGCCCGTGAGACAGCACTAGGCAGAGAGACTGTTTTAGAGCGAGTGGATTAGCATACACAATGCTGTTTTGGCCAGAACTCTGCCTCTGCAGGAAATCCTCTTAATTCAATTCTATTCAAATTGAAATGGACTTTGTTGGCGAGTGGAAGAAATCTCAGAGTGCCAAATCATTAATATGGTTATGACATGCTGTGTCTTGTACACTGGCTTTTCCCCCTTTTCTTCCATCAGCCATTGTTTGCATTTGGTGGCTATTCCTTGTCTGCTTCGCATTGTGTGGTTATTTTTGTCCCTGCAGTGCTATTCTGTTGAGGCTCTCATTATTCTTCATAGTTAACAGTGTGCTGCAGAGCAATCTTTGTCTGAAACAGTGATCGAGGTTAATTGCTCGCGCTGGTGCTCATTGACATAACTTTGAACAGCTCTAATAACTCACCACCGAGATTGTGCAAAGTAGGTTGTTCTTAAAGTTCACTTTTTCCACATTCTCGATGCTCCATTTACTTTTCTCTCTCATTTTCTTTCCACCTCATTCTCCTCTCTCTCTCTCTCTCTCTCTCTCTCTCTCTCTCTCTTCTCTCTCTCTCTCTCTCTCCCCCCTGACTACTTGTATCTTTCTTCCTCTCAATCCTTTCCTCCCTTTTTCTGTCTCATGCTAATCCCTCTGCAGGGGAGTGACTGGATCCTGCCATCGAAGACTCTGACGCTGAGGAAAGTGACTCCAGAGGATGATGGGACCTACACCTGCACCGCCAAGCACCCCAGCGTGGAGTCCCTCCGCAAGAGTCGCTCCTTCACCCTCACTGTCCTACCAGGTGGGTAGACCAATGACATTAGGGCGTCACCCTGACAGGGCTTTGGGTATGTGGAGGGTAGATGTGGCTTGTTGTAGTACCTTGCACATGGCAGATTGGGGAGGGGGAAGATACCATACATAATCAACTAAGTAAACTGTCACAGGTGTGTTGCCAGTTTACTTAGCTGACGTGACAGACTGTGATCCAGGAAGTGCAGTTGGAATATGTTAGGAAGTGCAGTTGATATATGTTAGGCCATTAATCCACATTGGGGAAAAAAACAAACAAAAGATTTACTGGTAATTGTCTCGAACTAAGCATAAGTCTGATTCATTTAGTATTAATATCAGTATTTGCATATACCTCTAAATACTAACTGCTGTATCCAACTGTAACTTCTGCTTCTTTGATTGAGTCAATTTGTGTGACTATATTAGGATGAGTATATTATAGGCTATAGTATAAAGTATTAGTATTAGTATATGCTGTGGAGTTGAGATTAGTATACTAAAATATCATATTATAGTACATAACATTAGGATTAGGATTAGTATAGAATAACTAGATTTAAACACAAATTCTAACCGTAAGCACATTCTAACATTCTAAGCATGATTGTCTACTCATATCCAAATGTGGACCTGGGAAGCAGTCAGAAATGGGTGATATATTTTAATGTCTCTTATGAGTGGGACTAGGTTTATGAGTGGGACTAGGCTTATGAGTGGGACTAGATTTATGAGTGGGACTAGATTTATGAGTGGGACTAGGCTTATGAGTGGGACTAGATTTATGAGTGGGACTAGGCTTATGAGTGGGACTAGACTTATGAGTGGGACTAGGCTTATGAGTGGGACTAGATTTATGAGTGGGACTAGGCTTATGAGTGGGACTAGATTTATGAGTGGGACTAGACTTGCTGAACCACTTTTTCCCATCCTGGAATCTATGTATTGTAACAGGATATGACAAATGTCCCTGAACTGATATTGACCTCATGATGTGTTTAAGAGAAAGTAATGGAAAGTTAGTGGTCAGGCATAGTCAGCTGAATGCCTAGAGCCACGAGGTAAAATAGAAATATGACACAGTGCACGTAATTGCAATGCATTTAATTCAACTTCTGATACCAATCACGTACAATTAGAGATCGCAATCACCTTTCATTAGAGATCTGTTGAAAGATTAAAAGAAATGTAATTGAAGCACCTTACCAAGGTGATCATATCGCCAATATAAATTAGTATGCTCGCCCGCTGCTATCTCATTAGCGATGGAGGCACTGAAGTCTTAATTACACTCTCTCTACACTGGAATGGATTTGGGAGGGTTGTCAGCGGTGGAGGAGTTGAGAGTACCTTAGGGAATACGCAAGGATGAGGTTGGCGCTGAGGTTGGCACTAACAGTGGTTCTCTCTGTACCACACACAGAGGATGCTGGCTGGTATGAAACCACGGACGGACGCATCGTCCTGACCGCCGCCGGGGCTGGCCTGGTCCTGCTGGTGCTCCTGGTCTCCATGACGGCCTTCCTCTGCCGCAGAGCCAAGCGCAGGCAGACAAAGGGACCCATGTAAGTGACTCCAGACTCCTCGCTGTCTCTCTTGTATGTGAGCTGTCTTTGTTTCGCCCCTTTTAAAAAGGCACTGTAACCACCTTGAGAAGGTTAATTGACTGTGAAGGTTTGAGTTGAAGGCCAAGTCATCTCTGTGGAGATGTCTGAGATGGAATTACACTGTTTCATATTGCATAATGGGTTTTAAAAGTCTCTTGGTTTCCCTGAGCCCTCTCTCTGCCAAATTTACCATCCCTCTTTTTAATGTGGCCTAGAGCTATTCCACTGGATTTCGCCTGAACGAAGGCTGATGAGGTTCAATGCAAATTATACTGAAGGACATACTGAAGATTCATTTAGTAGTTTTTGTCATAAATATTGAGATGAAAGTAATGCAAAGTTAAAGATGAACCTCATAGCTTACCACTGTTCATGTTCTAGTGGTAAACTGATAATGAATTAAACTTTTTAAAGATGAAATCCCCCTCATTGTAGGCCTATGAGCTTTGCTAGGTTCACAGGACTTAATCTACATTATTTTGTAAAGTACCTACTGATAAACCTGTCTGAATAAGGTGTCTTTTATATTCCTCTGGATGGCAACAGCATGTTTTCAAATGAAAGCATCTTTATCACCTAAACCACTCACTTGTGGTGACTGGTAAAATCATTTGGCCCATCAAGCTCTTCCTTGACTATTCTTAATGCCAACTGGGCTGAGCTATAGTCATGCTAACTATTCCGGTCTTCTTTCAATTTAAATCCTTAAATTTGTACAGCATCCTTTATTTTCCTGTGATGGTGTAAGAGGCAAAATTGGAAATAATATTAGTCATGATCACGTCAGTGCCAGACATTGCCAAGTATCCTCCATGAAGGAGAAATTAAGGCCTACTGTGTGGAGTGGCCTACAGAATAACTGATCAGGGCTCTGTGCCATCTCTCTCCCATTCAAGTTACTCTTGAATTAATCTCTCTCCTTCTCTCTCTCTCATCCTCCTTTTGTTCCTCTCTATCTCACTCTGTAGTGATGACCGTTCCCAGACGAAGCCCATCTACAAAGGGAGCGTGGAGTCTCTTCCCTCCACAACTGGAGACAACCAGCCCCTGGTGTGAGGAGTAGTAGGGTGTAGCCAGCAGCAGGTTGAAGGATGAAGGTGTATCAGGTGTGGTATCTGATGTGTGAAAAAACTCAGACAGGCAATTGATAGTTTAGTTATAGATGGGAATCGGGGTGGATGTTTATGGGAAGAGACTGGGTACGCTTCAAATCAGAGTATTCATAAGGATGTGTGAAAGCAAGCCTTTTTTTGCCATGCTGTTTTTTTTCCTCTCCTGGTTTTTATCACAGACCCTGTCTAAATTCAATACGCAGGAGTGCTCTTCAACAGAAGGTGTGCAATTTTCTCTATATTGATTTTGCAGCTCGGAAAATTGAGATTCACACTTCTTCTCTCAGGCAGGGGGCTTCCTTGTGTGTCAAATGTTTTTCCTCCCTTCCTCTTCTCCTCCTGGGTGGTAACCTTGAACAGAAGGCTCTCCTTCAGTTGCTCTGCCGGTCCTGATGGCCGTTCTGTTATGAAATGGTGTGTCTCTTTTGGAAATCACTCCGTTGAAATTGAATTCTTAAGTGTGGTGTAATTTTATTTTTTAATGGAAATAAAAGCTGTAAGCTACCTGTGAGTTATCTGTTGCACTTAAAATGATGGAAAACTGCACCAATTATTCAAGATGCACTTTGACACTTTGCATTTAAGACTTTTCTGGAAAATTATGTACTTTTATTGCTTTTGTAATAGCAGGCTGCTTCAATAAAATATAACTACCCAAGTTTTGTGTCCCCATTGATTTGGGTTGAGTTAGGGCATTTCAAACAGACAGAATATTGACAATGGCTTGAGGCAGAATGCTCCATCAGGGGACATAAAAAGTAAATAAAAATCTTGGCTTTACCATGGACAATGTGCTCTCAGACCATGATCTGATTCTTTAGGTGACCTTGAGTCAATATTGAAGGGTAGACCTAATTAGTAATTTATAATAAAGTTTTTCATACCTTTGGAAATATCCTGGTCTTGTTTGCAAGGTTCAGCATTGGTCAGCTGAAAGTGTACATATTTAGGCTGCTTGCACACCAAGCAACAGTGATATTAATTTGGTAAGGTTTTTGTACCTTTATGCTAGTCCATCGTGTGGGACTTTAAACAGTGTTTGTACTTTAACATCAGTAAAGCGTTGTGCTTCGTTCAGCATGATAATCCTGCTCCTTTACTGCTAATGTTTTGAACAGCATGCAGGGTTCCCACTGGTCATGGAATTTCTGAAATATCAGGGAATTTTGGAAAGTCTATTCCAGACATGGAAAGTAAGGGAATGTTCTAATTTCTGGGACAAAATCATGGAATATCAGGGAATTTTGTTGTAGCAGTTTAAAATTTACTTGACAAAATACATTAATACAAATATATTTCCAAGCAGAATTGGTGTATATTTGGTTACTAGCTTTACTGCTTATTTGAGTAGCGCAACTTTATTTAATCTTATTTATTCATCTTCCACAAGATTCTTGAATGCCACGCGGCTGCTCTGAAATCATTGGTCGGTATATTGTACTATTCATTATATAGTAAGTCATGGAAATTCAGTTTTTTTTTTGTTAGGGAAAAGTCATGGAATTTCACATTAAAGTGGGAACCCTGAGCATATACCAATTTAGCTGGATTCTGCCCAGCCAAGATAACTCCTATAGCCTTGCTGCCTCTATGCTGCCTTTTTTCCCCCCAACATTATATGAATGATGGCCATGAAGTTTTGTGTTAGTGAATTAGCTAAACAGTGTTGAGTATCCAACCCAGCAACCAAACCAGCAACATGGACAAGCCCTGCAATTGCTGATTTGCTGCTTTCTGTGCTTGCATTCTCTCTCCTGCAAACAAAATGTGCGTTCCAAGTACAGTAGTGCATATGTTCTGCTGCTTTAAGTTGGACAGGTAAATTAGTTTGTTTATTTTACAGAAAAATATAAATACCCTCCTGTCATGCAGTTGTGGAGCTACAGTTCAGTGAAGGGTTGGGAAGTTATGGTAGGCCAACTTGGAGTGAATGTACACAAGGGAATTCTCTCTACTCGTAGCTGAGTAGACTGACAGTAGTCTGTACACCTCACCTGCAGGCACCACTGCTTTTTTGAAACAGGCCTCTTTCCGCGGCGCAAGTTTAAAACAGAGAAGTTCATTACATAGCAGTTATCATAACTGCTCTTTCATTGCGACTGTCTGCGGCATTTACGGTCGATTTTATACGATTTTATTATCAGCTTGCGGTTGACCGCCACCCGCCGTTAATAATGGTGTAGATGCGGCGGTTTAACAATGACACTCCATTAACGTCCTCACGCACCACAGAGCAGAACGGGCATTGTGTTATTAAACTGATTAATTCATAAGCTCCTTTTCACTCTGCCCCTTTTCTCACAAGAAACAGTCCATAGGCTACTGTTAGAGCAGAATTCGTTATTACAGTAACATCGACAAGTCACCAGCTTCCCACGTTTTAGCTGTAGCCTTAGCTGAAAGCATGCACAGGGCCAATGTTCAGTGTATGTGTCAAGGTGGGTCAGGCAGGCTATAAAAAAAACCCTTGATGTACCGCAAAGCGATACAAAATATGACCGCCGCTCAGTCCTGCACATTCTCTCTCTTTGCAAAAATAAATAACGCTTGCCAATTTGTCTTCATCTCCTACTCCATCCCCTACTCTTGTGCGTGGGGACGGAGTGTTTGAGTGTGTGCATGTGTACGTTTGCTTTTGTGTGTGCTTCTCTGTGTGTGAGTTTTCGCTTGTGAGTGTGTGTGTGAGGGTAATGGGGTGTGTGTGTGTGCCTGCATGTGTGTGTCTTTATGTGTGTGTGTGTTTATGCGTGTGTGTGCATGCGTGCGTGTGAGTGTGTGTGTACCTGTGTGTGTGTGTGTGTGTGTGTGTGTGTCTGTGCTTGTGTGTGTGTCTGTGCTTGTGTGTGTGCGTTTTTGCGTGTGTGTGTTTATGTGTATGCGTGTGCATGTGTGCGTGTGTGTGAGTGTGTGCGTACCTCTGTGTGTGTGTGTGTGTTTATGTGTGTGTGTCTGTGCTTATCTGTATGTGTATGTGTGTGTGTGTGCCTGCATGTGTGTGCATGTATCTTTATGTGTGTGCATGCGTAGTGTACAGTCACTAAATGTACACATATATTAATTTATTGTATGATCTCCCATGAACGGCATGCATTCATGGCATGATCTCACACCTCCAATTGTGTGCAATTTTAACCATGCCAGCCAGAGATACCTGTGATTACAACATCTCATTGTTGTTTTTTCCTCTTTAACTATGTGGCGCTATACATCAAATGAGTGGTTATGGGATGGGTTGACATGGCCCCTTAAGGCCAACAAAAAAGTGGTCCTCCTAGGCCCTACGGTTCTCGCGATATTCACAGAAAACTGTATGCACCCTACCCTCCTTTCGGGGGTCCAGTCCGGCAGAGGGGTGACGGATCAAAATGAAAAACGATGGTTCCGTGTCATCCTTGTGGGGCTACGTACACACCAACTTACGTGCACCCCGGTCTTCCAGTGTCCCGGGGACACAAAATGACTGAAGAAAATGAATTTTTTTTTTTTTTTTTTTTTTGTAATCGCAGGTATCTCTGGCTGACAGGGTCAAAACTGCACAAAATTGGAGGTGTATGATCATTCTGACACCCTCTGAATGCATGCCAAGTTTCGTGGAATTCCGTTCATGCGGGGCTTATCAGCTACACGCACACACACACACACACACACACACACACACACACATAAACACACACACGCATGCACGTACGCTCACACGTATACACACAGCACGTACGCTCACACACGCATGCTCATGCACACACACAGGCACGCACACACTCACACAAACGCACACACACACAAAAACACATACACAAAAACAAACACACACTATGCACACATGAGCGTGATTTATTTTGCGGAGAGAATGTACAGGACAAGACTGGGCGGCGGTCATATTTTGTACCGCTCTGCGGTACATATAGTTCTTCTACAATGTTACACTACAGGCCTATTAAGCTATGCCTGTTTTCATTGTACCAAAGGCTGTACGTTGTGGTGGGGTTAATCATCTTACCAGACGCTCCTATGAGTTTATTTAAAGCTAGTTCCACCAGAGCCGAGAATGTTATTCGCTTCACCTGTCCTGAAGCATACACGTCAGTCGGCGGTTGCGACAAGTAGGATGCTCTCTGTTGAAAGGATTTATATTAGGCTTGTGTTAGTTCACTCAAGTCACCTAAAGGTGTCGCCAGATTCAAGCTAAGAACCCAGCTGGATGCCATGTGTGCCATAATGTGGACGATGCACAGTGTAAACGCTATTGTAAGAGATTTGCTGCACCGTTCATTCACCACATATCTTCACCACACGCCTTTGTTGTTGTTGTCAAACAATGTCTAGTAGCCTACTAGCCTAGATAGATAACGGATGTACACTATCCCTAAGCTTTATTTGATAGCTTACTGCATTTGGAATAGAACCCAGTTGTGTTTTCTAAAGCCTGTAATGGGCAAATGCCACCCGTCACCATGCATGAATTTACATCCACTTCCGCACCTGAGTGAAAATCTTGACTTAGATGCTCAAACAATGTCCTGAACTTTCAGATAAATAGAATTTATATTATTAATACATTTCTAAAGGCCAATAATAATCTGCATTTTTTACATGCAGATTGACTAATGGATGAAAATAATGAGAATTTAAAGTAACACGTCTTTTTTTTATATTTAATGCAATAGTGTTTAGCCTGTAGGCTCTGGGAATGCACGGTCAGGGATGGGCAAAAATAGGCTACATCAAAACGTATTGTAAAATAAAATATAAAATCCCCATAAATATATCAAAATAAATGACAAAATATAGTAGCCATGGCATGTATAAAACATAGGCCTACTGTAGGCTATTTCTGTACTTTGAAAATCAAGTCAAAATACATTTTTCAAGGGAGCATGACATCACTTTGGAAACCGTACGTGTATTACCTTTTTATCCAAAAACATTTTACCTATTACAACTCTGAAGAGGCTACACAGAGAATACCAAACATCTGGAATTCCAAAACAGTACAAACAAAAACAGGCAATCTCATGAATGTGTGCGAGCAAGTAACCCAACTGGGACTGATTGTGGGGTATGAGAATGGCAGTGTAATGAGTATGTGTGTGCATGCGTTTGTGTGTATGTGCGTGCTTGTGTGTGTGTGTGTGTGTGTGTGTGTGTGTGTGTGTGTCCGTCTGTCTCTGTGCGTGTGTGCCCTGTGGCCTGCACTGTTGGGTTCTCTTTTAAGCTTGATGCCTTGTGCACAACCACTGCCATTATATAGATGTCCTCGATGAAGCCTGTTGATCAATCCAGCAAAAGAAAATAAATATTTTACTCTACTGGAGCAGAGCTAGTGGGATTCTGTGCATTTTTTATATAGCCTGCCTATATGACAGAGTGCGTAGGCCTAACTCACACTAATCAGATGTCTTCACGGTGCCTATATCAACAAAAATGCCAGATCGGATAGGACTGGATCTGAAAGACTGATTTTGACGCGCATTGTAATTTTACTCAAACTTCACGAAAAATCTGACAGACCAGATTAAAAATGTTTGTTTCGTCTGATTCCCGTCAAAAATCGGTTGAAAATTGTAGGCTATGGCATCTGCTTGGCCAAAGTCATCACCAATGAGAGGTTGCATGCATCATT